>NC_092803.1:35241433-35567147 GCF_040954645.1 Diabrotica undecimpunctata
AGAGGTGTGTATGTGTTTCAGTGTCATACATATATATATATATATATATATATATATATATATATATATATATATATATATATATATATATAACTTACTAGGTATATGTGTCGCCTACCCGCATACTGAGGTCACGAGCCGCCACTGGGAAGAATAAGAAGAATAATTACGATTTGATTTGTACTTTATTAACAATCGATATTATTTTTGAAATTATATGCACCAATACCCCTTCAAAGTCAAGAAAAAAATTAACTACATATCAGATTTAAAAAAAAACGCAGTGAGTCATACGATTTTTATATTTACATTTGCTTTAAATTTTGATTAAATTTAACTCATGCATTTTATATAATGTGGCTTCTGACTTACGTGTATTTGAACGGGACTTAATTTAGGACCTTACGTGTGTAAACGGGCGTGGGTGAAATTAAGTAGCCATGAGGGCGTAATGGGAAACAGAAAACGACTTACGAGCCCATCCCTACTATATAGCCAAATTTAAAAATTGCATGTCATTCTCTTATAAATACAATGATTAATTAATCATTGTATATAATATTAATCTTATATTACGGGAACTATAACTTATAGTTAGTATATTATTTTACCTAAAGATACATAGGAATTATGCCTATTGTTAGTTACTATATACAGGACTTTCATATTGCCACTTTATTGAGTATGTCTACTTAGTAGCTTTTGTATATACTTTCGATTTTTGATACGTTAATATATCTCACATCCTTGAAAGGAAAATAATAACAGAAAATACTGATCTTTTTGCAAATGACAATTTAAATGATCCATTAGATCTACCTTTCACTTTTGAAGAACTGGAAAATGCTTTATCCGAATTAAAAAATACTAGCCCGGGCCCAGGGGGCTAGTATTTGACGATATCCCGGCAATATTTCTAAACCATCTTCCTTACTCAGCAAAATTATTTATTCTTAAACTTTTTAACTTAATTTGGCAAAATAATAAATTTCCATCAATTTGGTCTAAAGCTATTATATTACCTTTTTTAAAACCTCAAAAATCAATCCTAGAACCTGACTCATACCGACCAATCAGCTTAACATGTTCTATGAGCAAATTGATGGAAAAAATGGTAAATCTTAGATTAACGTGGACATTAGAATTATCAAATCGTTTAGTTCCTGAACAAAACGGTTTCAGACAAAATCGTTCGGGCATTGACAATATTCTTGATCTAGAATCTGACATTCATGAAGCGCTAGCAACCAAACAACATTGTATTGCAATATTTTTCGACTTAAAAAGGGCATTTAATACTTGTTGGATATTTAATATTCTGAAAAACTACATTCATGGAATATTCGTGGGAATTGCCTGAAATTTATTAAACACTTTTTACAGAACCGGTCTTTTTGCGTAAAAGTACATAATACTTACTCAGAGGAGAAAAGTGAAGAAAATGGAACACCCCAAGGATCAGTTCTAAGCCCTTTATTCTTAGTGGCAATAAATAATATTATTAACAACCTTACTACACCTCTAAAGGCTCGACTTTTCGCAGATGACCTTGTTGTCTATATCAAAGGAAATAACACCGAATCAAAGACAAACGCTTTGCAGTGTTTTCTAAACCAATTAGAACAATGGTCTCTAACGACCGGATTTAAATTTTCAGTAACAAAAACATCAGGTATACTCTTCTCCAAAAAGGTTCCATCAATGCCCCCTACATTAAAATTATACAACACTATGCTCCCATTTAAACCAACGGCAAAGTTCTTAGGTATGTGGTTTGATCAACAACTTACTTGGCAAGAACATATAAAACAAACAATTTTAACATGTCATAAAAGACTGAATCTAATGAAAACATTGGCAAACCGAAACTGGGGATTAGATCAGGAAACTCTGTTGAGAATATATAAAACACTAATTAGATCTAAATTAGATTATGGATCAATTGCATATGCATCTGCTTCAAAAACACTACTTAAAAAACTTGACAGCATACACAACGCTGGTATTAGAATTGCACTCGGAGCCTTCCGGACAACTCCTTCCGAAAGCATACTGAGCGAAGCCGGCGAACCACCTCTAAATTACCGAAGAATATACTTAGCTCTAGCGAATGCTACATCTATAGCCTCAAATATAAAAAAACCCCTCTACTGTAATACTTTTAATAACAAATATATTAATTATTACAATAATAAGCCCCGTGCCCCCAAACCTTATTACGAGAGAATTCGATTATATAGCTCCAGACTGAACATTCAATTCCCAACAGTATTTCAAGTACTATCTACCTTGGACTATCGAACAGCCCAAAGTCTTTACAGCGTTAAGTATATATAATAAACATGAAACTAGTAATATTTTTTTTTAAGTTAAACTAAATTCAGTCCTAGACCAACAATACAATGAGTGGATTAAAATTTATACAGATGCATCCAAAGGTGAACTTGGCATTGGAGTAGCAGTGGTAACCCCAAATGACACTATTCAATTTAAACTTTCTCTAAATTCCAGCATCTATACTGCAGAACTATTTGGTTTGCTCAAAGCCATCCAGCAAGTAAATATTAAAAACATCCCTTGTTGTCTAGTCCTTTCTGACTCTCTCAGCGCAGTCCAAGCTATGCAAAATGTATACCCTAAACACCCCATTGAGAAAATTATCAGGGCTGAATTAATGAAAGCTCAAGAAAATTGCAGAAGAGTTCACTTCCTATGGATACCATCTCATATAGGCATAGAAGGGAATGAAGAAGCAGATACTAGTGCGCGTAACGCTATCACCAGTGACGCATCAGAAACAGAGTGTCGGAGTATCGCAGGCGATGTAAAAGTTTATTTCAAAAATAAGGTGTTAAGTGCGTGGAATCGGGAGTGGAATGACTCTAGTTCGAAACTCAGAATCATCAAATTTTTTTATGGATGTCCACAGCCAGAAGTAGAAGATGCGAAACTATTATTACACGTCTACGACTTGGACACTGTAGGTATACTCATGCCTATCTCTTCTCAAATAGTGAACCTTCAAAATGCGAAACATGCAATACAGTAGACAGTATAAAGCACTTCTTGATAGACTGTCCTAAATATGTAAATCAAAGACAGTCTTACAATTTGCCAAATAACCCGAAAGCACTCCTCAACAAAAGTTTAGTTCCGAATAATTTATTAGGTTACTTAAAATGTATAAATATGTTACACAAAATTTAACTTAATTAATTGTTACAAATGTTCAATTGTCCACAAATTGTAATTAATTGTTACAATGATTGATTGTTACAAATGTTAAATTTAATATTATTACAAATGTTACAGGAATGTCGCTAATAACCTTTGGGTGGATGCGACTTTGTTTTTTTAAATAAAAAAAAAAATATATATATCTCACAACTTTTGAATTGTAGTCTATGTGAAAGGAGCTTAACGCGTACGATTACATCAATAATGTTAACATGAAATATCTATATATACTATAATAGTGGATTACGTTAGTTAACCTTGACCAAGCAAGCAATTATTAATACTCATTTTGTGTCTGTCTATGCTCTATGCTGTGTTTTGGCGAACCATGACCAATGATTATACTGGTGAAGTGACTAGTGAGTGACAACTCGTTAAAAGTACGACATATAAGTTTCAAAGTAAGTAATGTTTATTTTATCTGACTATTAGAATACTATTAGTTATTCATTGTCAAATTTTCCTATGTGATCCAGTTCCAATGAGAGCTTTAATCAACAATTTTTACAATTGTTTAGCTAGATTTTTGCGATTTTCTCTGAATGTTTTAAATTTTAACATCTTTGTCATTTTACATTTTAATATTTATGGTTTTTAAATGGATTAAAAATAAATAATACATTTTGATTATTAAATCTTATCTTATCAATGAAGACAATGTCCACAGCAGTTTCAAGCTTGCATCATACATGATACCACTAATGTAATTTTTAATTTTTTCGACGGTTATCCGTGATAAGATCACAACCGCAAAATGAGACTAAAATAAATGAAAGTGTTGCACAAAAATCTTACCGGAAATCTAGCGATTTTGTTATCTACTTAAATATTTTCGAAATTATCATATGTAATTATTAATTGTACCATATTTATAATAAGTTCCGGCTTTTCAGCGTCTTATCGCCTTCAGTTACAATACACTATCTCAGCTATTACTCAGTCATTGACAGACTCGATTAGCCTCGCGTATTCTAACTTAAGGCGCAAACACATTTTGGTTTTGGATTTTTTATAGCCGCATATATTTTGGATTTCGTCTTTTTACTCGTAGTAAAAAAACCGTGTCAGACTTGGAGTCTGACACGGTTTTCCTCTGCGACTTTTTGAGGTTCTGGATCGTTTTACCAATAATTTTCCCGAAACATGTCGATTTTATGACATATCGAAAATTTATGGATACTGCTAGTCTTTTTAAACTAATAGCTTAGAAATAAGAAAATCACGAAAATAAAATTGTCTGACGATAAATATGGGTCATTAAACGCGTTTGACGCCTCGAACATATCTGAAAACTACTGTGACGAAATTTATAGATAACCAGCTAAAATACACACAAAGTATATGTACTTACAACGTGGTACAAGTCTCTGACATATTTATTGTTCAGTTAATGTTCTTTTAACAATCAATATTTAACTTTCTCTAACTATTATAAATAAAAATACTTAATAAATGAAACATAATTGAAGTAAATATCAAGTATTGTATTAAAAAGAATAATAAAAGTATACAAAATTTAAAAATAAAGAAAAACTTGCATTCTTTTTTTTTCATAATATAAATAAAATGGACTGTATATGAGGATATAAAGATTATAAATATCAAATATTGCATTAAAAAAAATTAATTATTTAATTTTTGTTTTTTGAACATTTTCAAAATAGAAAAAAAAATACAAAATTAATTAAATTTATAAATTGTAAAGAACAAAAGTTAAAGAGATAGTTAAGAAAGAGAAAAAGAAAAGTTGGGAAAAATTCGGAGAAAAAATGGAAGAAAACAGCAAAGAAAACGTAAAATTATTTTACAGAACACTGAAAAACCTAAGAAGCAACAAAGAAACGAAACTGAAACAGATAATGAACAAGAAAGGAACAATAATAAACGACGATAAGACAATAATGGAAAGATGAAGGGAACATTTTCAGCTGATACTGAATGGAAATCAAGCAAATACAATGGAGAAGGAAAGCCACAACAGGAGAGTATCCATGAGAAACACGGAAAATCCAGAAACTATAGAAAAAGAAGAACTGGAAGAAGCAATAAGAAAGATAAAGATTGGAAAAGCACCAGGAAGCGATGAAGTAGCACCAGAAATGATGAAATATATAGAAATAAAAGCAAAAGAAAAATTGTTATACATATATAACCTAATATGGAAGAGAAAAGTAATACCCAGAGAATGGACAAATGCAGTAATTATACCTATATACAAGAAAGGAAACACAAGAGACTGTAGGAACTATAGAGGTATATCACTACTATGTGTAGCAGCAAAAGTATACGAAACCATAATAGAAAGGAAAATTAGAAAAGAAATAGAACATAAATTAGAGGATGTACAAAGTGGATTCAGGAAAGGACACAACACACAAGACCATATATTCACCATGCAACAAGTAATAGAAAAAGCCTTAAAGAAAAATAAAGAAATACATCTGAGCTTTATAGACATGGAAAAAGCATTCGACTCAGTCAAAAGAAAAGATATATGGGAAAGCCTAAAGAAGAAACAAGTAAGTGAAGAATTGATAGAAGCAACAAAGAGTATATACATGAAAACAACAAATACAGTAAGAATATTAAATATACAGTCAGAACCATTTGAAACAACCCAAGGAGTTAGACAAGGGGAAGTCTCAGCTCAGTACTATTCATAAATGTAATAGATGAGATAGTGAAAGAATGTAAGAAAACATTCAAGAAATACTGCATCGGTTGGAACAAAATGCAAATGATAAATGCTAAGATGTGTATATTTGCAGACGACATAGTATTAATTGCGGAAACTGCAGAAAAACTGAAATACAACATAGAAAAATGGAACCTAGAAGCAAGCAAATACAACTTAAACGTAAACAAAGAGAAGACTCAAATAATGAAAATATCAAGGAAACAAGGGACGGAAGATCAAATAGAAGTAATGATAGACCAACAAAAAATAATACAGACAAATTCATACAAATACTTAGGAACAGTAATCAACAACAAAGGAGACATCGAGGATGATCTTAACAACAGAATGGAAAACACAGGAAAACTATTCAAAGCACTAAATAGAGGATTCCTTAATAACAAAGAAATATGAACAAAGACCAAGATGACAATATACAAAACAATATATAGACCTACAGCGACATATGGAGCAGATAATTGGATGTTAAACAAAAGACATCAGAGCAGAATTCAGGCAGCAGATTTAAAATACCTCAGAAGAACGATAGGAGTAAAAAGAACTGATAGAATCAGAAATGAAGAAATAAGAGAAAGACTCAAAATCAAACCCATACTCGACACAATCAAGAAGAAAAAATTAGCATGGTTCGGCCATCTAATCCGGATGGACAATAATAGACAAGTAAAAAGGGTGTGGAACGCCAAACCAATAAGGAAGAACAGAAGAGGAAGACCCATTAAAGAATGGAACAGTGACATCTCGCAGATACTGCAGAGTAAGGGTAAGACTTGGCAGGAAGCAACACAGATGGCATCCAATAGGAAGGAATGGAGAAAGTTCGTTAAGAGCTAGGACACCTCAGAAGACTGCCAAATATTGTAATTTAATGAATTGTATTGTAAACGGCCCAACAAGGAAAGGTACAAATGGGTTCTACTGATTAAGTAAGTATAAATTCTAAACACGTTCTAATTTTATGACAGTCAATTTTTTTCAAAATTTTTTAAGAACCTTCGGGACGTTTTTTCAGACCCTCACAATTGTGTGCCTTGGTGTCATACAAAACATCCGCACAATTGTGAGTAAATATGTATTATAAAGATAATATTAAAATATTTTACTAAAAATATTGACAGATATTATATTGAACAAATTAATACATAATGCAAACGTATATCAGTGGCGCACCGAGGGGGGGGGTTTGGGGGTTAAAACCCCCCCAGGACCCTATTCCGATACTGTTACTTACACATTTTAAGGAATCAAAATAGGGGTAACATCATAAAAAAAATTTTGGTGACCAACCAAAACCCCCCCCAGAGGCAAATTCTAGGTGCGCTACTGACGTATATTACTTTAAACTACCGCGTATGAAATGCCTTAAAACAATTTTTGTTTTTGCTTAAACATAAGCAAACATTACATTTACTACAACGTATGCGTGAACGCTTTGGCAAGCTTCCAACCGACAATAGAGTGTGTTTTGTAAATCATTATGCAGAGGCCAATATTCATAACTATCGTAACTTTGATCTTGTTTAGGTAAGTTTACCGGAAATCGTTTCATTTTCTTTTGAAGATTTCCAAAACTGTCTTCATTTTCTTTGTCTTTCATCATGTTTCATGTGAGAACTATTAGTCCTACAGTTCCTAATATACTTTATCCAAATAAGTGTAGGATAACTATTAATGTGCACTTACGAGTTTTGAAATATGTTCTCTATGTACAACTCCATTATTTGATCGCATGTGTCGACCCCGCCTATATTCTGATTGTATGTTTTAACAATATTAGAGCATGATACCGTTTCTCAGATTTACACCATCTTTTTATTGTGCATTAGATAACATCAGGATAACTTAATTGTCTTTCCACTTAACAAGACTTATTTGACTATCACATCTAATAAACTGTTCAGATTCGCCTCTAGGTGGCATTTTGTCATTTTTGTCATTTTTTAAGACTACAGGTGCTTATAATCTGTTCTTCAAGACTACCCATTCCATACACTCAAGTTTTATTTAATTTATCCATTAATGTTACTGCATTGAAATATATGCCAAAAAGTATATAATTTCCTTTCGGTAAAGTTTATTCGAAATGTAATATGGTTTCCTAGGCCGCAATTCTTAAATTTTGCGAACGCAGATTTATTGCCATATATATTTCGTTGTCAGTCACTATACCTGTAAAAGTAATCATTACTAAATTTCTCAAACCCACAGGCCTATTATAAGTATGTTTTTGATGAACTGCTTCAGTTATGATCTGCCCAAAAATGAATAATTTCGTTTTTTATTTTTTCATCAATTAACTAATTTTCCTGTGCCTTTCAATTTTTCTACATCTTTTAATATAATATATATTATCATGACGAGAGTTAAACTGCAAAACCTCGTAAGTCAGTTTAATGTAATTTTACAGGAGAGACGAAAAATATTTTGGCATCTGTATTTAACATTTAGTTTTTTAATTTTTTGTGTGCAGGTTTCATTTTTGGTAACTATTACATTACTATTGAGTAAAATTCAGTAATATTGTTATTTTTTGTCAAAAAGCCACTTACGAGGTTTTGCAACTTAAAATCTTAAACTGTCATTAAACTTACGAGGTTTTGACTCATAAAAAAACATTCTTCCTAGGTTTTGTAACTGAAAATCTGACTAACGATGTTGTAAAAAAGCAATAAATTAAATTATTTTTAATTAAATTATTATATTACATTTACAGATTCTTAAAAACAAGTAGTGATAATCATTCTTCATACTTAAAAAGTAAAAAAATCAAAACCAAAATTTGCATAGTTTGTAATACTTGCTGCGATTCACTATTAAATTAAATTTTGCTTATGAGAACGAGTAAAAAATAGAAAAAAATCAAAGTGAATATTGTGATAGTTTATAATTGGCTAATATCCACTATTTACTTGTGAGAAAGAGACTCATAAAAATGTCGAAAGTCTTAAGAAATAAAGTATTTAAGATCCTGCAAAGCATTAAATTTAGAAAGTGTTATTTTTGGCGGAGTAAGTCATGATAATGGCGGAGCATTGTTTGCTTTTTCTTTGTTTGTTCGTTGTGGTAACAGTTTCCAGTCATCTTCATAATACAATTTGTATTCTATAAGACCATTCGGACGATATGCTAGACACCTTAAATTTGTGACGGTAGGATCACCTTTTTTCTTATCTGGATGAATTGAGGGGTATGTTCCAATCTGGGAATAATCTTTAAAGAAATGATGATCTAGGTAATGAACATCATAAGGATGATGTAATTTTTTATTTATAAAAATTTGCACATAACACGCAGGTACATAAATGTCGCTATTTTTCAGCTGACGCTTGATGCAAGCATGCATCGACTCGTACTCCATTTTAGTGTGCCCTTTTTCCAAATAGTTTTGGCAAATTTGAATGTTTTTTGCTGCTGCAAAATTGGATAAAGCACTACTCAAAGTTAAATTCCTGTTTTGGTAATTGCAGCCATCAGAAAAAAAAAACTTCTTTGGTTTGTTGTGTTACATTCTTCTCAATCTAATGAATGATAATTGATGTGAAGTTAGAAGCTTTTATATTGCCAGCTCCCTCATGCCAGATGTAACAGTCACCCTTATTTGATACAAGATTAAAAAAGCACAAGTTGTGGACATTAAGTTTCTTTTTATAGAACGAAGCTGATACCTGCAATTTTGGTACACAGGTACACTGTGCAGATGTCACACTGGTCCTTCCTAAAAAATATTGATATATTGCAGTCAAAAAAATAACAATTTACATATATAGTTTATAAAATACAATTTAGATGTTTTTTTACGGCAATAATAGCTTTAAGTTTAGGCAATTTTTGGAAAAAGTTAATTAGGAACTTTTTATTTTTTATTGGCTCGGATTTACAATTAGTATTTAATGTCTCAATCTTTTAAGTTTGGGTTACTTTTACCCAACTTGCTACACTCCACTATCCTACACAAACTGTCTCTAAAAACATTTTTTACATACCCGAAGTCGTATGTTATTCTTTTTTAAATGAAAACATAGGGTGCCTTTTCACTGTTTCTCAATGGCTTCTAAAATCAAATTTACTTTTAATAAACCTATTACAATGTTTAAAACTATTGTTAGTTACCTGTTTTGCGGAGATTAATTAATGCTGTATCAACAAGGCCTTTTACAAAAATTTTTTTCTCGTCCCAACTTTACTGCCAAAAATTATTGAATAACTGTAGTCTGCAAAAGAATTTTCATGATTTTAAAGACAATTTGCGTTCACAAGCTGGACCCATCGATTACATTATCATTAACAGAAGGTTTAGAAACAGTATTACATCTAAAAAAACATTACCAAGTGCAGACGCAGCAACTTATCATAATCTGCTCTGTGCTGGATTCAAACTAAAATTAAAAATAATAAACCCCTAGAGCTCAGAAAAAACATAATAATCGACTTCTAAGAAATGCCAAAATAGCAGATAAGTTCGGAAATAAGATAAACCATGACTTTAAAATCCAGCTAGAAAGATCTGAACAAGAAAATATCGGACAAAATATAGATATAATGAATTCCGCCATGGTTACCATAGCAGACGAAATTTTGAAATTAGAAAAACAGCCAGTAAAGATAAAGGATTGGATGACCGATAACATACCAGACCTTATTCAGCAAAGAAGAAATTGTAAAAATAAAGATGAGACTCCATATAGAGAAATATATCGACAAATAAGATATGAGGGTAAGCGAGCAAAAGAGGCCTGGATGGAACAGAGATGTCGTGAAATGGAAGAACTACAAAGAAAACATGACGAGTTTAATGTACACAAAAAACTTAAAGAAATTACCTACACTCAGAGAAAAAGAACTCCTCACTTTATAAGAAACTCCAAAGGTAAAATTATTCTCAACTTAAACGAAAAAAAGGAAGAATGGACCAACTACATAGAAGAGCTCTTCCTGGATACGAGGCCACCACTTAACACCACAAAGTATACGAATCCTTATCCTAGTATTTTAAAAGCAGAAGTAGAGAAAGCCATCAAACAAAGCAAAAATGGGAAATCTCCAGGTCCTGACCAAATACCATCAGACTGGCTCAAACTTCTAGACGACGACAATGTCTCAGAACTAACAAACATTTATAACCACATATACGAAACTGGAACACTGCCACGAATAAGGTTGGAGTCTACATTTATCCCACTTCTAAAAAAACCTAATACATCATCATATAAAGACTTTAGACTAATTAGTCTCATGAGTCACTCTCTCAAGCTACTTCTTAGGATAATTCTTAATAGAATCAAGCAGAAATGTGAAGACACAATGGGAAATAAACAATTCGATTTCAGAGAAGGATTGGGAACAAAGGAAGCTTTGTTCTCAATGCTAACACTACTTCAACGATCATGGGAAGTACAGAAACCAATTTACGCCTGTTTTACAGATTTTGAGAAGGCGTTTGATATGGCTTAACATGGTAGGCTGTTCGAATATATAGAAATGATTGGAATATATGAGAAAATCTGAGACTTTTACAACATCTATATTGGATTCAAGAAGCTTCTATTCTGGTAGACGGCAAAGAAACAGACAAAATTTGTATTCAAAGAGGTGTTAGACAGGGTTGTGTGTTGTCCCCAACTTTGTTTAACGTTTATTCAGAAATAATTTTTAACGAAGCCTTGGAAGGCAATGTGGAGTTGGAATCGTGGAAGAAACTATTAACAACATCAGATATGCAGATGACACCGCGATCATGGCTGAAAATAGTGATTAGTAAACAAGACCTCGGCGCTATACAACTAATTGTCAATAATGAATCGATAACAAAAGTTAACCATTTTAAATATCTAGGATATTGGATAAACGAGACATTAAATCCGGATGAAGAAATTAAAATTCTTATAGAAATTGCAAGGGGAGCATTTATGAAACTTAGATCTATTATGAACAATTCTCAGCTGAAATTACAGCTGAGAATTAAGTTTCTAAAATGTTATATGTATCCTATATTACTGTATGGATGTGAAACCTGGATTATGAAGGTTAACATGTTGAACAAATTAGAAGCCTTTGAGATGTGGTTATATCGTGGAATGCTCAGAATATCATGGGTTTGACACATTTCAAACAGAGAAGTCTTGAACAGAGTTGATCAAGGTGACGGCGACTTAATAAAGACAATAAAAAAGAGAAAACTCGAATACCTGGGGCATATAATGAGAGGAAGCAAATATAGGATAATGCAGTTGATACTCAACGAAAAGATCGACGGAAAAAGTGAAATTGGTAGGAAGAAATACTCATGGCTACGAAACTTTCGTCAATGGACTATATATATATATATATATATATATATATATTGAAGAAGGAATAAAAGAATTCCGAAAGCTCGACCAAAAGTCAAAAGAGTGTTTCTATAACATCCCGGCCAAACCTACTGACTGCAGCCCTAATAAACTGTGTTGTTTGTTTATATCGACAGTCAATAATATCCAGTATTTCTTATATATATATATATATATATATATATATATATATATATATATATATATATATATATATATATAACTAGTTACATAAGATATTTTTGTATCTTTAAGAGATTCTGTAACTAAAAGGCTATTACAGGTTTCGAAAACACGATTAACGATTTAACGGTGTCAAACTCCATGGTACAAGGCAAAAAAAAATGATAAATGCAAGGCTACGATGTTGTACATTTCAATCCAATAATCGATGCAAAATATATTTAAGCACTTATTAAAATGTTTTAGTCAAACTTTGATCAGTATGTGGGTTTCATAATATGTAATAATTCTTCTTTTAATCTATTATGAAGGTTGTATATTAAATTTACCCACGTCAAGTATAAATTTCTGCCAGACATCAGAATTTAATAAGAGATCGGCTATATTTAAGTAGATAATAATTATTGTGGTTTACTATTTTTCTTGGGAATAAGCCACAATTTTACTTTGTTTAACTACTACTAAAATAAGTTCGTTTGACGTTTCGATTTCTACTTCGAAAATTATTTTCAAAACACAAAATATGAATTAAACAAATCTTGTTTTTGTTACTTAGTAAAAAATTCTTCTAGCAATTAAATTGTATCTGATTCTTTCATATTGACAATTCAGACATATATTGTAGATTTTAAAGTAGATGACTTTGAAATAATATTGTCTATATTTTTGAGTTGTGTTCCTGGGAAGACTTTATTGGAAGATAGTTCATTCGATTACATGAAATCTACTTTAAACTTAGTTAAGATTACCTTTCAGAATTTTAACCATAGCATGTGAATTGTCTCTAAAAATAAACCACATGCAATGATGACAGTAAAATTCTTCTGTTAGTAATCTAAAGTATATAATGAGGAAAAAACCCTCATGATTCTATCCCGACATGGTAAGTATTTGGTCCTACATTTAGTTTACTTTCAATATTAACACTAAATTCTGATTTTATATGTACTTACGTTATTTTTAAACATAAATGATGTATCTTCGATATTTTATTGATTTACTAATAGTGGTATTGTCTCTCTATCGATTTCCTCTTTTAATATGGTAATCCAGATCCTACTGGATGGAATTCTGCTGAGCAATTGCATCCAGTAGTCTTTCCATTGAATTCAATGTTCATTTTCGAATGCGTATTTACATATTTGAGATCTATCATATTATTTATTTCTAATATAAGATTGATGTTCACTTATTCTAACATTTAATGGTCATGATGGTCCACTTAAATAAACATGTTCGCATTCATAAGATATTTTATAAATACATTTTTTGTTCTTTCTTCATCATTGTTAGGTTTAATTTTAGATAAAATAGATGTAATAGAATATCAAATAAACTCATTTTAAAGTAAAATTGTGGCTTATTCCCAATAAAAATGATAAATTGCATTAAGATGGCACAAGAAAATAGCTTCAGAACACTGATAATAATTTTGTGTTTAAGATAATTATTGCATGGGAAATAATTATAGTCCAGCTTTAGAGAAAATATTGTACATTAATTAGTGAATTTTTGAAAGGAGCACAGAGTAATAAAAGACAATGCCTGGAGTAGCCTCCAATTTGTAACTCCAAACTGTTGGTTACAATATTTTTATGGCTTTTATAAGGTTCAAAAAACGGTATTTTTTTGATTGATTTTATTTTTATTGTATCAAATCAATATCTTAAGGTAAAATGAGCAGAATATTGAATTAAAGTACATAAAAAAGCTTCACATTGAGCTACGCTACATTAAAGACTCAATAGTTTATGCAAAATTAATAATTGAATTCCAAAAATGTGAGTTTCTCACTATTTTAATTTTTGAAATAGCTTTTGTAAAAATTCTTTTTTTATACAGAAAGCATTATATTATAGCACCTTTTATTACAAATCCAGTGACACTTCCTAATCCAATTGGTCAATTTCTTTTCGAGATACGTTAAATTCTTTATAAAAATTCTTAAATATTTGTATAAATTTTACACTGCCTGAACTTTTTTTTATCTAATTTTACTCTAATTCTCTTGTTCGTCAATTATTTTTTTTGTGGGAATAAAAATAATTGCTTAAGGGCCGATTGTTCGAACGCTAATCAAAACTTGATTGTAATCAAATATTTAATTACAATCAAATACGTCACAGCAGCTGTCAAAATTATTAAAAATTGCTTATTATTATTATTGATTTGTAAATAAAAACATGAAATTAATATGGGAAAGAGTTTAATTATGGTTTATTTTAAAATAAAAAGCAAATAATAAAATTGAATAAAATAAATCCGTTAAAATAACCTCAAAATGTGACGTATTTAATTTTAATTAAATATTTGATTACAATCAAGTTTTGATTAGCGTTCGAACAATCGACCCTAAAAAGATTTTTAACCTCTTATTTATTTCTGTGAAACAGGGGCGACTTTTGCGTTGTAATCTAAATAAGCTACACAGCGCTCCCTATACTCTACACACATTTTTAACTTATTGTTTCTTACAGTCCATCTAATTTACTTACCGCTGCACGTCATTATCATTGACACAGATGGAAGTTGACATAGTTGCCAAAGTATAAAAAAATCTTGAATCCATTTTAAATCAATTTCGGTTTACGGTAATAATGTAGTTTTGCATTCTGGGTTTAAATTTTTCAGAAATATTTATTAGTTTTCTCAGGATTCGAAAAAAATTAATGCATTTAAAAAATGTTCATCCGAAATTTTGCGCCTACGGTGCCTACGCTCTCAACTTACGATATCTAACGAAAAGTATACTTACTTCGTTCATACATACTGTAAATTGTGTTACGAATTTCAATTGTACTTATTAAATTAGTATTGGTAACTTTCTAAGGCCTGGTACGTTTTTTGGGCGGTGATAGAAGTGTATTAGTTCTTACGGCCCGAGAAATAGAACTCACAGTTGAAATATGTAAATTTAAAGCTGCAGCTACACGCTAAAACAAGAATGTATATTTTAAGCATCTACAATAATATACAAAACATACATTTACATACTTCTACACTGCTGTTACTAACTCTAACAGCAGTTAAGGGTAGAATGGGGCCGTTATTATCACGTTCCTGTTCAAAATAATGAATCAAAGAAGCTACCACATCTTTACAACGACTATTTAAATTCTTACGTGACATTTTGAAATAAAACACACTAATTTTTTTCTAAAAAGAACATATTTTAATAAATAGGTAAAAATATAAAACAAGAGGTATTCACTTTAAAATTCAAATTAATAAAGTACAAAAAGTGTCAACACCGCAACAACTGTCAAATAAGTGTTACCAATTTTCGATTACAGTTACAGTGTGTTCCGAACACATGTTCTTCATAAAAAGAGTTTATAATGCATTTATGCAAATTAACTGAAACATATTATTATGTATTTCTTTAAGTTAACATTAATAGAAATCTTTAAATATTATTTCTGCGCGTATATAATAAAATATGTCTAGTGGCTGTAATGCCAGTGTACTCGGCAAAGTGATTCTAAAAAAAACACACCTACCGCCTAAATATTTCGTGTTGGTATCATGTGACCTCACGGGCTATGCCGCGGATGACTTTTAACGGTAAGTAAATTAGATGAAGTATATATCTGAAGTTGTCATATCGGGGGAATATGAAAGGTTCTCAAACACTTTCCGGTCCTCGGATGCTCTGTTGAGGGCTTCGAATAATGGTATCGAGAGCTCCCCTACCCAAGTCCATTTACTGGGTATGGACTTGTACATGAAGCAGCGCCCCAAGAGAACTAAGCTCTCGGAGAGCGCGTGAGGGACTGACTTGGCTGACCTCAGTAAATGTTCTTTCTCTAGGGATAGGTTAAGGAGCTTTATTATGTGTGGATGAGATAAACATTTTTTGTGCCCGTTTAGTGTCGGTAGACCCTCTTCAGGCTTGAGTTGAATGTTTCTAGTTGGAGTACAAATAGCAATCAGACCCAAAAACCACTGGTGTGTGTAGCTTTCTTCTTCTTCTTTCTTCTCCTGGGGGTTGTGTGGAGTCACTATCGAGCCAGGGAGTCAGGGGCGAAAGTTTGACTGGATTAGGTGTTCTTTCCAGTTTGAATGTGTTTGTGTTTGTTTGTTGTGAACAAAACAACTCGACTTACCGCATATGTTAAACTTTTAATTACCCAACGTCTAGGGTGTCTTCGCTTTTTTCTTGTAATTTCGTAGTATGCTATAGCGAGGTAACATAAAACTTCACTTTCAGTTGAACACGACATGTTAGCTGTGGACGGTTGACAATGACTGTTTTGCTCGCTAGTCGATCAGCACCAACGAGCCGCGAGTAAAACCGTCGTTCTTAAAACCGCGGTGTTATGGCTCGCTCGTCGATCACCCACTTAAGAGTCCCAATCGACAGTCTCCGAAACCATGTTCTCTAGTAACCATTGTTCCTGCAGCCGCTTTTGCGTTTGCAATCGACTTCAGAACTAGTGTATTGCACTGTAATTCTGTTATCGATTGTCCTCGCTAACGGCCAGGCCTCGTCGGAGATCGATAGACGGTTTAGGCGGCTGTCGATTAGGGTGAGAAAATAGTTGCGGCTATTTTCTCAGGGACGGACAGGTATCGTTGAGTAGTCAGATTGGGAAACCGCAAAAACCAATCTCCCCCTGTCCGGGGTAGGGAAAATGATTGGATAGGGTTAGGTACGGAAGTTCGTCAATGCAGGCCTGCATTAAAATAGACGGTGGATGAAGATGTTTGTTTTTGGGCTTCCGGGTGGATACGTGAACGCGGAAAGAACAGGAACTTTTTAGGGTATTTTGCGTGATAGATAAGGGGCTGTTGATAGTTTTGAGAGTAAAGTTCCTGTTGAGAGTTTTTATTCTCTCGATATTGGGGGTGGTGTTTGCTGTTTGATGGATTTCACGGGAGGGGAAGTTCCAACGTTTTCTGCACGTTCTACGCAAAATTTTGCGCTCCGCAGCAGACAGCCTTCTCATTGATAACCCTTAAGAAGGCAATATAAGCTTGACTTATACTCAATAACGGGTCGAATGAATATTTTGTAAGTATGTGTGAGAGTTTTGTTGTTTGTTTTACCAAACGTCCCTCATAGTGGTACTAGGAGTCGGGCTCGGTTCCTGACCCTATCTAAAGTTGCCTTTAGATCAGGTTCCCAGTTAAGTGTTTTAGTAATTATTATGGCTGACCTGAAAATCGCCAATATTTATATGTGCTCTTCGAGCGATAAATAGAGATTTCCAGATCAATAGCCAATAGGAAAATTCGAGACGGGGCGATGCGCATCGGAGTGCGTACTAGTCCACAGACTTTGGCACTCGATGACAAAGTAAAGAAAAATATTAAAAAAAAGTTTTCTACGACCAATAGAAGTGGAGTTAACTTATTTTTTTTAATCACGGCTGCTGTATTGATACCAATTAAGAATTAAAATGGATGTTGTTCAATAGTTAGAGGCCTATATTTTATGAGGAAATAATTTTTTATTTTAGAAAAAAAATCGCTGTTTACAATCAAAAACATGAGTAACGTTGACTGTTTTTTTCGAGTAACCGAATCGGCTCGGGTTTGGCTGGTTCTCCTGTCAGCTCGGCGCACTAGTCCAAGTTGTAGAGACAAAAACTAAATGATTTTGAGCATTAATTATTGAATTGAAATAGAAATATTCTACTGTAGATTTTGGAAAAAGAACAAAATCAATAAAAAGTGCATGTTGAAGATGATTCACATACTTACAAAAAGATCAAAATTCTATCAATAACAAGACTGACATCAAAGATCTTTCCAATATGTATCATAATTTAATAAATTGAGTTGTTTTTTAAATACTCAATGTCAGATATTTAAAAAATAACCCTGAAAAACTCGTATTTTAAAGTACCTGCGAGATGTAGTTAAGGTCAGATACCAATTTCTCATTACATCACTCATTGATAATAAGACTGACACTATACCTTTTTTTTTCTTTTTCATTACATGAGTATTTTGTGCTTTTAAACAACCCTGAACGCTATTTGAATCGTGGATGTTGTAATCTACTTCTCTAACATCGTTGTTTGAATTTAAATAGCTTGTACTTAAAGAAGAAGAATAACTGGATGTTGATGTACCACTTGACGAGGACGGGGACGAGAATAAGCGAGTATCATTGAGGTTTGGAAGTACTTCCTTACCAAAGACGGTAATTATGTCGGATCTGCATCAGAAACTGGTGAAAAATCTCTGAAAGATTGTTGGCTGCTTCGTGAAGATGGGGAATACCGTCTTTTATCAATATGCTGAATATTTGGACTTATATTTTCCAATATCTTTGAAAATTGTAACACTGGTAACACTGTAACTCGTAACTTTATCATTTAAGTGGTCATGGTTTTTATAACCATTATTTTTTAATTCCTGTAGGTTCAAACTGATTTCATTTAGGTCTGAGATCTTTTGAGATTGAAATTTGAATTGCTTTCTTCTTTATTTAAATATTTAAATATTCTTCTTCTTTCATAATTAGATCTATACGCCAGCAATTTCTCGGTAAGGATTTTAATTTTTTGCAGACGAGAATTATTCAACAGCATGTTAGTCTGCAACAATAAGTTCCATATTATGTAAACATAACCAAATCATGTAAGAACTAATCATTGGAAATATTGTTGTGAATAAAAATATTATCAAGATTTACTGTCCTCCGAATGACATTAAACCTATTAAATAAAACTTTTTTTATTAATTTCGTAATATTTTTAAAGTGATAATGACACTAACATAAAAACGACGAATACGATTATTTTTTCGTAAAGGTTTATATTAGTTTATAATTATTTGGTAGACATGCAAAAAGGTTTCATTCGCTGGTTTTTGTACGTAGATAGATTTCTGGGAATCTGTGAAATAATCTGTGAATCTATAGCTGAGTCCAAAATAAACAACGGATCCAATTTTAACATGCGACATAGGAAATGAAAGGGGATGATATAACGAATATATCAAGATTAAAAAACAAATAAGGCGCGACTACCAAAAGGGCACTACAGAGTATTTTCGTTAATAATGAACGTATAGCGACATACAAGATATCATAAAGCATTATGGATAAAAATAGATGTACTTTAAGACAAATTTTGATTTATTGACTTAAAGAAGGCCTCTGGCTGAGATTAAAATAAACAACTGATCGAATCCTAACATGCGACATATCAAATGAAAGGGGAGGATATAAGGAATATATTTAAGAAGATAAAACAAACAAGGCGACTAACAAAAGGGCACTATGGTTAATAGACACACTATAAGATAAATTTGCTTTATTAACCTGAAGGAGACTTCTGACCGAGCACAAAATAAACAACTGGCAGAAATATTTGCGTTTGGCAGTGTTGCCATGTTCTTATAATATATTCTTTAAATATCCAGAGAAAAAGCTTTGAAAAAGTAAATTTTTATTATACTATTTTATGGATTTTACAACTTTGTAATTCATATAAAACACGAATATATAAATATTTGTTTTTTTCGTTATTAATTGCAGTTACTATTAGAACTAGATCCTCAAATCACCAATAGCGAGATTGCACAATATATCTTTTTAACTTTATTATTTATATAGAAATTTTACTATTTGCAATTTTAAAACTGTTTTAAAATTATTTACTTCTGGGATAAATCTATACTATTATATGACAAAATAAATTATTAATAAGTACATAGGATAATATAGTTATTAATGACAAAATTTTGATAATTTTAGATTAGATAAACCTTTCTTATCATATCGGTGTAATATACTTATGCCGACAACAAAATGTTAGTTTGGAAGTGCACTGTCTGAAGTAAGTTTTATATTGGTGGTGTCTATATTATGGTAAACTTTAATGGAACACAATTGTTTTCATTATAACTGTGGGAAGATGTATGGTGGAAATATTTTTGAAACATGTATAATCTTGTAGTCGGTAGTTTTTTGTGTTCCATTAAAGAAATAGCCTCATTATGAAACACGAAATCGATACTTAGGTTATTTTACATTAAACTACATTACATTAACGAGTTACATTAAGTTACGTTACCAATGGTTCTTCATATTACCGATTTAAGAAACTAAACGATATTTTGTACTATAAGATAATAAAGAATAACAGTTTTTTAAGGTATGGCTGATAAACGTCTAGATCTTCTCCTGTTCGGAGCAACAGGGACAACAGGTCTACATGCTATTCGATATCTTCACAAATTTGCGAAAGAAAAAAAGTTAACTTGGGGTATTTCTGGACGTTCAGAGACAAAACTTAAAGCAGTCTTAAAGAATGAAGGTTTACAGATAGGTAAGGTATCTTTTCTTTTAAATAATATTTGAATATTATATATATATATATATATATATATATATATATATTTATATACATTATATATATATATATATATATATATATATATATATATATATATATATTTATATACATTATATATATATATATATATATATATATATATATATATATATATACATTAGTTTCGTATTATCTCTTTATTTAGTGTTCAAAGTTTCGCAGCCGTATGCCATGATTGGTAGTATACACTGATCGCATGATTTTTTCTTCAGGTGGAGTGGCATACTGGATTTGAATATAACTGCATTTCTACCAATAGATGTCCAAGTCAGTTTCTTTTTTCCGTTAATTTCTGGAAGTAAGAAGCCAGACTTATGTATTAATTGTCCCAGGTATACAATACTCGTCTACTGTCTCAAGTGCAATGTGGTTTATTATTATATCTTCGACATCCAGTAGTTTGTTGTACATGGTTTTTGTTTTTGTCAAGTTCATTTTTAGGCCAACTTCATTGCTAGTTGCATATAGGTCGCTTATCAAATCTTGTAATGCTGCCGTATTATTAGCAATCAAATTGCCGTCTGTAAATCTTAGATGGCTGGGGTATTCTCCGTCAATGGATAGGCCTTTGGGCTGCCAGTTTATTTTGATGAATATATTGCCTGTCTGCATATATTTGCTAGTTTGTCAATGCCTTGATTGGTTAAAGCTTCTATTACTGCCTTAGGATATATAGAATCGAAAGCCTTCTCCAAATATATGACGGTTACTGCTAGCGGTATTTCATATTCTTTAGCTCTACTCATTATCATACTTCTGGTTAGCTTGCTCTTTTGGCTGTGTAGCATCTAATGTATCGTTTAATCTGTTGTTAATAATCTTTGTGTATGTCTTATATATTATTGTTAGTAGAGTTATAGGTACGTAATTTTTGATATCCTCTTTGCTACATTTCTTATGAATGAGAATTATGTTTGCTGTATTCCAGTGGTCAGGTATGCATCTTGATCTTAGGCAGTTCGTAAATATGCCTTCTAAGATTTTCCAGGTTTTTTTGCCAGCGTATTTAACCAATTACACTGTCATGCCATCTATTCCAGCTGCTTTATTGCTTTTCATTTTACTAATTGCCGATTCTACTTCTTCCGGAAGGACTTCTAGTACATATTCTTGGTTACTTGGTTACTATGAGTGTTTCAGGTGCTTTGTATAGTTTAATAGTTTATTGTAGAATTTAGTCACGAGTGGTATTATTTCATTTCTGTCTATAATTCTGGTGTTTTTGTTTGTTAGAGGAACGATTTGCTTCTTTCCAATGATTAATTCTTTTCTTGTTTTCTTATAGTTTTTCCTGTTTCCGATTGATTTTCCTTATTGTTTTACAAAGTTCTGTGTATTTTATCCTCAGTATAGTACTACTTACTTTCATTTTCCCTCTTTGTTTGAGTATTATTTTGGTTTTATTAGACAGTTTTCTATGTTCATTTTATTATTGCGGACCTCCGATTTCTTTGGTACTATCAAGTAACCGCATGTGAAACAATATACTAAAACGATATAATAGTACAAAGATACAACATAATTTATATACAATAGAATAAAGTTCAACAAACTTGTATCATTATCACTGGTTCAGTTCTGGAAGAGTTCGTGTAGATTTGACGAAAAACTTTATTTAAGCGTTTCTGCGAAATATGTGGGACACCGCACAAAAATTGTTTTATTCATAGTGACACGTCACAAATTTCACATTAAGGTTAAGGTTATTTCGTAATTAGATGTTTCTGTGCTAATCTGCAGCGAACAACCTTGTGTCTTCTCAATATTATCTAGGAATAACAACTTTTTAAAATCAAATCAAATCTCTTTGACATTTATGGTAATACAAAAATACGTTATGGAGACAATTCGAAGAACTCAAGGCTCTTAGTTTATTTCGTGAAGTATTTAAGATATGTCAGAAATAGATACTATACGTCAGATTTACGATACCTGAGATTGTGGTTGTTACTGATAATTTTTTATGTTTTTTAGGTGAAGATTTGTCCAAAGTCCCAATCATACTTGCCGATATAAAAGATCAGAAATCTTTAAATGAAATGGCTCAAAAAGCAAAAGTCCTCCTGAATTGTTGTGGACCATACAGATTGATGGGATTTCAGGTAGTAGAGGCGTGTATTAAGGCTGGAACTCACCATTTAGATGTAAGTGGTGAACCTAGTTTCATAGATTTACTTCCAGAAAAATACGATGCTGCTGCCAAAGAAAAAGGTATTTTTAGTATTCTTTAGTATTTCTAATTCAACTTTTACAGAAGAATAATATTATTATAGTAGTAGGTATATAATATTGTAACACATAACAGAGGGAACAGAGGGAACCATGTTGGAGTTCTATTTCCCAAAACTCCCATATGAAGAGCATTTCGCTGATAGTTTTGCCCCTATCGCGCATCGGAGTCCTCTCGGGGAGGAAAGGGATGGTCTGGAGCATTGGAGTGACTTCTGTTTAACTTGAATTAATACACCTCGCTCCAACAAATTGTTACACTCGAACGTAATTCTTGGGGATGAACATGTCTCACAGGCTGGGTTTATTTAAATTGCTTGATTGCTTGCATGAGCAGACATTCATCAAAATAAGAATCTTCATTTCAGAAGAAAAACCAGAAATAATTTGCCGACAAGGGCGCCACATTGTCTTTTCTTATAGTGACGAAGAAAACTCAAAACGAATATATATATATATATATATATATATATATATATATATATATATATATATATATATATATATAAAATCACACTTAGCTCGTATATTTGTTTAGTAAACCTATTAGCAATTATTATTTGTCGTCCAAGAGAAAAAAGGATTATTAGAGAAATTAAATAATACAACATTGTTACATACTGGTTATATTTATTAATAGCTTATTTAGTCCAGTTGTAAGAGATTTGACCACCTAAAAGTCATACGAACAAGCTGAATTTTGCTAATGAATATTAATGGTGTGATCTCAAAAAAGGTGCAAAAAGTTTTACTACTTTTACCTTCGGGCTTCCCCGAAAAACCCGATAAAACTCCCCTCGTAGGGGGTAAAAACGCAAAAAATTGATTTACCAAGAATCTGTACGTCTTAGAAAAAAATGTTTCAAATAAAAAATGTAGCTGAGATAATTTTAAATAAAAATGTTTTGATGCAGATTTAATATAACAATAAAAAGACCATAATTAATATTTAATTATGACAGTATCATACAAACAAATAAAAATTTGGAAAAAAAAATGGCTTGAGTATTGACTTTATTTCCGCAAGAGTTATGTTTATAAATCTAAGACTAAACAAGAAATATAATTTGAAAATAATCTTCCACCCCCAATGGATAATAATACGCCCCCATCAGAGACTAAGAAGATGAGCTTGTTAAAGCCTTCTATCAGGAAATCAAAACAGTAAAAAAGCAGGAACCGGCGGGAAAATATGGCGGTTTGGATAAAAGATCTCACCATGTTGACATTATTACTTGATGAAGAGCAAGATCAGTGAAGGAGGAAATAAAGAAGATGGAGAGTGGATCCTATGTAGAAAGAAAGACAAACCGAACGAGAATTTGAAATATACAAAGAATTATTGGACGATGAAACAAAATTTCACGAATATTTTATAATGTCGCAGTACCCTTTTTTTCTTTTCTTTAATACATATAAAAAAACCATAAAATACTGGTATCTGTTTATCTGGTATCCGACACACGCGTTCTGTGCGGTCCGTGTCATTTCGGTGCATCACCAGTGCGGAAAACAAAAATATCGTTTGGGATTAATTTCCAGCCGGGCACGGACGGCCCGCTTCCGGAAAACACCAATATATAAATATACTAATAAGAGAACATTATTGTTTTTTTGTCGGGAACTGTCAAAACACGAAACGGACACGGCGCGGATATGTATAAATCGACCTTTAGTCAAGTGAAATGTTAATATTTTTGGGTTCAAGTTTTTCCTCGTCCTAAAACAGTTTTATAAGTTTTTCGTTATGCAGTCTACGTACGGTCCCTGCCATCTTAGTCACGGGATATTAGACATGATTATCAATATTCAGTTCTTTTACTACTACTTGCAGGTAACATGTATTTATCTGATTTATAATAACAAAGTTTTTAGGAATTTATATCGTCAGTGCCTGTGGTGTCGACTGTGTACCCACCGATTTGGGTTCGACGTATCTGCAGCAGAAGTTTGATGGTGTATTGAATTCAGTGGTTGGTCACGTGGAAATATGGACTACAGGTAAAAGTAAAGGATCTGTTGGTGGTTATGGGACTTGGCAAAGCATTGTTCATGAATGCCATAAAATGGGTTCATTAAGTGAATTAAAAAAAAAGCTAATTCCACAAAGACATACTGCGTTTAAACCAGAATTACCAGTTAAGTAAGTATCTAAGTAATATTAAAAGGGATTCTTAAGAATTATTTTTTTAAAATATCATACTGAAAATTTCATTGTATTATCCATTTCTTAAACCTTATCTCTTCTTATCTTACATACTTTATTACGTCGATACCTTTACAATTTCTTTTTTGAGTGGCCTATATTATCATTCATTGTATCCTGTGATCAAGAGATCCTAAGATTATCTCAGTTTAAGTATCTGCAGAAGGATTTCTAATGATAAATTTCGCAATAATGGGTAAATATTTGTTCAGGTGGAGTGGGGCTATTCTTTTATACCGGACTTTATTTGCTTTTACCTTAACAACAAACTCTAAAGAAGAAAATTCAGAAACACGGAGTAACTTGACGTGATATTATATAGAATACTATCTTTGAAAGGACATTTAACAAAAACTGTTAAAAGTTGAATTAAAGAAACCTCATTCAAAAGCTCTGCCACAAGTGTCATTTGGGGTGCATCAGTCTCCACTCTACAGTTTTGGAATTTCTTTTATCGGCAAGTGAATATTATGCTCCCTATAAATCCTATGATGATATAGCAAGTCTGCCTTCCAACGAGTCTTCGATGTCTTCTTCTTCTTTAAGTGCCATCTCCAAGACGAAGGTTGGCAATCACTATGGCTATTCTGACCTTCGGGGCAGCTGCTCTGAACATTTGCCTTGAGCTGCAACCAAACCACTTCCTCAGGTTCTTCAACCAGGAAACGCGTCTTCTTCCTATGGTTCTCTTACCTTCTACTTTTCTTTGAATTATAAATATCAAGATGTTGTATCTTTCGCCTTTCATCACATGTCCAAGATATTGCAATTTTCTTTTTTTTTATTGTATTTTCCATTTCCCTCTCTCTGCCTATTCTCCTTAACACTTCTGTATTCATGACTCTATCTGTCCATGGCCACGCATGGCCATGGGTAGCATGACCATGTAGACTTCGATGTCTACGATACGCTATTTACGCTCTGATTATTTAAATGGTTAAAATAAAATGGAAGAGAATCTGATTGTTTAAAAGGTAGAAAATCAGAATGAACTACAAAATAATCCAGCATTTATGTTTGAACATTTAAGTGGTACAAACTATGCGTATAGATGCAATATGCCATTAATAACAGCACTAGACAGCCACACAATTTACTATCCAGAGTTTAGTAGTCTATCCATAGTCTCGAGCTCTGTGTTAGTTCTTATATTCAATATAGTTCCTATATTGTCCTGTTGTTTAATCAAACACAGGTCCAAGGATATTCCTTAGGATTTTTCTTTCCCAAACATATAGTCGCTAATGGTTTGCATTTGTTATCGTCCACGTTTTGCTAACTTACATCACTATGGATCGTACGGTGTAGCCAAAAACACTTTTAGAAGTTTTTTTTAGGATCCGCCAAAGTCAAACCACCGATGGTTATAATAAATTTGGTGATCTTCTTGACAAAATTAAAAAAAACTTCTGAAAAGAACTGAGAAAAGACGTCGCAATAGCCGCCGCAATAGAATTGGGTCATCGCAGGAATTAATGCTAATTGACAATGGTTTAATCCAATAAGCAGGAAAACAAATTATACGAAATTGGAGATTTATCATCGAAGGAGTACTTAACATAAAAATGCGAATACTAACTTGAGGTGGTAGATATACAGAGAATTGGGTCACTGCAAACGTTAACGCCAGTCTACGATGGCCCTTTAGTGGACGAGCTTGTCCGGAAAACTTCATAAACTGTGGCAAAACGGAAGCCAAACAAACAGCAGTAATAGCCAATTGTGTAACAGTCGAGACTGAATCAGAACATCATTGGAATTTTTCTTTTCTCCGTCTAGAACAATTTTCGGATAAGGACATTGCACTAATTTTACTTATTATGGAGAAAGAAAACAGTTGATTCACCTGGTGTTACATTTTCGACAATAATGAAAAAGTTAAATAAGTTAATACATAAGTTAAGTTATTGGACACACAGATTGGAGAGACCTGATAGAAAAGCCAAAGCAAAGCTTAACATCCTCCCGAAAAACAGAGTTTTGGAGATGCTACTAGAGTTTCATGGCGGTGTATCTGGAGGTCATTTGAAAATAAACAAGACGTTAGCGACAATACGAAATCTGTCACTTAAGTGTCACTTGGACTTTCGGCGGTGGTACTATAAATGCAAAAAATGTACGGCTAGGAAGAGTTAGGGTTTTATCTAGAACGGATCGGTCTAGATATTGTTTGATCATTTCATTTTTAGACTGGTTAACAATTTGTTTTGCCGTTACGGAGTTCCCAGAGAAATCCATTTTGACCAAGATCGAAATTTCATATCCAATTTAAAAATCTTTGGACGTCTCGTATACTAGCATCAACGTGTAAGATATTACAAAGCGAAATTTAGTCGAAGCTTGTCGATACAAAAAAAAAATAATATCATTATCTACTGCCTAAGTTACCAATTAATATCTCGTTTATAATTTAAATGACTATTTTGTAATACTTTGTCAAAATTGGTGTTTGGAAAGGTCTATTAAGTTTCAAGTTAGCTTTTCTTACTCAATTTCTAACCGTTTAGTCAGAAATATCCAGCCCATGAGTTGTCTTAAAGCAGTTGTTGCAAATAATGATCATTTTTGTTTGGATACTATTTTTTTATTAAGGGCTGCCCTTTAGCAGCTAAACGCAGGTGTTGAACCCATTGTCCTTGCCCTATCAGTTTCCTCCTAGTTAAGCTTGGAATTTTGTTACCGGAGCTCCATTTTAAACGCCCGGTCTGTTTGACGAACTCGGCAGGTCACTCAAGCTTGCTCTCCTTCACTACCTCTTTTGAGAGTTGATTGGTGAGAGTAGAACCATTGCTCTCTTGGGTCAACAAAGGGATATTCGTCCACAAAGTGTTCGGCTGTCTCTTTCCTCTCTATACAACTGGGACGTATTGCTGATTAACTAAGTCCACAGATGTTTTGGTGTTTCGCGAGGACCTGTACAATCTCCCGAATTCTATCTTATAAAGCACTATAACTCTACTTAAAGCAGTTACTTGGTTTCCTTAGAAGACTGACCCGACGGCCTCCTTAAGCTGGACGCGCACAAGGGTCTGGCACCTTTCTTCCTAGAGAGCACAGTCGATTAATCGGCCATTAGCTCAGTACGTTTACAGCAGTCGAGTAGGGCGGAATCAGTGAGGTCCGTAAAAATGGATTCTTCATCAGATTCTGAAGAGGATGTTATAATAGCGTTGGCATGTAATGAGATGAAAAACCAAGGTTCAGATTCATGAAATAAATCTAAAAAGGGGTAAAATACGGAGAATGTTAGCATTTCTTGCCAATTTACGCAACAGTTTCAATTAAAAATTCATCAAACATACTTGGGAGATTAGACATACCACTGAAAAAATACTAAATACTAAATTCCACACTCAAACTCTCGATGCAGACCGTCGGCTATCGGCAAATTTTGCCCCTTTGAGTATATCGTCCCGTTTCCGGCCTCAGTCAACCGATCGTATCTTACTCGAGTCGAAGCAGTAAGCGGATGGATGCCTATTTAAATGCTTGTAAAGCAATACCATCAGCACTTCAATTTTAGCAGACTCACTACATACAATGTAACCGGAAGAATCAGCTTCAGACTCTGGGGCGGCCGACTCCAACTCCGTAACCAGATTGAGTACCTCGGTGTGGTGTTCACAGAAACACTAAACTGGAAGGCCGATCTGGTTACAGCCTATAACAGTGTGAGAAGAAGAGTCGGTTTACTCAATGAATGCCCTCTGTGGTAAGTTAGAACGGACACACCCGAGTACACTTATACACACGTACAAAACATTTATCAGGCCGGTGATTGAATAAAGAGCTAATCTTTATATAATGTTTAATCGCCACTTCACACAACAACTGCTGGGATTGAAACGGGAAATCCTGCGTAGAGTAAACAACAAATGACACGACTACCCGTCCACCCTCACTCATCAACTGTCGAATATCCAGCCCATCGATGAGAGGTCCTCCTCTTTGAGCAGGAGTTATACAATCAAAACCATCCGTGGCCAAAACTTAAGAGCCCAAAATATCATTAAAACTACCTGCTCATCCTTCGGCAATGTATTCAACAGACACCCCAAACGCAAACTCCCATTCCTACCTATTAAATTGCTGACCCTTGCCAGCAACGAACTCCCTGATGAATACATTGATATCGTGGAGGCAACTCTACCCTATTTCCGCCGTAATTATTAAATTGCTTACTTCGAGCTTGCTACGATAGGGAGGGATCGGTTTTCTATGGTTTTTCGATCCCATTGCACAATTATACCTGTCTATTGTTGAGGGCAAAATATATTACAAGACTCTTGTGGTAGAATTTTAAGTGATAAAAAAGAGCGCTGTACCGGGTGGGAAAATTACATAATAGAATTATTTAACGATGACCAAAGAATCTACCAAGAAATAACATCTAACCAAGATACAGGCCCACCGATTCTAATCTCAGAAGTTCAGAAGGCTATCGACCAAGCGAAACGAAGGAAGGCTTCTGGTCCTGACGAAATACCTGCAGAATTGTTAAAACTATTAGATAATGAGAGTGTTGCGATTATCACATCCTTCTTTAATAAGAGATACAGCAGCGGCAAATTACCAGACAACTGGGTAGAATCGATATTTATAACTATTCCCAAGAAAAAGAATGCCAGACAGTGTAGAGACTATCGACTTATTAGTTTAATGAGTCACACGCTCAAAATTTTTATGAAAATATTGCATTGTCGCATATATAAACTTTGTGAGGGGATAACTGGTGATGAGCAGTTGGGTTTCCGAAACGGTATGGGTACTCGAGAAGCTCTTTTTTGCATGCGAATACTCTTACAAAAGAGCATTGAGGAAAAATATTTACGTATGTTTTATAGATTTCGAAAAAGCCTTTGATAGAGTACCACACACATTATTATTTCAATGCTTAGACTCAGTTGGTCTGGACACATATGACATTAGATTGCTTAAAAATCTTTACTACAATCAGACCGCTTGTGTTAAGGTGGACCAAGAGGTTTCAGCTAAAGTTTTTATTAAGCGTGGTGTCAGACAGGGATGTGTTATGTCACCGATGTTGTTTAATGCCTACACTGAACCAGTTTTTGAAATAGCGTTAAATAATCGCCGCGAAGGTGTTAAGATCGGTGGTGAAATTATTAACAACATCAGATACGCAGATGACACCGCAATAATGGCAGAGAGTCTAGAAGATTTTCAAAGCCTGTTGAATGCTTTAAACAACAAATGCACTGAAAAGGGCTTAACAATCAATGCAAAAAAAAACAAAATGGATGGTGGTCGGAAACACTTTAGATATCTGGGTAGCTGGATTGACTGCAGGGTTGAAAGTGACGAGGAAATTTCGACCAAAATAGAACTTTGTTCTATGATGTGAAACCTGGACAACAAAAATAAAAAATCTTAACAAATTAGAAGCGTTTGAGTTATGGTGTTACCGTCGCATGCTCAGAATCCCGTGGACAGCACACATATCTAACGAACGCGTGCTAGAGACCGTGCACAAAGAGCGAGAATTGATCAACATTATCAAAATGAGAAAGGTCCAATACTTCGGTCATATAATGAGAGGACCTAAATATCGCTTACTCCGGTTAATCATTCAGGGCAAAATCGAAGGAAAACGTTGGGTCGGAAGAAAACAACTGTCCTGGCTGCGTAACATTAGACAATGGACAGGTCGAACAGTCGAGGAACTGTTTCATCTAGCTGCCGACCGAGAATCATTTCATCAGCTTGTCAATATGACGATAGCCAACGCTTGAATACAAGCACGGCACACAAAGAAGAAGATTGTTGAGGCTACAGCCACGTGTGCCCTTTCCTCGATTCATAACATTTATATACTTACTAATTAAATTCAGTCGCAATTCCTAATCATATAATATAATTCTGAAAAGGACCGTTTAAGCTTAACACCACGTCCTGAAGAGGTGTCCCACCTAAAACAGGACAACAAACTCGTTAACAAAGAGAAACAACAAACAGAAAAGAACAAGAAAACAATGATCGAATACCATTAGCACAGTTGTGTCGAGTCTAGCCGAGCTGAGTCGCTTCAGTGCTTTAGTGTAACGACAGTCAGTTCTGCCGTTCCTTGCCAGGTGTTGATCTCGGGGTCTACTTTATTATATCAGTTTGATATGTCTTATGAGACTGGGTAAAAGAATTCAGGTCCGAAACACACCTATTTTGTACTTTTTTTAGCTGCTATACCGGCCGCCTTATTTCCCCAATACTGGAATGTCTAGGCATTCATCTAACAACTACTTTGTTATTTTTAGCCTCAGAATACTATTATGCAATAACGGAATAAATATATCTTGATTTTAAATGGCTTGAATGTCTTATTGACTTTTAAAACAGTTTTTAACTTTTACCATACCACTTTACGATTATTCTAATCGCATCTTTAGAATAATCGAGTAATTGCTTGTTGCAAGTATCTATAAATTTATGAGTTATACTAAATTACAAATTTCACCAATAGTTTTTAGTGAAAATTGAATTAGCTTTATAAAGAGTAAGTAATACAGTTGTATTAAACTTAAATTATAACATCTCTTTTAGGATTCTGCCATACTATTCAGAAATAACTAAGGGTTGGTTGATGCCCTTTCTAGGACACGATAGAAAGATAATGCAAGAGACTCAAAAATATTTATACGAAAAAGACTCGCTAAGACCTATTCATGGTGAAGTAATGTTATCCATTTCGAGTATTTTTAAATTGCTTTTGCTTAATTTTCTATTCTTAGTGCTACTTGTCTTGGCTCAATTTTCCTTCACCAGAAATTTGTTGATAGAAGTAAGTACAGAACATTTTCATTATTAACTTAATCTTTATTATAAATTAAGTATGTTTATATATATTTTTACACCATCACGATCATGAACCTGTACGCGTCCAGTACTGGACATGGGTCTCCCTCTATAGTTCTTATCTTGGCCTCCACTCGACAATACGTTTTATCCATCGGTTGTCTGATATTCTGAAGACGTGTCCAGCGCAATTTCATTTTAGCGACGTGATTTTTTCGATAACGTCTGTTGTTTTTGTTCTATGACGTATTTCTTCGTTTGAGATACGAGCTCTCAGAGCGACACCCAACATCTGGCGGTCCATAGCCTTCTGAGATACGCGAATTTTGTTGACTACCATTTTTAGTGTTAATGTTTCCGCTACATAAGTGAGTACAATTAATACAGACTGGTGAAAGATTTTCCAATTAGTGCATATGGGTAGGTCTGATTTAAATACATGTATTAATTTACCAAACGCTGCTCAGACTAATCCTATGTAACGTAAAAACTCACATATCTGGTTATCTCTGCCCAACCGAATTTTATATCATAAGTACTTATATGATGCAGTCTGCTCAATATCCCTTTCATCAACATTTAAATGCCTATTAGCATCAGATCAGTCATTACTTGCGCCTTGTTCATGTTAATCTTTAGTCAGACCTCCAAGGAAGCGTGATATGATTTTTTAAACATAACTATTGCATTATCGATACGATGTTGATACCATACTCGTTCAGATCTGCCTTCTTACAAGTATGTTCTAAAAGCGTCGTGAATAGCTTTGGAGAGACTGTCTCCTTACCGTACTTCTCGCTGTATACAGAATTTATTTGTTTCTTGTTCAGATAGTCTTTCGCCAGCTGTGGCATTTTGGTAAATATATTTGACTATGTTAGTGGAGCGATTCAACATTTTGTTAATGCTTTTAACATTTTTTGCTGGCTTATTGACTCAAATGCTTACTTTCTTTTAGTCCACGAATATCAGTGCCAACGGTTTGGTGTATTTTGCAGACTTCTCGATTAGGTTCTTTAGATTAAGGCAAAAAATTAGAAAAGTTAACTTTGTGTTAACAACTTCATAGACTTTAAAATATTTTCTTGCCATTTGAAGATTAAAAATAATTACAATATTAAATAGAAAATAGCAAATTGGCAAAGATAAAATGAACATAAATATTATTAAATACATTAGTTAAATTATATTAACCCTTTCGGCCCTGACGGTGGCAATTACGAAGCCTATAATTGGGCACAGATATCTGTGATATGCCTTATTTTACTTCAACATAATTCTAATAGAGGGCGGCTACAGTCCCTATATAAGATGATTTATATGTATTTGAGTCATTTGGAATGTAAACAGGTTTTGTTGGTCTACTTGAAGTAATGGCTGATGGCTGGTGAATGTGATCCTTTTTCACTTGGTAAGTATTTGTTTTTTTGTTCTAATATTGCTATTATGTTGAAAAAAAAATTCATGTAGCTGTTGGTATTTACTAACTAACATTATGAACAGTTCATTTAAGAATAAATTGTAATTGTTTCTGCATTTGCTAATATTTGGTATGGTTCTATTAAAGGCGTCGCAAATGTCACCAGTAGATGTTAACGGTTGCAAAAGTGGATTAAATAGATTAAAATTTATGACAAGATTTTAAACAATGAATCCTTTTCAGATGAGATTCCTACAATTGTATTTTACCGGAAAGGGAAAACTGAAGTTGATGTGACCGTTATCCAAGCAGAGAAAGCATTAGCTGTTCTGAATGATGACTGTTCTGATGTAGAAGACGATGGAGATCCAGATCATGAAGAGGCTGATATGTCAACATCAAATGAGGATGAAGTAGCATTAGAAAAAGAAGAAATTCCTCAAAAGACTAAAAAAGTGGAAAAACAAAAAACTATCTGGAAGACTGGAAAAGTTGTACCTCCAAATGGTATTTTCGATCGATCAAGTGAAAGTTATTTTAGTTATGATGAAAGTGACAGTTCAGAAGAGCATTCACCATTTGACTATTTTTCGCGCTATTTTTCACCCGAAATATTCAAGGAGTTATCTGAAAACAAATTCTTATTCTGTTTACAAGAATAGTAAAAGTCTCAGTACTGACGAAAATGGTTGCCCTGCACATTGTAATGGGAATTATTAATTTTCCGAGGCAAAGACTTTATTGGGCTCGCCGTACACAATTCCATTTGATTAAAGATATCGATATGTCCCGAAACCGATTTGAAAGTTTACGTAATCATTTACATATCTCAGATGTCAACACCGACAAGAATACCAATGATAAACTTTGAAAAGTGAGGAAAATAGTTACCAGTTTTGAAAAACAGTATATTAGAGGCAAACCAAATCCTTGGGGCATAAAAGTCTTTAATTTTTGTGGTGAATAAGGAATAATATACCGATCGGTAGTGCATCAAAGCGCTACATTACCTATGTCTGTAGAAATAAACAACTGCTATAACTTCACTTGTTCTGTATATATCACAAAAATTGCTAGATAATTTGGGATATAAGCTCTACTTTGATAATTATTTCAATTGAATGGAGTTACTAAAATTTCTTCACACGAGAGGAATTTTTGCTACTGGAACTATTAGACAAAATCGCATGGGAAACTGTACACTTCGTTCCGAAAAAGAACTGAAACTATTAGGAAGAGGAAGTTCAGACTCGGTTCAGACTGGTTTGATAACAAGGTCGTAAATATGGCCTCAAATTTTATAGGCTTAGAGTCAACCGATACTCTCAAACTTTGGGATAAAAAAAAACATATGTACAAGTTGAACGTCCAGCAGTAATTAAACTTTACAATCAAAGTATGGTCGGCGTAGATAACAATGATTTCCCTGCATCACTTTATAGAACGTTTATTAGAAGTAAGAAGCAGACTCTACGGGTAATGTTTCACTATTTCAATGTGGCAGTGTGCAACTCATGGTTGGAGTATCGTCGTGACAATCAAAATAAACCTAAAAATAAGAAAATGGATTTATTGTAATTCACGTTTTACGTTGTAGAAGCTTTTGCATTCTCTAAAGCTCCACTGAGAACACCGAAAAGAGGTCGTCCTTTAAATAAGTCACTTGGAAGTTCTCCTAGAGATTCCCCTGGAAGTTCCCCTTTTACGTTTATAAAAGATGAACCTTCCAAACGAATAAAACATTTTCCTACAAAACTTTTTCCTACAGAAGGTCACGAACAGCCTTGCGGTTTTCAAGGATACAGCGGAAAATCACGCACAATGTGTGAAAAGTGTAACGTCTTTCTGTGCTTGTTGTAAGACAGGAATTGTTTCACAACTTATCATAGAAGACGTCAATAAAATATAATATATTTTTGTAGATGCTCTTTCTGTAATAAAATATTATATATAATTTTATGTTTATTTATGCGTTAATAAACTTTGCAGCCTGGTCAAAAATTTTATAAAAAATATTTTCAGTATTATTTAGCTGTCCAATTAAAGAAAATATCAACAGAAAAATTTTTCCTTTGAAAAAAAATTCAGGGCTGAAAGGGTTAAAGATGCATATGGGACTAATTATACAGTTAAAAGAAACATATGCGGAGGAGGTTATATATGTAGGAAAAAAGAAATCAAATTTGAAATTCTAAAAATACACTGGATATTCTTTAATTATAAAATATAACTTATCACAAGAAGAAGACTAATATATAAATAAATTTTAACAGGAGATCCAGCTTAAATATGCAAAAGTCACTATAAAAACTAATTATTTACCTCTACAGTTGAAATGATAGGACAGAGCAAAGTTGTCAACTAACTGTCAAATAACGTTTACCGACTGAAGTAAGGCATAGCAATTTATATATATGTTCTATCATTTTATAGAACATAATAGGGTCTGAATAAAGGAATTAGAATAATTAGTAAAAATATAAATTCGAATTTAGATGACAAAATATTAAGTAAATAGAAAGTTGAGCGCCAACTATTTTTAGAATAATTGGCGCGAAAAATAGGAAACTAAAAGATAAAGTTAATAAATGAATAAAATCAAAAGAAATTGAAACAAAATAATTATTTAAAGAAGAATAATAAACATGTGACGTTTTTAACGTTAAAATTTTCAAAAGTTTACAATTTAACATATTCATAGTATTTACAAATAAAAATAGATGTTACATTTTTACTACACAGAACTATACAGATATATAAACAGTACTATATTTTAAAATGTACCATATTTTTATGTGTATTATTCTTTGTCTATTGTAAAAAGAAACACTTCACCGTTTGGAAGGGAGAACGGTGGAAATATTTTGTGCCACACCCAAGAGAACTTACTTTGAAAATGAACATGCTTACTTTACAACGTCCATCAAGGAAATAAAAATGGTGTATTTTATGATAATTATATTACCATTTGCATGCCTCACACAGGCACTCGTAATATGGATGTCTGTGTCTCGGACTCGTCTTTTTTTTTTAGGAGCCATCCACAGTCGGAAATGATTTAAATAAAGACGACAAAATAATTTAAGATAAATATAAGAACGATGATTAATATAAATAAGAAAGAAAATGAAATGATTTAAAATAATCTGCTTACCACGTGTTCTCCACAACCAGGGCCGCCGCTAAGGTATTGGCCGCCCGTGTGCAACTTAATATTTGCCGCCCCCCCTTCCAACACTTTAGACATACATACTATTATTTAAAGAAATGTGTAAAATATGCATAATATAACAATAATAATTTGTAAATAGATAAATACTTACTTGAACATTTAGACTAATCTCCATGATCCAACGTCCATATATTATCCTAATGTTTATCCTAATATCCCATCCTAATATCCTAATTTAAACGTCCTTTATCCTAATTTAATAACCATGATCCAACCTCAAATATATGTATATCCTAATATCCTAATTTAAACGTCCATTTAATTAAAATAAACCGTGAATAGAAACATAAACACATAAAAAAACTAAAAACGCACTTTTCGGGCTTTCGTCTCGGAAAACTTTTTGACAATATCTTTAATGTCCAATGTCGCACACACTTCATATTTTATAGATAACATTGCAGAAAGCAGAAACACATCTTACTACAATTGTTATTTGTCTATATGCGCCCCAATGTTTTTTCTCCATTTCATATAATTTTTGAAGAGCAGAGTCAACTGTTAATCCTTTTTTAATGTTATAGATAGTTTAAACAATTTTTGAGAATATTTTATATGCGCTGCACCGGATTCATGTCTTTTTAAAATAATAGCTAAATGTTGCCAGTCACTTACCCCATTAATTCCACTAAGTAATTGTCGGCTGCTTTCATCACAACAAAACAGTTTACAAGGTGCACAAAAAATACTATTTAGTGATAATGAGTTAAGTAACCACGGGCGATGAATTTGGTCTTAATTAGGTAATGTGCGATAATAATAAGTTTCTGAAAATTTCCCGTTATTTGTATCTCTGGGGAAGTTAATTTTTGTAATTTGCTGAGGAAAATTTTCAACAACAAATTAAACTTCACTTGGATTCATATTTTCAGGCCATTTTCCGGGATCATCTGAAACCAAGTATATGCTGGAGCTTCCTACACTGCAATCCAGATTAACTGGAACATTAATTGTTCCGTCTTGGTTGGTGGTTTCAGGTTCAGGCGTTTCAGCATAAGCACTGGCACTATCGCTATTATTGTCATCAAATCATCTGTCTCTATTCGCAGGAATATTCAATTGTTTGGTACTTTTTTCTAAGATTTGAACTTCGCTTGAAGTTGAAGGTCCTAAATTTATATCCGAGTCTTCTATATTTTCATGTATGTTTTTCATCAAAAATGATTCCAGTGCACCGCTAATTTTTTTTTCTCCTCAGTTTTTGCCTCTTTTATTTTTCTATATTAAAACCTGAAAGTCGTTTTATTTTTCTTTCGGACATTTTAAATTATCACTTAAGAACGAAGCCGGGCGAATTTAACAAAATAAATCCAAAAACACTGTAGATAAGTTATCCAAATAATATTTCTCCAAATAATATGTAGCCGTAACTAGTATAAGAATAAAATTGCTCTGATCTCGACGTTACTTCTAAATACAGTACCTACTGTGCAAAAGAAACGTGTACACTACTATATTTTACAAACAAAATCTTTTATCAAAAGGGTGTCTAAATTCATCGAATTCTCAACTAAGACTGAACATAAGACATAATAACCCATCTATAAACATAACCATAAGAACAATATTATAACAGAAACTTTACAACCACTTGCCTAAATTCTTGTAAAGTATCTACGTGTGAAATCTCAAATAACTGAAGTCCGAAAGCCGCCAGCCGCTTTGAATTAAAAAGTATTCCCGAAACTGCTTTATTACTGTACCTGGAAAAGGGCGGCAGTTCATACAATAAATAATATTTTCTGACATTTTTTTTAGATTAGGATGAAAAAAAAAAGAAGTATACATGATAAATGAAACGCATTTAAGTATTATCACGTACTGAATAATTATTATTGTTTAGAATATTAGAGTTCACAGAATTATCTGAATCATTACTATTTAATTATTTTCGTTTTAAAAAAGTATTATCATCAGTGGACTGCTTTTGGTCGCCCCTATTGTTGGCCGCCCGTGTGCGATGCATACTTGGCACACATGGTAGCGGCGGCCCTGTCCACAACGCACAACAGAAACTGTTGCTTTCACCTCCCCAAATACGAATTAAAGAAATTTTTGGAAAATGACCGACGCGTCGTCTATTGAGATTTGGAAATGCGATCGACCAATCATATTGTGAAATATTACTCTCTAAAGCGCGTTTTGCCAATAGAGTGCTTTATTCTTGGCGCGGGAGCTGAAAGTTTTTTCCGGGAAATTTAGTTTACAGGGGCTGTTCCGTACAGTTCATTACGAACCCCCGGTCATCTAAGAAAACTATTCGATTTAATTAGATTTATTTCTAACAATTTCGATTCTAAGTTTGAACATTACAAGCTAACTATTATTACATCTCCTCAAAAAATAATGCATCTTTATGATATGTATTCTATCGAGTTTTATTTTTATGTACTTTGTAACCACGTTTAATTGTTTTTCAGTATCCCCACATCTTTTCTTGTGGCTACGTCAGAAAAGAAGAACATCCCTCTGAAGAAGTCAAAGAACGCAGTCACTATCGTCTAACATTGTATGGAGAAGGATGGAAGGAGAAGCTGGCAAATGTAAACGATCAGTACACTATGCCACCCAACAGGAGCATTTTAGCTCAATTACAATTTAAAAATGCTTATACTTTTACTGTTCTTGGTTTAATTGGTGCGGGTATCGTTATTTTGAAGGAAAAAGACAAATTGCCGCAAGGGTAAGCAGTTACATTATTTTAACAAAATTCTAAAAGAATATAAGAATATAAGAAGAAAATTCTATAAGAATTTCTGAATAAAAATACTAATTTTTATTCAATTTTTTTAACATTTCAATTGTTTCACAAAATATGGCAAGCATTTTAGTATCATCACACCATTTTCATTTATTTCCTCCATTTTTTTTGTTTACCTACTTAAACTTAGAATCATCAAGGAAAAGCGTATTGAATTTGTTGTGAAAATTCAATGACAGTATTGTTCTGAACCTATTTTCTCGTGGCATTTAATATTATTTACTATCTTTAAGTGGCGTAATTTGGTTTAAATAATATTTAGGTTCTCTCGTTGGTAATACCATTCATAAATAATATGAAAATATTTGGTTTTATATTTAGTTTATTCTCAGTATTAACATAAAACTTTAATTTTATACATATGTGAAATGGAATTTTAAAGTGGAATCTTTTATTGCTTTATTGTATTATTATTGGCAAACCAAATCCTACTACATTCTGCCGAGGAACTTGAGATGCCTTTGGTTTAATTTAACATAATAAGAGCACATTCTTTAATTTGTTTCTTTTTAACATCTGTTTCTTTGAGGACTATGCATAAATCTTTCCATTGAATTCTGTGTTTATTTTCCTAGGCGTGTTTACAGATCTAAGATCAGTTAAATTATCTATTTTTGATATAAGATTGATTTTTTTTATTTAAAGCCCTTCTCTCTATTCGGATTGCCGAATATAGACCTCCCCTAATTCTCGCCATTCATCTCTGTTGTTTGTAAGACATTTCCACATTGTTCCTGCAGTTCTTTTAATATCGTCGCTACAGCGCATTTGCTGTCTTCCTCGTGGTCTTTTGGCTTGATATGGCCGCCAATTCCCGATTTATTTATTCCATCGGCCATCCTTAAGACGTTCGTTATGTCCAGTCCATTTCCATTTCAGTTTAGCTGCCTCTTCGACAGCGTCTTTTACTTTTATATTTATTTATCTGACAGCGGCTCCACTGAGAGTGATGTCATTCTCTTCAAAAATCCTTCACCCAACTCGGTATAAATAAAACATAAACGAACATATTTTGTTTATTTGACGCGCAAAATATCCTAAAGTGGCTCTTGATCAAAGAATACCGAAGAACTACGCATCTGTGATATATAATCAAACTTTACAATTTGTTTATTATCAACTCCAGCGATGCAAAAAGATACATATAAATTAATACATACAAGGTGATTTGAAATGCTACACATTCTCTTTTAATTTATTGGATCTTCTCATTAACTCTGTTCCTTACATTTTTGTAATCATTATATGTTGTTGTATTTGATTTGAATTGTAGGTATGAAGTCTATGAATTTCGTTGTCGTTCTTTTCTTATAGCCCTTCTTCCGAGTGCTTCCTCTGCTGCCCCTAGTAAATTGACTCTTATATTTGTCCAACCCGTTTCGATATCATCGAAGTCTCATATTTTATTAGAAGCAATATTTGCAGTTAGCCTTTGCTGGTATGCGTATTTGCTCGATTTGATACATAAGGATTCTATATTGATTTTGCTTGTATCTTTGAAGGTTTCACGAAGTAATCTTTGTATAGCTGTTTGTATTTTCCTGGTTCCTGTTAAGGCTAGAGAGCTTACATCTGGTGTATTTTCGAAAGTATATTTATGTTGTGATTTATGTGGGTAGAAGTTATTGTTCATTCTGAGTTTATTTGGTGCACGAAGTTGTATTATTTGTTTACCACTTTCATTTATTCTTTATTCATTCAATCGGTTTTTAATTCCCGGTATGACTTCATCGCCAATTCTGGCGTTAAAATCCCCTAAAATTATTATTTCTTCCTTTTTGGGTATGTCGTCCAATGCTGTTTGTAAATTCTGATAAAAGATAACAATTTTCATCTGAGATTTGTTCCTATCAGACTTCTTTTTCTTCTTCAGCCTTCATTTATCCATTGTTGGACATAGGCCTCCTCCAATTACTTCCACGCTTTTCTATCTTTTGCATTTCTCATCCATTGAGGTCTCCAGAATGTCACTTTATGAGACCATCTGTTGGTGTCTTGTCCTGCTACATGTGCTACCCATTGCCATCTCAATGTCGCTATTTTTTCCATGATGTCGGTTACTTTAGTTCTTATCTATTATATATTTCTTATCTATTATATATATATTTCGGTGTTAGGAATTTTGTCCCTGAGGCTTATATTTAACATGGCCCTCTCCATGGCCCGTTGAGTTACTCTTAATTGTTCTGCCATTTTTCTTGTTATTGCCATAGTTTCCAATCCATACGTTGCAACTGGTAGTATACAAGTGTAATAGGTTTTTCGTTTTAAGTGTATTGGGATTTTTCTGTCTTTTAAAATGAAGCTTAACTTACCAAAAGCAGCTCATGACAATTGTGTCCTTCTTTTAATTTCTAGGGTTTGATTTTCCTTTTCGTTTTTAATTGCATGTCCTATATATATATATATATATATATATATATATATTGTTCTACCTTTTCTATATTGATGTTATCTATCTATATATCTATACGTATCAGACTAATATGCTTACTACATGTGTCGGTTTGGACATTTTGATGGTAACTTTTAATAGTTTGTCATAAATATATTTCATGTTGCTGATATGGTTGTCCATGTTCTCATATAGTATTATGCCAACACCAGATGCTGCTCCCTTGTTTTTATCTTTGCCGCTGTATATTAGTATTTTTTTGGTAATCTGTTATATATTCTTCAAACTTGAATAAAATTTCCATATATCTTGTTTTTCAAAGACTTCGGGAAATTATTAGTTAAATTGGTATAAGGTCCGTTTTTAATTAGGTCTTAAATTTTGTCCTATCAGCAGGGCGATGCGGCTGTTATAATGGATAACATTAGATATCAGAAAAAATTGAATTATTAGAAGAATTTTTTCGTATTACCAAGTGACAAAACAAAACAATTTCTTTAATTTGTATTTCGAGAACGATTTCCGAAGTGGAAATCGAAACGTCAAAATAATTTTTATCTGAAATTGTAATTAATCGTATTGAAAATAGTAAATAATATTAAATGACAGCTTTATAGTTTTCTGGTAATGTTTAGTTCCACAATTTGTGACTGATTTTCACCAAAGACATACTAAATAAAAATACCAATAAAATGTATTCGATTTGCTGGAGGAAAAAGAAGAACAAAATGTGGCCTTTATGTGAGTCGTGTGTGGCCTCAGAAACGAGTTCGTATCCAGAAACCGGCCAAGAAAGTGCTAGCATCAGTTTTTTGGGATACGAAAGGAATTTTGTTTGTGGATTACTTGTAAACTGGTAAAACAATAAAATTCTGAATATAAGTTAACCTTTCAGACCAACTGAAGGAAAGAATTTGTAAAAGAAGACCCGATTTGCAGAAGAAAAAAATTTTTCTCAGCAGGACAATGGAGCGTGTAATATGAGCATTTTGACAATGGCTAAAATCCATGAATAAAAGTTCAAATTGTTGAAGCATCCACCGTTTTTACCAGATTTGGTCCTAGCGACTTCCATCTGTTTCAATACCTAAAAAAATTTTTGGAAAGCGTTTTTCATCAATTGATAAGGTTATAAAGTTGTGAAAGTGTATTTTGCAGTCCTTCCAGATTCTTACTTTAGGGATGGAATTCATAAATTGAAATCTTATTTGAACAAGCTTATTGATGTTCAGAAAGACTATACTGAATAATAAAGTGTATTTCAAACCATAAAATTATTTCATCGAACCGCAAAACTTATTGAAGAGCCTATTATATGAAATACATATTTGGATTTTTTGAAGAGAAGGATCTACACTTGATCTTGAATTTACTTTTAAATATTAGTTACAAACTTTTTTTCTATTGCTTTTATTTAACTATTTGGGTTTGTTTTGACGATTTTTTTTTGTTTCAGTGGTGGTGTATACACTGCAGGGGCAGCTTTTAGGAAAACTTCTCTTATGAAAATGTTGCTAGAGAATGGAACTACATTCGAAATAAAAAGTGTGAAAGACATATAAATTTAAATAAATATAGGTACAAATCGGTAGAAACTCTATTTCTGTTATTTTCTTTTACTACAACCAATCATTACTATCCCTTATCTCACTTTATCCTCTCTCACATTTTTGTTTTAATTCCTTTTATCCATATAGTATGATTTTGGTAATATAGCTGCCTTTCTTCAACATGGAAAGAGTGAATTTGTGACTGCCATATTTCAATAATTTAGATTCAAGGTTATGGGATCCAGCTCCAGTTTTATTGATTTTTACGGATTTAAATTTTCTAAATCATTTTCAGATTCAAATATTATTTCTTTGCTTGGATAACTTGTATTTATTGTATTAGAGAGTAATACAGTAATATATCTTTGAGGGCTAACAAGATGCAATGAGTGACGTTAGCACTCAAGATGTCTTCAAAAAACTAGAGTGGCACTTGAAGGAATAAATATTGACACGCTCATACTTGATTCATCTATGGATCGCAGACGACATAGCAAAAAATGTAGATATGTCTAAAATGATAAAATAATTAAACGAAACATCTAAAAACTTCAAATGAATCATTAAAAAACATAAATACTGACCTATAGAGATACTGACACGCACATCTCCATAGAAAACCAGTTCATTCATAAAGTCAGTAAGATAACAATCCCATCAAATTGGACAAGGAAAAAAAAACACAAATTGCAAGATGTGTCAGGCTAACATGGACAGCATTCGGTAAGATGGATTATATACTTAAAAATATAAATCTACCCATTCATCTTTAAACAAAGGTATATTCCCAGATAACATGCAAACTTGGGGCAAATTTGATTTTTGTTTGGATTCTAAATATGACGGGGCAAGTTTGCGACAATATTACTGCAATATTGTTAAGTTAAAGATGATTTTTCAAGTTTGTGACAAAATTGCTATAAATAATGCGCGCGTGTGCATCATCTGTTGCAAAGTGATTAAAGAAGAGGGCGAAGCAACCATTTTGTGTTTACCGTTTTTGACTGTTATTGGTTGTTGCAGTCCTCACGGTTATTAATTTATTCTTTGAGTATTAATTACGTTCAAATCAAATGAATTTTGTGGCATTTTTAGTTTAACACATTATTTTTAAAATTTGTTTGCCTCCTATCACTTTTTCAAACAACAATTTTTATTGAAAAAATTACGTGCAACTAAATAAATGGCTTAAATGAATTAACAAGTACAAAAAATGTCTATAACCTCTATAAATATGATATTATGTATAATAAATGTTCAAAATGACTCTCATTTTCTTCAATACACATTCGGTATTGTTTTAATAAGGAAAACCGAATGCGCTGAAAAATCATATTTTTCTGAAATTGAAATTTATTTGCAGCTTTAATTATTCTAACCCTTAATTGTTGTTCGTCCTCTATTGTTACAGAATACACGTTGTCTTTCATAAACCCCCAAAAGCAAAAGTCCATGGGGTTAAGATCTGGACTTCTGGGCGGCCAAGAAATAGGTGCGTCACGACCGACTCCAATCCATCGACCAGGATACTGCCTGCAAAGGTATTTCCGGACTTCATTACTGTAATGCGGTGGAGCGCCATCTTGTAGAAACCACATATTTTGCCTTATTGCAATATTCACTTCTTCCAAATACTTTTGTAAATCGTTTGCCAAGAACTGCAAATAATTATCACCATTTAAATTGTTGGCAAGAAATACTGGGCCTATTAGATTGTTATCTACAATTTCTGACCAAACATTAACTTTGAAAGTCCTTTGGTGATGAGTCGTTTTTTTGGCGTGAGGATTTTCGTCGGCCCAAATGTGCTCGTTATGATGGTTTGTTATTCCATTTCTACTGAAGGTAGCCTTCTTGGTAAACAAAATATTTCTAATAAAATTAACATTTCGAGTGTTTTCCATTAACAACCAATCGCAAAATCTAATCCGTTTAGGATAATCTTCAGCCAATAACTCTGGAACCGTTGTTTTATGATAGGGTTTAAGCAACTGATCCTTCAAACGCCTCCAAACCCTTACGTCAGAAGCATTTAGTTGAGCCTTGTACTTGTTTAAGGGACTTCTTCAATGATTTCGAAAATGTCTTCATCAGTTGCATCCATTATTGGACGACCACTATTGCTAGCAACTTGCGGTTGGAATGTACACTTTTCCCGTAAACGACGATCAATAGTCAGAAATAATCGTCTATCGGGTGTATTTCGATTGGGTAATTTTACTGCATAACGCCTTGCGACTGCTGCACTATTTCCTTGACATTTACCTACGATATTCCTGATAGTTTATTGACATCACAATTTAATCTGATCCAACTTACCCAAAGTTAAATGCATATCTGCCATTTCCTGAAATGTGTAGGCCATTGTAATATCAAAATTTTTAATATTAATCCTATTCACATAATAAATGATAGTTTGAAATTGTTGACTATTATTGATGGAACTGTTTGTAATCATTGTATCTATAGAAACTAATTGTAATTTTATGGCCAACTGGGAAAAAACTAGTTTTCCTAGAAAAAACTAGATTTAGGGCTCCACACCCCCTTAAAATGTTTCTGTGCGCTTAGATTTTGTTGTTTCTTTTGTGTGAAAAATGCTTTCCGAACAAGAAAGCAACGTGTCTATTTTTATTACAAAATGTCAAGTAGTTTAGGAGATAATGCAAAAAAACAATTTTTATTTTGTAACTTCAAAGGGCTGTAACTTTTTTTGTGTATACGTTTGTACTAAGGTAAGTTGGATTCAATCAATTTATTATTATTCCCGGAATGCGTGATTTAATTTATGACATCCCTTTTTGAAACACCCTGTATTTTATGACCAATCTTTTTATCTTTTTGTGACACCCTGTACATAAAATACGTCCTACTAACGTTATATTAAAATGTCGTCAAATGTGCGTCAATTTATATTACGTGTTTTATAATGATCAAATTTAACCAGTCGCCACTTTTGTTCTCCATTTTTTTTTATATCTACACTTATACACAACAGTACTAATAATTATATAACCAAGGTCAGTTCAATTGACAGTAGAGAGATAGGTAAAGGTTGTTGTTTTGATAATTCTTGTGTACTGTGCAAAATATAAAGTTATTTATTGTAAGTATTACTGTTCTTGTCTTTCATTAGGCAAAACTGTGTGACAAATTAAAAATTGTAAATGTTTCCAAAAATATTTTCCTAATATAAAAGGTTAACTACAGCTAAAATATAAATATAATTGTAAATATTTAAGTAAATCTATTCCATATAAAGCAAGTAAGTATCTTCTAGTGGTAGGATATTAGCAATGCAATAATATATTGGCTGACAAGTGACAAGGGACTTTAGTTGCATCGGTAGTGTCTTCTTTCTTCCTACTTTATAAATAGGCAAAATGCCTGTTTTACTTCGGTTTTTAGCCTCAATTGACGTTGTCTGACCATCTTTTCCTCGGTCGTCCCAATGATCTTCTTCCATTTGGCGATTTGTCTCTTGCTATTCGTACTATTCTATTTTCTGTCATTCTTTCGATGTGTTGATTCCATTCCACTTTTCTTCGTTTGGTCCACGGGTTTATTTCTTCTATACCACATCTATCTCGTATTTCCTCACTTCTTACTCTATCTCTTAGAGTTTGGTTTGTTATTTTTCGTAAGACTTTCATTTCTGTTGTTTCCAGTAGTATTTGTGTTTTCGCCGTATCTGCTCTTGTTTCCGCTGTGTACGTCATTATAGGTCTAATTCTTGATTTATATATCCTGGTTTTCGTTTCCGTTGTGAGCTATTTGTTTCTCCAGATTGTGTTGTTGAGACATCCTGTTGCTCTGTTTTTGTACTTCTTCTTCCACTTTTCCGTAGCTTGACAGTTTTATTCCCAAGTATTCAGTTTCCATCACGTGCTCTATTATTTTGTTATTTACGACTAGTTTACATCTTCTCGGTTCCGCTGATATCACTATCGCTTTAGTTTTCTCTATTGAGATCTCCATGTTGTATATGAGCGCCGTATCATCGAATTCTTTAATTAATCTTTGTAGGTCATCTTCATTTTCGGCTGTTATTATGGCGTCGTCGGCGTAGCATATTATCCTTATTTCCTTTTCTCCCCTTCTATATCCTCTTCTTTTTTTAACTTTCTTTATGATTTCATCCATTATCAGATTAACTATTAATGGGCTCAGCGAATCTCCTTGTCTAATGCCAGTTTCATATTTGATAGGTTGCGATAGTTTTCCTTTACATCTTACCATAGCTATGTTATATTTATATCGGTAGTGTGTTAGCCAAAATTGTACTGGACATAATGCTAATCGAAATGGCATGCAAGTATCAAAGGTATGAAAATATTAAAGTTAAATGTTCCTGAACTAAACAAAACCCAAAACAGAGTTTAGATTGTTGGTTGAGGGAGAATATGTTATGCCAGACGAATAGAGATTATCTGTTTACAAAACCTAAGAAAACGTACAACAATGCATACAGTTATACTAATGATGTAGTGTTAGTAGAAAATACAGAGAAAATAATTAAGAACAAACACTGGAACAGTGGGAACAAGCTCTTAAGGAAAAAGGTTTAAAACCTAGTATTATTACAAAGTAAAATAAGAAAATCCCAGTGGTTGGCTGTATACCATACTAAAAAAAACTTATTTAGAAGTAAAGACTCCTTTTGTATGCTGGTATATTTTATTAGAAAAATTTTTTTTTATTTATTTATTTTTTTTAAATAAAATATACCATTATGCAAAAGGAGTCTTTATTTCTATGTAAGTTTTTTTATAATATTATTAGATCTCGTTAAGCAGCGAAAGGTTTTATACTTGGACCTTATTCTACGAAACACCAAATAAAATCTCCCAAATGTTATTTTGATGGGTAAAGTTAAAGGTCGAACAATTTGAATAAAATGATAACTTTGGAAGGTGGAGTGATTGTAAGAAGTAATAGTTTTAAGTATCTAGGATCGGCATTACAGAGTAATTGGGAAATAGATGGAAATGCATTCAATAGAGTTAGGATTGAATAGATGAAATAGAAGGTAGTGGGTGGTGTCTTGTATGACAAAAAGACTCCAATGAAAAAAATGCTATAAACTACCATAAGGCCAGCTATGATGTATGGAACTGAATATTGGGCAGTTAAAAGAGGACAACGAATGCATGTGGCGGAACAGAGAATTCTTAGATGGACGAGTGGATATATATATATATATATATATATATATATATATATATATATATATATATATATATATATATATATATATATATATATATATATATATATATATATAAATTAAGGATCACTCAGAAGAGTGGTGGGTTTTTTCGGTCAAAAGGTGGAGAAAAAAGACAAAGTTGATGGCTACTTCATCTATTTATTGAAGACGTTTCGCTTTCTTAATCAGAAAGCATCATCAGTTCATCTAAAAAGAACAATATGAAAAAACCACACAAGCATGGAAAAGTTGTTACATGTGTTACCTTAAAAAGATATGTAGCAGTCAGTGATAACAAAGTTGTAAAGACACTTAAGTAAATGGACATTATACGATTATGATGTATAAACAATAAATTGAACTAGATAAGTTAACAATTTGTTCAAACTAAGCACAGCAAAAAGAACATGTGGTTTTGTTTTTTATATAAATGTATAAGTTAAAAAAACATTAAAAAAGAGAATGAAGAACTAAGAAAATCAAAGAAGCACTTCCAACAATATAGCAATAGTTATGATTTAATTTTTACTTCAGGTAGCATTATTGTATTAATTCATATTGAAATTGAATAATTTAATGTATAATGAAATTACCACTCCTGGCTTCTTGAATGCTGCCGGTAAAATGGAGTTCAATTAAGACAATCACGCCACCAACGTAAAAGACAGTAAAAACCTTGAGGTCATTAATTATGACAGAACAGCAAGGTGAGATACCAACCCTAATGATAGAGCGGTTTATTTAAATGATAGGACGAGTTTGGTTGACAACCTGTTTGTAAGGAACCAATAAATAAAAGGAAAGGTGGTTAATAACACCAAATTTCCCCCATTGATCGGCTAAGAAAAAACAAACAAAACAAGTGAGGTCAAACCAAAAACTCATATATGTATCGTCAACGTTGTGGATGGTCAGTAGTCATGGTGGTTGTGGTGGATCAGCCACAGGTGAAGATCAATTATAATTTCCAACAGTCCAAGGTTCATAACTTGGAGCTGTAAATGAAACAAAAAAGATTCTATGAATCACATCAATTATATAATTGTATTGAACTATTTGATTAAAAATAGCTAATACAAAACTGTGTATATGCAACACGAGACTAGGTCAACAGTACTGCAAGTTGCATACGTGTAAGTTGATATAAGTAAGAAATATTTCTTGTATTCTATTTTATATTAAAATTATTTTAAATGTTAATAAATATATGTGAATATAAAACTAGTGACTATGTCAAAAGTTACATAAGTTTAAGTAAATATAAGTAAGAAATATTTCTTTGTTTTTCATTTTATTTAAATTTATTATTTATATGTTTATATGTTTTTAATTATTTAATAAGAAAATTTGAAAATATGGTAAACTTGTACACCTTAAATGACAATGATAAAGTAAATAGCTTATTAAGCCTAATGCAATATTAAATCATGATATATTTGGCTTAAGTTACTGATGTCTGTCCTCTTGTTAAGAGCATTCGGGTGTTTAAGTATTGAACACATTTCCAAAAACTGTCTTTTGACGAGATTACGTTCTGTGCCAAGAATCTTAACTTCATTAAAGTCTATCTTATGCTTGGTATATATATGGTTATATATATATATATATATATATATATATATATATATATATATATATATATATATATATATATATATATATATATATATAATACATATAATAAAAAATAATAAAATTTAAAATAAGCATAATAGGGAAAGTCTAGTGGTAGAACCAATTGATGCTAAAATAAGAGCGCCTAGTTAAGAGAAGTTAATCGCCCAATACGAAAAATGGCTGATTTACAAGTTCCTGTTTAGAGTAGTTATAAACAAAAGAGAGGTTTACACAAAGAACGATATTAAAGTCCGGGCTTAAGTCTGGTAGAAGTATCTTGGTCAAGGTTCGACAGGGCTAGACTACCGAAGATAAACGAGTGAGATGGAGAAAGAAACACAAAAGACAAGAGAATTTTGGACACCACCCATTTTCTGAAAGGAATAGGAATTGGTGAGGTAACACAACAGGAGACGAGGTAACACTCAAAAGTAAATAGGAAATAATGAAAAGTCAACGAATATTGCAGTGTCGACGACTTAAATTTTTGGCGACTATTCACGTCTATTGGCGTCTATTGATATCTTGGCAAATATTGTCTATAACGACAATAAGGAAAATTTATTTTAGAGGAACAGTTACAAAGATAGATGAATAATATAATACAAATTAAACTCACCGCCATTTGAACTGCTGACTACGGGAACGCACATAGCAATGATTTGCGATAATTCTAAGGATTGAAAAGCTTAATCGAAGAAGGGTTTGGTTTGGTCATGTGAGATTAGCCCTAATTAAAGGTCAGAAGATGAAACCGTTTGGAATCAAACAACTATCTCTTGCTTCGAAAGTTAATATGTGGAAAAGAAGATGGTATTTGAACGATTTCAGGAAATACACTTCGAAATTAATAAAGGCGTAAGATTCATTATTAGGATTTAGAAAGTTGTCTTTATGAAGTGATGTTGACACGGTACCAAAGGTGTTGTTAGAAAAATTTTGAGGGAAAGTAATTAAGAGAAATGGCGAGAGACTTTGAACATGCCTTTGTAGGAGAGGAAGACCAAAGAAGACCTGGGGAGACGCTTATTGAGAAGATGTCGGTATTGGGAATCGGTAAATAGGAAAGCCCGTCCTGAATAGGAATAAAGACAAAGACAATAATGATAATGAGTACTAGATCAAATAACAGCGAAACTATAGCAGCCAATTGAAAGGGATTTAGAGGAAAGAATAGAATAATAAAAATAAGCTCTAGAAGAAAAAGTTTTAAAATTGGTATGGCAAAAACAGTAAATATAATGATTATTTATGTGTGAAAAATCACTACAAATAAGGTGACAACTTTGTATGGTAAAATGATCAACTAAAAACGATTTCAAAGATCCTGGAAGAATATGGTTAGGACATGTTCAATGTCAAAACGATAATCTTCCAATACGATCTATTTATAAAAAAACAAGTTCGTGGAAGCAGTAGGAGAGGTAGACGAAAGAAGACCTGTGAAGACGCTTAGGCCGAACATGTCGGTATTGGGGATCGGTAAATTGGAAAGCCCACCCTGGATAGGAATAAAGAATGAGAATGATGATGATGAGTGCCAGATCAAATAACAGAATAAGCTCTAGAAGAAAATTTTTTAAAATTTTTACGACAAAACTTTGAATGGTAAAATAATCAAATATAAAAAATATTTCAATGATCCTGAAAGAAGATGGTTAGGATATGTTCAATGTCAAAACAATATTCTTTCAATACGATGTATTTATGAAAAAACAAAGTTCGTGGAAGCAGTAAGAGAGGAAGACGAAAGAAACCTTGGTGGTATTTGCTTATACTGGACATATTTATGAAGGTAATTGACATTCGTATAAAACAAGATAGACAATTATAGCAAAACGTAATTAGGGAAGCCAATCCCGCATAGGAATATATTCAAAAAGTAGTAGTTTTCTATCAAGATCACTTTTGGTAATAACAAAATATTCATGTTTCAATCTAATCAAACTGATATAGCTATGTTAGACAAATCAAACCAGAGTTACTTGCAAGAAAAGTTTTGAATATTTAGATATCGAGAAAAAACAGAGAGGCAGCAAAAAAATGAATAGAACAAATAAAGCATATAGAAATGCTTTAGAAATAAAAACATTCATGATAGGAGATATACAAAAATAGAAGAAGTGGTCATAACAGGTACCACCATCCCAATCCGATACTAGAAACGCATTAGTATATGAGAAGATCTCTCATCCATTTTAAATCTTTTTTTTTTCGGTTATACTCGTATATTGGTCATTTTTTTTTAGTTATTTTTACTAACTTACAAAATATAAGTATTAAAGCGAATAATAATTATAAATACGATAAAATGTTAATTATACTATAAAATATAGTGAATTTCCTCTTGCTACTCATTTATCTTTTGGAGGTCGGCAGGCTAACCACCTTCATTTCAAACATTGACAGTCGCCTCTCGCCAAACTGTATAGACGATAATTTTTCAGTTGTGGTGTAATCTTGCGTAAGATAATAATCTATCTACAATATATATAAATAAATAAAACCATTGTTTAAAAAAATTCAATACGGTGATATGTTGTGATCGGATTACATCGATAAATTTTATTATTTGTACTGTTTTAATTTCGCAGGTAAATGACTTTTAATAATAGCTATAATATTTTACTTTTAGATAATATTTATTATACATAAATTATTTCGCATTTATTTTATGTTGTATCCTTACTGTAAAATTGTGAGAACAATGCAATAAAAGTATTGCAAAATAAACTTATTGAAGAAAACAAAACAGAAATAGGGATTTACTACTTTCATTGCGATTTTACCACAATATTAATTTGAAGTAAAATTATTTTAACATTTCGATTTCCACTTATATATATATATATATATATATATATATATATATATATATATATATATATATATATATATATATAGTAAAACCTCTGTTCACCGAAATAATTGGGGGAGGAGGCCGTTTCGGATAACAAGAATTTCGGTTAAAAATAACATTGTGTTTTACAGTATTCTTGGTCAAAGTATTGGTATTAAAAAATACTATGAGGTGATATTTCGTAATGTTTTCTGATAAGCAAATACAGAATAAAGTAATAAAATTAAGGAAAATGAACAAGTTTAACATGCTTCTTTAAAAAATTTTTTTTATTTTCTTTTGCGTTTTCGTTTGACAACAATGTTTTGCAGCTATATCTCTCCATCGTTCATTTGCAGAACGTCATGAGTTTGCCACATTCGATTGTTCGACGAAACGTAAAACAATCTGAAAAGGACACAACTTTATGCAATGACAACAAAAATTAAGAACCTAGTCGTGTCCCTAACTAATTAGACCTACTGTATAAAATTCTTACCACAAGAACCATATCAATGATGTACTGGTCGATGAATTCACTTTCTGAGTCATTGACTGCTAATCACGCACGTATCTCTTCTTGGTTAATTTCGTCACATCCCGGCAAATTTTTTATTAAAGGTTTAATTTCTTCTGTCGTTTCTTACCATTGTCTTCTTCAGGATCGTCAATAAAAATCCAATCAAAGAGTTTGTTCCAGCATTTTTCCAAAGTTGAAGATTTGATCTTGGCCGACTACTCAGCACACCAATAAAGAAACAACATGTTTCATTGTTAAAGATTTGAGAATTTCGGGAACACTTTTGGATTCATTCGTCTCCTGTAATAACAGATGTCTTAAGAATGCTCCTCTATAATGTCTCTTGAATATCTCTATTACTCCCTGGTCTAACGGCTGAATTAAGCTCATGACATTCGGTTGCAAAAATCTGACAACTGTGACTATTTTGTATATTTTGGGGATGAGTTGGCGCATTGTCAACAAGCAACAATTCGTTGACGGGAAGGTTTTTTAATTTAAAAAAGGATTTTACAGTTGGGACGAATTCATTTTCGAACCATTCTAAAAATAAATTTGTCGATATCCATGAGCTTTTTTGGCTTCTATAAAAAACTGGAAGTGCTTTTTCGGAAATATCTTTTAGAGCTCTTGATGTTTTTGATTTCCCAACACACATAGGCAGCAATCGGTGAGGGAAATTAATGGAATTGTTACGTTTTGTGATAAAAATTTACTTATTATTAACGAAATTACTGAAACTGTTAGCCGTTTCGGTTAAACGATGTTTCGGTTAAGGGAGGTTTTACTGTATATATATATATATATATATATATATATATATATATATATATATATATATATATATATATATATATATATATATATATATATATAGTTTTTAAAATTATTAATATATTACAATACCACAATAAAATAGCTTTAGAACAATATTAAAACATTTTTTTTTGAAAATATTTACACAATCTGTCTACATTGACAATAAGTGTTTCTAATGTTTATCAATTTAGTTAATTTATAAATCAGATAAACCTTTTAAAATCACTTGTATGGAGTATTCCAGTAAGTACTCGTTTGAGAAGTTAAAATTAAAATTTGTCTTAACCGAAAAAATATTGAAACATAATTAAAACTAAAATCTAGTAGATAAGTCAGATAAGTTAAGCCTCTTGAGTCTTCTACTTTATTCTGGTAAGTTTATTCGCTACACTTGCTAGTTTGTTTGAGTGTGGTTTCACTCGTTCCCGATAGTATACACTAAACTTTTTGATCAGTTCTTTAACACTCGGAACATTAGGATTCCTATGAATTATGCTGTTGAGTACATACCATGGCGCGTTTACTAGTACGCATATTATCTTGTTTTGGTACATTTGCATGATGTCTATGTTGGAGTTACTGGCGGTGCCCCATAGTTGAATACCATAAGTCCAAATCGGTGTTATTATCATTTTAAGTCAATTTAATTGCTTAACATTTGAACGATACTTGAAAATTCCTTCGTAAAACCAGGTTCACTAGTAGTGATGTAAAGAATGTCAGTTTTTGAACATTCCCGAATGCGAATGCGAATATGTGCCACCGACATTCGCGAATACGAATGCGAATGCGAATATTGTTTTTTTTTTAATTTGGCAATTTTAATTGTCTCCGGCACTGCCGGCAGTCTCATTTGCTCAGTGTGTAGTTAGATAAGTTCAGATAAATTTATTAATTCAGCAATTTTCAGAAAAATTATACAAATCATGTACTGTATTACATTACAGTGTAGTGTACATTATAATATGTATCTTGTTCCGAAAATTGCCGAATTAATAAATTTATCTCAACTTATCTAACTGAAGTCGAACTGTTTATGTTTGTTTGTTTAAACTCTTTACATATTTACATATTTATATTCGCAAAAATTTCGTTACATCACTATTCACTAGTAATGGCTGTATACCATCTACTTAGAATCCTAGGAAGGAGAAAACATGTAACAAAATGTTCTCTCAACATATTTAAATGCCGCAGGCGAGTAATAATGTACTGTCAGAGCAAATATTCGCAAGCGCTTAGGTAGCGCTTTATTTACCACTTTTTATAATAGCCTTAAAAGAAATTCTTTAGGTCGCCCTAATTTTTCAAGCAGATCTAATGTTTCTTCTTGAACCAATCTTGTTTTCTTGAGTTTCTCAATGACTGTCTTCATGTTAGCTACTTGTCTCTCACTTCTCTGCGTTAACAAGAGTTAACGCCATGATCTACTAGAAATATCTTGTGTTACAATTAGAGGATCAGGAACATCTTATGATAAAGTTACAGGAGTTATATTACGTGGTGTGTTTGATATATTTGATAACACTCTTATTTTCGAATTATCCTTTATTTGTAGCACATATACAGAAAAACCAAATGGCAAATATCACAGTATCAAAGATATAATTAGTATTTTAAAATATATCTAATATTAATTAATTTACAAATATGTAAATAGTTTAAGACCTAAGTTAGCTGCATATGGAAACATATGTGTTTAATATTAGTTTTATAAAAAAGGTTATTCATAAAAACTTGTGAAAACCCATAATCCCAAATACAATAACATATAAACCTTAATTTTGTACAGGAATAAAGGAGCTTTATTTGAAAAAAGCATAAATCCTAATTTGAAACCCAAACTTGTTACATCAATAAAAAATGTCAAATAGTACATATTTAAAGAATGGTCAAAATAAAAATCACACCCATACCTTTACAAACTTACTAGCAAATGAAATTTATAACTGAAGTTGTATGCTCAGCATGCTGTGTAATATCCAGATGTAATTCAGAATATTATTTATATAATTTTAATTACCTATTTAATTAATTAATATTTATAATTATGAAATTCACCAATTGTAGGGATTGCATTTTTCCACAAACGAACACAGGAACGAACTAAGGAAGTTCAACCTATACATTCCTCCGCAAAATGTTTGGAACACAATTTGCTGTACTTCGATGGTTCCCAGTTCTCTCTATTTACCAACTGTATTCAGGTTTTTCTCGTTTTAACACCTTTAGGAAATCTTCAGCCACATAAACCAAGTTAAAAAATTACCTGTTCTTTTTGAATGCAGCATCAATAAAAATGAAGTAATACCGCCCTGTACACTGTTTACTCGTGCATACTAACCTATGAAAAGTTCTTCTTCTTCTTCCTTTATTGGGTAATATCCCAGGGGATAATTTGCCCCCTATGAAAAGTTATTCCCGTGGGGTTTTTGTTATTTAATCGAGTGTTAGTTGCACAAAATCTCAATACACACGAAGCCATGATAAAGTCACTTTGAAATAATGTAAAAAAAATTACACAAAAAGTTTAAAATATTTATAAAATAAAATTTTTTATTCACTACTACTTAAAACTAACACTTTGACAAGAAGTACTATTCAATATGGCAGAAATGAACCCATCTACCCAACCGTATGTCATATCCCCTCTTTTACATATCTCTGATTTTGAACGCCCAGGGCAAAACAAAATTTGGCACCCTTTCATAAAAGAATATAGAAATTTACTACAAATTAAAAAATATTCGAACTAGCTTTAACTAACTTAAGTAATAATAAAAAACTACTATAGGTATACTGTTTTGTAATTATCTGATAACTTATGTTCATTTTATAAAAATATTGTAGGATGTTAATTTGTGCAATTTTATTTCAGCTGTAGTTACCAGTACAGTTATGCTTCTGATGTTAGTGTTGGTAGTAGCAGGTGTCGCTGCTACACTATGCTTCTTCGTGAGAAAGCGTTTGCACTATTGGAAAGACCTAAACGTAGACCAGGCGGATATCAAATCTTTATTTAAAAACATTTATACTTTGCTCTCCAAGACGACTAGTATTGCCGAAATGTCTGTGACAGGATACAAAATGTTTCCCAAATCCAGGTCAGTATCACTTATATCCAAATTTGGAATAAAATATTGTTCACATACCGTTCCGACTCTTCTATTAGAACCGATGTAAAAAGATAACAATTTTAATAGTTATTTAACCAACAAGTGTATTAATAACGGCGATTAACAATTGAGATATTTTAACGCGTGAGCGAAGCGAGCGCGTTAATGTTCGAGATTGTCAATCGCCATTTGAATTCACGAGTTCGTTACAAAACTTTTCCGTCGACCGTAAGAAGAAATACAGATATCTTAGTTTAAATATTTATTTACTTAACGATAAACAACAATTTTTTCAGCTTTCATTGACTTTATTCAAAGTTTCCTTAGTGGTAGTTTTATTATAGTAAACATTAATATTCGAAATGGTACAATTACTGAAACTAAAGGAAGATATTGATAAATGATTACCTGCTGTATAGCATTTTGACAAATTTATATTTAAGTCTTCTTGGACCTCTGTAAATTCTGTGATAGAAGAAGTTAAATTCTGATCGAGTTAAATTAAACTCTTCGTCAATATCCATCCTTTGATTTTTCAAATACACAGAATTTTAAACAATAAAGTAAATAATGACATACAATGACAGATAGTACTAACAGCGGCTACTTCATTTTAAATTAATTTTTTAATGGGAATATAAATAGGTATATGTTTGGTTGCCTACACCCTAGGTCACTGCCAATCATAGAGCGAGCGTTTAATTAATTTATGCAAGCAATGTATGTTGTGTTGCCTATAATGAAATCGTTCATTAATAGAAAATCATTCATTAATAGGGGTCATTAATCAATGATTTTGAGGGTGTTAAAATTGATCATTAATGGACGGTCGACGGAAAAATAAATTAATCCAATTATACAGGAACATATTCCGATTGTTAGACTATTTTGCAAAGAATTTAAGTATTTTTTTGGCAATTTAATAATCTATAGGACATATTAATAAACTTTTTATTTTTAGGTATGTTGGAGCCTATCAATTTTTTACACCAGCGATGGCAATTCATGACCCCGAACTTATAAAAGATGTTACTGTCAAAAATTTTGATCACTTTATGGATCATACTAATCAAATGTCTGGAAACTCCGACCCACTTTGGACAAAAAATTTGGTGGTGCTTAGAGGTGAAAAATTTTTTTACAATAATTTCCGATATATACATATATTTTTATTATATATATATATATATATATATATAGATATATATATATATATATATATATATATATATATATATATATATATATATATATATATATATTTCGCTCAAGAGTACCTTTATATTTCACAATATTCCAACGTAGCGGGACATATATATATATATATATATATATATATATATATATATATATATATATATATATATATATATATATATATATATATATATATATATATATATATATATATATATATATATATATATATATATATATATATATATAGTAAACTCTTAAATATTGGGGAAATCTGCAAGAAATACTCTAATGTGTATCAATTGTTTCGCCGAACGTTTTCGCCAAAGAGAATTAATTTGGCTTCTTCAGGGCTGAAAGAGAATAAATTATAATTAGCTACCATATATTATCTATTAAAACATTATTGATCTTACCGTAACTTAGAATTGTAGAGTTAGAATATTAAAAAACTTTGCTAGTAACATAGTGGTGTTTTTTGTTACTATGTGCAAAAAAAAGTTTTTTATAAGAATTGAAATGTATGGTAGCTTCGAACTTGACACGTAAAGGCTTACCCAAGGTTAATCGAAAAACCCAATGCAACTACATTTAAAAGGAGGTAATTCTTTGAAATGTCGGCAATAACTAAATTTTGATTTTAAATAGTTAAAAGTGAGGTTCTGTTTAAGCCAGAACGCAAGCGCTGACAACTTCATTATAATTGGTATGAATCTTTATGTCGTTAAGGTTCATTGGTAAAAAACGAATAAATTTAAATCCCAGTAAAGGGAAATATTATTTTGATTTTCTTTATTTAATTATATTATATTGTTCATGTATTATTGAATCTTATTGAGACGTATCTAAGAAAAGCAAGGGAATGTTATATATTTTTTGTTAATGAAAATTAATTATAAAGGTATGTTAGTTGTTAATGGATATATCAGTCAAATTAGTAATCTGTGATATAGTATTGTTCTTGGTATCTGATTTAAGTAACAGGTGGTATATATCGCTTAGATTCTTGATGTCACTCTTAACATTAATGGAGAAATCGTTAAGAAAAATATAAGACATTTCAATGAACTCTCTTTTAGATTTATTGTTCTCACGGTGGAGAATTGTGGTGTTGGTATAGTCCATGAGATGACCAGTGGAATGGACATGTTTGGCTAATGCACAACGGTCAGGGTGAAGTCGAGAATCACTTTTGTGTAGTGTAATACGTGATTTCAATAATTGAGATGTTTGACCGATGTAGGAATTGTTGCAAGAGAGACATGGAATGTTGTAGACAATATTACTAAGCCTATCTATGGGAGTCTTATCTTTTATCTTAGAATAAAGATTATTAATCGTTAGGGCTGATCTACAAGCTACATTAAGTTTAATGTTGTTATTATTATTGCCAAAGCTATTTTCAACACTTTTCAGAATCCTTGTTAACCCCGGAGTGATATCTCTGAAATATGGTAATGAAAAATATTTGTTTATAGGAGTATCAGAGACTGGGTTCCCACTTAAGACATCAGGATCAGCATTGTTAGTCGCGAAGGAAGGTGAAATATCTTCGTCATGGATAGTATTAAACAAAATCTTATTAACTAATGGTGTTGGATAAGCGTTTGAAATAAAAAGTTTCTGTAGGATTTGTAGGTTTTTTGTATGAAATGAAGGATCTGATAGTTTTGTTACTATATTTTTCATCTGTTTGATTAAGTTGACTTTGGTAGAATTATTATGGTATGAGTTGTAGTTAAGGTATCTACCAGAATGGGTCGGTTTTTGATACCAATCTATTTTGATGTTGTTGGTTTCCCTGATCATCCTTATGTCGAGAAAGGGGACGGACCAATTACCATCTTCCCTCTCTATAGTGAACTGGATGTAGGGGTCATAACCATTAAAAGTGTCTAATAGTTCATCTACCTTGTCATTGGGTATAGCCAAAATGATATCATCAACATATTTTTTAATAAATGGAATATTAAAGGATAGTAAAGGAATGACTGAGTCTAATACATAATCCATAACGTAAGTTGCAATGATAGGAGAAATCTTAGCTCCCATAGGGGTACCGAAAGTTTGTTGATAGAATTTATCATTAAATGAGAAGTAAGTGTTATTAAAGAGAAATTCGACGATGCTGATGAATCTGTCGTAAGACATGGAACAACAACCTCTAATACGGTCCCAGGTTGATCTCTATTGATGTCAAACATATTCCTAGATGAACATATATATATATATATATATATATATATATATATATATATATATATAATATTTTTTGTTAAAAGTGGATTCATTCACTATGCTAGTAGATAGACACATCGTTTATTGTAGAAAGGGACCCGATTCCTATTATAATAGAGAAATCGTATGGAGTACTTCTCGTTTACTACCGAAGTAAACTCAGTGTAAAAGTCAGTGACTGTGGTACTTTTCTGCACTAAAGTAGCAAGTTGGCAAACCTGCATCTAAACTATTCCAGCTGATATTATTGTTATTTGAGGTTATGCTACAATGTGGAATCAATGACGTGTAATATACATATATATTATACGTATAATATGTGGAATTAAATGGAAAGTAAGTTAGTTCCTAATTTTGTTATTTATGAAAACATTATTAAAACACTTTACGAAGTTTATTAATAATTGTTAAAGTTGGAAAGGTTTTATTTTGCGTTTATTTTATTTTTTTTATTCGATAGTATAACTCTTCATGAGTATCTAGTTAAAATTTCAGAGTGATCTGAACTACAGCAAAAAGTCTATCTTTAAAAACCGAGTTGGCTTGTGTCAAATTTAAGTCAGTTCTTTGCATTTTCTTAAAGAACTGTTTTATAGCTTGAAATAAATAAATATTGGCTCCATTAAAGGAAACACAAAGAAACGAAATATTAATTATAGTTGGATATGAGAATAAAACCAGAACACAACAAGAAGTATGTAATCTTTTTAATATAAAATATTCTAATACGCCTATTACACAGTCGATTGTTAGTAAAATTGAGAAGAAATTTAGAGAATCTGGATACGCGAAACATGTTTGAAATGCTGGACGTGTACCAATAAATGGTAATATATACCTTGATGTATTATTAATTGTGGCAGAGAATCCTCAAATTGATTTAAGGCAATTTAGAAAGACTAGAAAAGGTTCTGTGTTGGACCCTCAATAATAAAGATGACTATGTAAGGATTGTGAGAGATACTAGTGAGTATAATAACGTAACAAAGAGGTTATGACAATTGTGGAAGAAAATGATAAGTTTTCTATAAAAAGAAGAATTCCACTAAGGCTCAGTGCTCATGTGCACTAGAAAATGCTGAAAAGGAATTAAAAACAGAGACTGGAGCTAGTGTGGAAAAATGTTTCAAGTTTAGTAAGACACAAATATAACATCTAAAATGTTCGTTTAAATAGGAACTTACGAATAACATGATAACTATGGATGGTTAAATTATTATAAATTGTGAAATTACTGTAAGTCGTAGTTTATGTAATTAGGATCAAACAAAAATTGGGAAATAGTTGAAGACCAATGCAGTGTTCATAGGGTGAAATGAAACAAATTAAAGAAGACGAGTGGATGTGTATGTGGCGGAAATATTTAGATAAGTAAGTTAAGTGATGAAAAAGGATAAAATTTAATAATAAAATGAGGGAGAGGGTTTGGCCAAGTTCTTCGAAGAAATAATAGGAGAAGATCAAAGAAAACCTGGTCTAAGATGCTTAGGTATTATATGTCTGAGAATGGGGTTAATAATAATATGATATATAGAAAATTATGTACAAATGTATGTAAGGAAGCCGGTTTCACTCTAACATCTTCAAATTTGTCAGTAAAAAACGTATTTATTGTTTGGTTGAAGAGTTGGCTAAATGTAAAATTGTAAACATTTTCCTATTCAGTCTAAATTTGTCATAAAAAAGACCAGAAGTACTGGCTAGGTAACATATTTATTGAAATTGTAAGAAACGTCTCAATTCGTCATACGTTAGTTCGAAAATTTAGAACTTTCTATTAAAATAATTTGAGAAGTAAAAAAGTCAGAACTTCGATATAGTAACGATGCATTTCCCAAATAAATTTTACTATCCTTTCATTCATAAAAGCATCATTATAAAAAACGAAAAATATTTTATGGCTTCTCATTAGAAACGGTTAGTAAATGAAGGTTTCTATACAGGCAATATAGAAAACTATCCCGACCAAGCAACATTTAAACCAAAAATTGAATTTATAGGGGAAGTATTGGTTTGGTGTGACAAAATTCATAGGGCATTCATTCATAATTTGTCAGTATAATTAATAAAACAAGTCAGAAGAACTGAAACAATAATTATCTATACTCAATGACATCTGCCTGAATGATTGGATTTTATTAATATGCATCACTGCAAGGTCACTGATAACAATGACTATTTCAATATATCTCTTGCACGCTACATCTACATATATATATATATATATATATATATATATATATATATATATATATATATATATATATATATATATGCGGGTAGGAAAACAAAAAGATAATGTAACATGATAACAAGCTGTGTATTAATTTCAGTCAGCCAAATTTCAGTCAAATCGAACAAGAATTTTTGAATAATCCACATCTTTTATATATTTTGTTTCAGGCCAACAATGGCGCGACATGAGGTCTATTCTCAGTCCTTCCTTTACGAGCAGTAAAATGAGAATTATGTTTACACTAATGGTCGAATGTGCCCAAAACTTTTCGAAGCACTTCCAGAACAAGGACCAGGACATTGTGGAGCTCGAATTTAAAGAAACTTTTACGAGATTTACAAATGATGTAATAGCTACAACTGCATTTGGTATTAAGGTCGATTCTTTAGAGAATCCTGATAATGAATTTTACTTGATGGGAAGGGAAGTCACGAATTTTACTAGCGGTTTAAAGATGCTGAAGTTTTTTATTACTGCAGCTTTTCCAAGACTGGCAAACGTACGTCAAGTTTTTTTTTAATATATTGGTATAAAACTTATAAAATACCTCTTGTAGTAAGGTACACCGGGGTAAGTGGGAGCGTGAATTTCAGTAGTTCCTATTTGAAGTTTATTGACCAAAAAATATGTCTCTAAATCTGACTTAGTTTTGGTAAGATTACTGAAGAGACATTAATTAACTGCTACACAAACATATAAGCGAATTACACCTTGCAATTTTATTTTGTTACTTTTTTTATTCTTGCAGTCCATGGGTTACACTTACCCCACAGGTGTAACCTTCTTGTAATTGTCTTGTAATTATGGCATGCGTCTTGTGTTTTGATTGATATGTATTTCAGCTAAGCTTTTTCCTTTGTTTACATTTTATTTTACTACTCTGTACAAAACCATGGAGTTCTTAGCCTTAGGAACGATATATTTTTTTATCGTTCCTCGGGGGGAGTTAATACCCAAAAGTCTCCACTGGGTTCGCCACAGATTTTAATAAGATGTTCCCTAAGCAAGCAATAGTGTTATTTCCTATGGATTAGAAACGACTTAATTTTGTTAAATATCGATGATTTCTTCAAAACTTCTTTAGATAGAAGTTATGAATTCCATCTAGGTCCGGAAATTTCCAGTTATGAAGATACTCTTTGATAATATTCATTGTTATATTTGTCTATCTATTAAGCATTGTTAGGGGAAAGGGCAAGCGAAAAGCATTTGACTGCGTTAACCATCAAAAGATGATCGAAATTCTGAGAACAACTGGAGTTGACGAACAAGACTTGCGAATTATCTCAGAACTATACTGGCACCAAACGGCAACAATTGAAATAGAGCACACAACATCCGAAGACATACAAATCCGACGAGGAGTGAGACAGGGTTGCGTCTTATCAGCGCTACTCTTTAATTTGTATTCGGAGTCTATATTCAGAGAAGCATTAGACGAGGTCCAAGGCGGAATTAAGATTAACGGAATCAGCATAGACAACATCAGATATGCTGATGATACCGTCTTAATAGCAAGCAACGCACAAGAACTACAAAATATAATAAATGCGGTAGTTTACCACAGCGAAATGTTCGGTTTACATCTAAACGTTTCCAAAACTAAAACTTTAGTATTTTCAAAGACACCAATAAACGTACAGGTGTATGCCAAGGGTCAAATAATAGAACAGGTAAATTCCATAAAATATTTGGGAACAAATATCAATAGTCAGTGTAATCCAAAAAAAGAAATCCTATCAAGAATCGAACAAGCAAGGAAAACATTCATGAGCATTAAAACATTTTTTACAATATCAGACCTTAGTCTACAGCTTAGAATCCGAATGATCAGATGTTAAAGTTGGACAATGGACTCTGAAATAGAAAAAAGAATAGATGCCTTTGAGATGTATATATACAGACGAATGTTGAAGATTCCATGGGTACAAACAGTTACTAATGTTGAGGTACTTCGTCGCATGTGTAAACAAATAGAATTACTAAGAATAATCAAAGAGAGGAAAATGCAATACTTGGGTCATGTGCTGAGAGGCGAAAGATATGAATTACTTCAAGTTATACTGGAAGGAAAAGTACAGGGCAAAAGATCAGTAGGAAGACGCCAGAACTCGTGGCTGAAAGACCTGAGGAGATGGTTCGACCGCTCATCCGCAGAGATCTTTCGCGCAGCAGTTTCCAAAACTACAATTGCCATTTGGATCGCCAACCTTCGAAAGGAGACGGCGCAATAAGAAAAAGAAGGGGAAAGGGGGAATGATGGCCGCTGGGATAATGGTATCCATGAAATATTTACATTTACTGCCTAATATTATTTCGCGTTTAATATCTATTGCGCCATCTAACAGTGTTTCGATCAAACTGTACCTAAAACAATGACGATGTTTTGCCGGTAAAGAAGGAATTTTTGAAAATGTCATATTTTGTTGGAGTTGATGTATTAGTGTGAGATTTTTAAAGGTATGTAGAAGCATCTAATTATGTTTATTTAGCTGCATAATTGGTACCCATTTGTTAAATTTTTAATGTAGTTTAAGACTATAAAAAAAGTTCTGGATTCAATTTAAGTGATTAATGATTATGAGTCGATCAGTATAAATATGTATTTTGGGGTTATAATAGCCACGCGCCTGGAGGTAATGCTGGCCGGCCACTATTACCCCCAAATTGTATTTATATAAAACAGAGTATTTCTTTATAAATATAAATTCTTATATTTTATAAATTCCTTTTTTATAATTTCCTTTTATAAAGTCCTTTATAAATTCTTATATTTCAGATGCCTCGAGTTTACAAGACAAAAAGTGACAAAGCACGATGGAATGCTGAGCAACTTAGTGCAGCAATAAATGCAGTAAATAATGGCAGAAGCGTCCGTGAAGTTGCAAGAAGTTTTGCAATTCCCAGATCTACAATTCAACTACGACTAAAGCGAAATGCTACAACAGCTGCTTCTTAAGGTCGTAATTCTGTATTTACCAAAGAAGAAGAAGAAGAAGAAGTTTTGACAAAGCAGGAAGTTATTAAAACATTTTTATGAGATAACTCCCACAGAAATAAAAAAATGTGCTTAAAAATACGCTGAAGAAACAAATTTACATCATCCATTTTCCAAAGAAAAAGAAATTGCTGGAAGAGACTGGCTTGGCGGCTTCCTTAAAAGAAATCCAACTATTCGATTAAGAAAACCGGAGGCGACAAGTATTAGCATATCTGCTTTTAACAAAACTAAACTAAACCTATTTTTCTCTAATTTAAAATCCATATTAAATAAATATAAATTTTCGGCATCCAAAATATATAATGCAGACGAGACAACAACAATCATTATGTGCTGCATAAGTGCCTCAGGAACATATATTCCACTTTTGCTTATTTATGCCCGCAAAAGGATGAAACCAGAGTTAAAGAAAAATGGGCCACCTGGTGCAGTCTACTGCTGCTCGGATAATGGGTGGATAAATGAGAAAACAATTCTCGAGTAGCTCCAGCATTTTTACAGTGTTGTAAAACCTTCAAAGAAGGAATCCAGTTTTGTTAATCGTCGACAATCACAGTAGCCACTGTACAGTAGAGATATATAATTTCTGTAAAGAACGAGGAATTATTATGTTAATTATACCCCCGCACACATCGCATCGACTCCAACCGCTGGATGTAGCTTTTTACTCATCGTTAAAATCAGCGTATAACATTGAATGTGGCAATTATCTTCGAGGTCATCCTCATGAGCGTATCAGACATTTGAAATAGCTGAAATATTTAAAAAATCATACGGTGGCGTAGCCACACCAGTCAAAGCCATTAAAGGTTTTGAGAATACAGCAATATTTCCATATAATCCTGAACATTTTACCGACGAAGACTTTGCTCCAGGTGAATCATTCACACAAGAAAAAGATAAAAAGACACTAGACCAAGAGAAAAAAAGTGGATTAGATAAGGAAAATAATAATAAGGAAGTTAAGGGGAATAAAGAAAGTACGACACATGACTAAAAGTTTGAAGTATCTTTTAATGACATAATTCTACTACCAGGATGCTCAAAAGATGACTCAGTTGGAAATAAAAGATGCAACCACAAAAGCAACAGCAAACAACATTCCGAAATAATGACATCAACAACAATGAAGTTACTTCTAGAAGAAAAACAGCGCAAGAAGGAAGAGCGAATGAGAAATAAAGCCAGCAAAGGAACCAAATGAAAAATAGGCATCGAAGAGTCCAGTCCTCCGCGAATAGTTCCAAAAAAAAATTGTATAAGAACACAAAAGATCACAGAAGATATGTCATCAGAAGATGAGGATGATGACGATGAGCGTGATAGGGACGCTAACGAAGATATTTCCACAATTTGTGGCGAATTCGGTAAAAACAGAGAACTTTGGATCCAATGCAGCATTTGCGGCCAATGGGCACACAAAGATGGTACCATTTTCGGAGCCAAAATTATTTTTTTATTATTTTTTAAATGGGGGTAATTAGGTCACTTAGTAAGTAGGCAACTTTTACCCCTCGGCAGCAGGTACATATGGCCACCAGCAGAAGTCTGAAAAACCGTTTTTTTATTCTGTTTATCGTAAATAGAGTTTGAAGTACTAAGGTTTAAAGTTTTATTTACGTTAACAGTATAATTTTTAAAGCTATATAGTAGTATAAATAAACCAAAATGCTTAGGCGGCCACTATTCCCCCCTTTACCCTACCAATGTTCTACTAAAATACAATTAATAATATTTTTTTTTTTTTTTTTTTTTTTTTTTTTTTATTGTATAATGGCTTTGGCATAGCCAATTAGCCAGAATTAATAATATTTAAAATCAAACATGATCAAAATTATTTAAAATATAGTATTTATATAACATTTTGTATTTTTTTTTTGTTTACAGTTTTTAAAATTATCATTCTTTGATAAAAAAACAAGAAATTTCTTTACCAATTTAATTGACAAAACGGTACAAATGAGGGAAGAAAAAGGAATTGTTCGTCTTGATATGATACATTTACTAATAGAAGCCAAAAAAGGAGTACATATTAAAGAGGATCACACTGTTGATAAAGGATTTGATATGGCAAAAGAAGCTGAAAATATATCAGGTAATTTTTTTTTGGTGATTGTAAACCTTATTTCTTTTTGTCAACACTAAAGTATACTGTTTTAGCTGAAAAAAAAAATAAAACTTATTATAATTTAATAATAAAAGTCTTATTATAGTCCAGTCGTCAGAGATTTGACCCTTAAAAATTATACGAACAAGCTGAATTTTGCTAAGAATCTCAAATTTAAGACCTCACAAAAGATTTACCACTTTTACTCCCGGGTTTCCAGCCAACACTACTCCTCGTAGATGAGAAAAACGGAAAAAATAGATTTACTCTGAATATAATCGTATTGTATTTGTCGTCAATATTAAATATATTTAATATGGACGATTTAATTGGTAGAGAAATAAAATTTTGATAATGGCAAATTGCTGATAAAGATTCGTCCTTGTTCTTGACCTTAATTAAAGAGCATTACACGTAACTACCGAAACGTCACATGGCATCGAGAAAATAGCAACAAAAGTAAACATTGGGGTATTTTAAAATTAAATAAATGATATGTAGATAACAACTGTACTAACAAAACTCACCCTTTTAAATTTTTAGTGCTCGAGTAAAAATAACCAAATTTAAAATGAAACCAAATTTTTTATATTTAATGCCGAGTGCATTAACTGTAGTATATGCAACCTATGGAAATTGGTTCCTGATTGCTGAAATATTTACTACTTTAATACCTTTAACTTTAATATTTACTGGAATTTTAGTAGGTATTGTAGTTATATTTAGACTTCTTCCTCCCGAGAAAGACACGGTTGAAGCTATCTTGGGTAACTAAATTTATGATCCCACAGTAGATAATGGATTTGTTATTAAGACAGTAGCTCACAGAGAAGCTGGCCTGGTCGCTCCAGAGAATACTATAGAAGCCTTTAAAAAAATGCCACGAAAAAGGATGTGATGTGAAAGAAAGAGATGTGATCCTTGCATCTGATGGTGTACCAGTTATTTTCCACGATTCAAATTTAGAAAGAATGGCTGACTTAAATATTGTAATAAAGGATATTAAGTACGAAGATTTTACCAAAATTGACATTTCAGTGAAACATGCTTACAGAGATTCATTTTCCAATTCTCATATACCAACATTAGAGCAGGCTGTAGAACAATTGCTTGGGGTGGGACAAATAATTTTCATTGATATTAAAGAAAATAACAATAACAATCAGAGCTAAAATGTTTCAAATAAAAAATGTAGCTCGGATCATTTTACACAGATATTTTTTGTGTAGAATATACCGTTCTCTCAAAAATAACGCTTGAAGCTACCGGCGATTTTGAATGTCAGTTACGCTCGAAGTCTATGTTAAATAAAATTTGTATCGACTCGATGGTAGAAGTTCGATATTGTTTGATCAACGTGTCCTATCAATGAAAATCAAAATACGTTTTATGCAATTTTGTATGCTAATTTTTTAAATTCCTAATTTGTAGCTGAAGTTATGTACTTTTAAAAAGTATACTAGTGTAATTGAAAAAAAGCAATTTTTTAAACGTTTGTGATTTCAGACATTTTAAATGCCTCACATCTATTGCCAAAACTCAAAACTAAAATTTCATGCTATTATGTTTTGAAGATTGGTCTCGAATATTGGAACCTCCATAGTGACTGGTCAAAAATGGTAAATATCGCGCTACGATTATTTATTTAATACCTTTATAAAATCTGAATTCATTTGCGGCAAAATACAAAAACTGCATACTAAAGCTGCACTTTTCATCCTTAAAACGCATTTTGGTTTTTGTCGATAGGACACTTTGATCAAAAGATATCGAATTTTGATATCGTTGTTTTTAAAAGAAAGGTTTATTCTACGTAAAAAGTGCTAGTAAATATTTTTGATCAAAATTACCTTAGCTACATTTTTTATTTAAAACAATTTTTTCTACAGCGTACAGATTCTTGATAAATTGATTTTTTCCGTTTTCTCCCATACGTGGGGTGTTTTATGGGGAAGCTCAAAGGTAAAAGTGTTAAACTTTTCTTATGATTTATAAATGTTCAGAGGCATTATTGTCACTGACAACTGTATTATTATTGGTACTGTTCTATTCTGAGAGATTGTTATGATTCAGACATTCGTATAGCAAATGGTCCGATATTTCTCCATACTTTAAACATAGCCAGTACGTATTATCGGTAGCTATTGTAATGCTTTTGAGGTAAAACTCAAACAAAAATGATCTGTGAATAATCTCCCGTATATTAGATCACTTCTGTCCAGGAACTTTAGTATTCTGTACAATAACGGACCTTGAGCTTTGCATGGTTTAAAATTCATCATTTAGCTGAGTTCTAATTATTCTACTTAATAGCTTATTTGTTATTCACAGAAACGCTCCATTTCAATTAGTTGGCATTTGATGCAGATCATCTAATATAAGCTTAAAACGTTTTTAGCTACGCCTGTAGTGAATATTTTAAGGTGTACCCAATGGTGATCACTTATAATTAAGCGTACATCAAACAACAATTGATTAAAAGGAAACCTCCTATTTCACCTGAATAAATGTAAATAATGTAAACTAAATTGTACCATATAACTTTTAACGGGTTTTTACCCTGATATTTAGTGGCTCAAAACATGTACACCTAGACACTGATGATGGAATATGGATTCCGAAAACGTTTTGTCTTCATGACAAAGCCCGTTTGGGTTTTTAATTTATATACCTTTTATAAAGAATTTTTACTTAAAATTTTTTAGATTTTAAATAATTTGGAATCTTAAAAGACAATATATACTGTGTTTTAGGAAAAGCTGTTTCAAAAGAAATCACCAACCTAGACATTACGGCCCAAGCGTTAATTTTCTTTTTAGGTGGATTCGAAACTGTAGCCTCAACAATGTGTTTTGTTGGTTATGAACTAGCCGCCAATCAAGATTACCAGAAGAAACTGAGGGAAGAAATTATGGAAACTTTGGATCAATGCCACGGAGAATTGTCTTACGAAGCTTTATTAAAAATGAAGTATATGGATATGTTTGTGTCAGGTAATTATATTCTACTTTTTTGCTTTTGAAAAAATGTTCTTGTTCATCTCGTCGGATCGTAATTAAAATAAATGCGTCGGTAACAGATTGCGTCGTTTGGCTATTCAACAGACCTTCTTAATACGGAACTGACAGTGTAGAGAGTGTTGTGGGTCTATAAAAGATTAACATTATTTTTAATAATAGAAAAATATAACTCAATGTTTACAAATCAGAAATTAAATTTGGTCATTGCATTGCGGTTCGTAGAATGCTATGTTTGCTTACATAAACTTGGACATTGTAATCCCAATCCATTAAAAAATTAGAGACATTCAAACTGTGGCTCTACGAATGGATTCTTTGCACAGCTGAAATCACAACTGAAAATTATCATAACTATACATATACTTTGAAACGGTCAATACTCTTTCATGCAAGGAAGAATATGTAGAATGTAGATGATAGAAAAGGCAAATCTGAGCTGAGTACTATGGGATTGGACTAACCACATTGTAGAATTGTAGAGTATTTATTTCACGTTGCAAAAGAGAGGATAGCATTTAAATAAGTGATCGTCAACCTTCGTTATCAGACGGCACGAGAAGAAGACTAATCATTACCGTATATTATTCGCAAGCTATTTTATTGTAGAATTTTAACTTTATTTAGTATCTGTTACGGAATTAATCACAATTTCAGTTTAAAATATGTTTATCTTAACGTTTAGATTTCCAGTTCAGAAATGGTTGTCGAAATAAAAATTACACTAATTATTTTGTTTTTTTACTTGGTATTACAAAAAACTTTTCTAATAATTTATCTTTTTTATCTGCCTCATTCATATTGGCATTTCAGATATATATATTAATATATTTTTCCGTCGACCGTCCATTTATGATCAATTTTAACACCCTCAAAATCATTGATTAATGACCCCTATTAATGATTGATTTTCTATTAATGAACGATTTCATTATAGGCAACAGAACATACATTGCTTGCATAAATTAATTAAACGCTCGCTCTATGATTGACAGTGACCTAGGGTGTAGGCAACCAAACATATACCTATTTATATTCCCATTAAAAAATTAATTTAAAATGAAATAGCCGCTGTTAGTACTATCTGTCATTGTATGTCATTATTTACTTTATTGTTTAAAATTCTGTGTATTTGAAAAATCAAAGGATGGATATTGACGAAGAGTTTAATTTAACTTCACCAGAATTTAACTTCTTCTATCACATAATTTACAGAGGTCCAAGAAGACTTAAATATAAATTTGTCAAAATGCTATACAGCAGATAATCATTTATCAATATCTTCCTTTAATTTCAGTAATTGTACCATTTCGAATATTAATGTTTACTATAATAAAACTACCACTAAGGAAACTTCGAATAAGGTCAATGAAAGCTGAAAAAATTGTTGTTTATCGTTAAGTAAATAAATATTTAAACTAAGATATCTTTATTTCTGAAAAGTACGGTCGACGGAAAAGTTTTGTAACGAACGCTTCGCTCACGCGTTAAAATATCTCAATTGTTAATCGCCCTTATTAATTCACTTGTTGGTTAAATACCTAATACAAATATAGATAGGATAGGAATGGATAGAACTGTACAATGATACTGTTAATATTTTTGAAATTCGTTGGTGGGACTGCTTTATTAGAGGATAACCAATTTATTTGGACGCAATATTTGCGTAGCACAAGATTTGTCTTTAAAAAAGGCAAATACATACACTCAGTCCTGATGGTAAAATCTGTCGTTAGTAATCCCATTGTAAAACATGATCAAAAACCAGGAAACAAATTCATTATACTATTTACTCCCAATATTACCATCAAATTCTAATTTTATATTTATGTGCCTTTAAAATATAAACGATGCGATGTATTCTTAATATGTTATTGACTTACTACTCGAAATAGCGGTATTTTCCTTTTAGCGATTTTTTCTTTTATTATTTTTAACCACATTACATTCTACCGAAGGGTTGGCTACGCAGTGGTTTCATTCAACAAAATAAGATCAGCCTTTCTGTTTGTTCTTTTTTTACCACCTGGTTATTGGTTTTGATGTGTTACGTAAATAAATCGTAAAGAACAATCGTTTCTTAAAAATGTAGTTCTTTCTTGTGTATTTGAGTTTGAGTCAAAAAACCGAAAAGTGAACATATTTACCTCGACCTGACAAACCCAAATCTCTATGTGGTACCAGTCTTTGATTTTATAATTTTTGGAGGTCAATTGATCAAATGAAATAATACAATTCCTTTAATCCCATAGAGTTTCTTTTATTCATGTTTTTGGACATAGTCAATATTAGTAAAGGCATATGAGTATAAAGAAACTCTCGCCTTCTCGACTTTGGGTGGCTATTAGGTCTCTGAGTGCTGACAGGTTAGTATTTTTTTTCTGCAAAATCTGGGAAGGTAAAGGGAAACCTCTAAGGGCTTAACACCAATAAAGAAATAAAATGGTTAAGTATCACTGTACTTGCACGTAATGAATAGAACACTCTCTGAGCAATCCGTAGGTATTAAAATAAATGGTGTTAGATTAAACAATCTGAGATTTGCCGACGACGCTGTTCTGATCGCAGAAATACTTGAAGAGCTACAGACATTGGTGAATAAAATAGCAGACTGCAGCGAAGAATATGGACTATCTTTGAACATAAAGAAAACTAAATTTATGGTAATATCTAAATCAACACAAAATGTCCAAAATTTATATTTACACAATGAAATTATCGATCGAGTTAGTAAATACAAATATTTAGGCACTCTTATAAATGAAAACAACGATAGCTCAGCAGAAATCAAAATAAGAATAGAAAAAGCCAGATCCATATTCACTAAAATGAAGAGAGTGTTCTGCGGAAGAGATTTGAGCCTTGAAATGAAACTTTGCCTTATGAGATGTTACGTACTTTCTCTGCTGTTCTACGAAATGGAGTCATGGACGTTGAAAAAGATTGATACCAAAAAATTAGAGGCATTTGAACTGTGGATGTATCGCAGAATCCTGAGAATATCATGGACCGAGAGAGTCACAAATGTCGAGGTCTTGAGAAGAATGAATAAAGAAAAGGAAATCATATTTACGATCAAAAAACAAAAACTGCAATACTTGGGACACAATACAAGAGGCGAAAGATATGAACTGCTTCGAATAATTATGCAAAGGAAAATAGCAGGAAAAAGGTCCATAGGAAGAAGACGAAACTCCTGGCTAAAGAATCTACGGGAATGGTATAGCTGTAGCAGCAACGAATTGTTTCGGTCAGCAGTAATTCGAAAATACGTATAGCCCTGATGATCGCCAACCTTCGGAACGAAGATGGCACTTGAAGAAGAAGTACTTGCAATAGGAATTATAAGATAAACGGGCTCTAGAAAAGTAATTATAGATAACTATGTATTCAGAAGACAATCTAAAACACAGAAATTGGGTAGCAATAAAGCTGTAGAAAACGTAGTCTTATTTTCAGATACAATATTACATACTCTAATATAGCATTCTAGCAAGTAGCGTTATAGATATTTATTATGGACTTTCTTGGGCTTAATATAGGTACTTAGGCGGTAGACTCCTATAGCCGTGTATAGCGTTACGCCGTACGTCGCATCTGTACATTGCACGCTGCGTGCAGCGTACCACATCCATTATATATTATATAAAGCAACCAGATGCTTAGACGTTTATTAGAGACCAATGAGTTAGAGATCGTCAGTCAACGACCGTTTAACTGGAACATCGTCTTATAACAGTGGGAGGATTTAAAATAATATAAGTAACAGGATAGTTAGGGAAATTCTTGCTTAAAATGATTCAATCTGCAAACCGCAAGTTGGCTCAATACGCGAAAACTGCAGTTTGCGCGTTTACATGTAGATTCGATTCCTTGACAATGGAGTCATATTCTTTTAACTGATTAGTAATGTGATCGGTCACGCATTGGTCTATTTTTTCTTCACTTAGCCCGTATGATCCAAAAGGTCTCCGTAATAACTAAAGCTGAAGCTTATTGTGATTGCTGCACATTGTTGTTTTCTTCACCCAGTCTAGAATTTTTATACCCTGTAGAATTTTGTACAGATCTTTTGCTTCGTGTGTATTAAATATACCAGTATCTCCTCTTGGTTGTTTATATAGATTTTATCTGTTACGATTCAGCGCTTCACAATCGTATAATATACGTTTTACAGTTTTTGGTTCATAATTGTAGAGCCTGCAGTTGACATCGCCATTGTAAATGCCTATTTTATTCAGGAATTCTATTACTGATGCCTACTAGGTCAACATTTCTGTTACTGTTCTCAGTTTGTTCCTACTCATATGTAGTGGTTCCTCTATTCTTTTTGTACATGGTTCACCAATGAAGATTTCCCCATGTGTTTTTTTGTGATTTTCTCCCAACATCATAACTTTCTTGTATTTAGTCCTTTACAGCCCTAGGTACTATAGGTACTGTAGGTTTAATCCATTCAATTCTCTTTTTTTAAGTTAATCTGCTTTTTCGTTGTCTTCTGTGTCCTGGTGGCCTTGTACCCAGACAAGCTCAACTTTATGCCGGTCTCCTAGTTCATTCAGCTGTTTGATATAGTCCTAGACCAGCCTGGAGATCACTTCCTGTTACACCAGACGTGATGGACCAGAAATGATATGAAGATGAAGAGAAAAAAGATATTTCAACTGTACCTCCCCTGAAAGGGTATATTTCAAAGGTTGTTCTCTTGTGGTGTGGGAAGGTATTTTCACAGAAGCTTATTATTATTTATGTAAAAGGATATTTTGAATGGTCACAGATATGTTGAGATATTATTAAAGAATGTGTCGTTCCAATACAGGTTGTGAAATACTAAATATTATGTATTTTGTAATATATTATATGCAGTGTAAATTTTTCAAAAGCTTTCCTTTAATTTAATTATTTTGTATAAAAAACTTTGAAAAAAGAAACGAACGAAAATGAGATCCAAACCTTGAGGTGGCGTCAGAGGTCAAATAGGTTAGTAATATTAACCTATGTCACGTGACTTATTAACATTATATCTTTGACGGAAAACAAGATGCACGCAATAGTTACTTAAAATTTCTACCGTAAAAATAAGAAAACGGTTGCTTTAGGGGATGTTCCCTATATAATAGTATAGTATTATACTAATGTACATATTTTGTTTTCGTAATATTTGTTAGTTATTCTTCTAAAGGCTTTTTTCGTTTCAGAATCTTTGAGAAAATGGCCTGTTGCTATAGTAACCGAGAGACAATGCACGAAAGATTACATCATTAAACCGGAACGACCAGATGAAGCACCAGTTACTATCAAAAAAGGAATGCAAATAATAATGCCAGTATATCCTATCCATAGAGACTCCAAATACTATCCAGATCCAGATAAATTTGACCCTGAGAGGTTTAGTGACGAAAACAAAAGTAAAATCAACCCTTACACTTACCTACCGTTTGGACTAGGCCCAAGAAACTGTATAGCCTCCAGATTTGCTTTATTGGAAATCAAGGTGGTATTTTTTTATTTGCTTAAAGATTTTGAAATCATTCCTGTAGAAAAATCGCAAATTCCTCTAGTAATTTCGAAAGAAAACTTCAACCTGTCGTCTGAAGGAGGATTTTGGTTTGGACTGAAACGTATATAAGTTTTATTTTGTAATATTTTCCTAGATTAGAATAAGGTGGATAAATATATTGTTTTATTTTTTTAAATAATAAATGTATACTATAATTTATATACGACAATTACGAAGCTGTTTTAATTGTAATTGAATATTCGTAAGTATATAGGGCAAAGGAGTCAGAGGATTGTAAGTTATCAAAAATACTTAATATAATATCGGAAAAACAACAAGGATTCGAAATCGGAAGATCTTAAGCCGATGCTATCTTTCAAATAGTACAATAATTGAGAAATATATAGAATGCTTCTGACTATGTGTTTCGATGATTTAAAAAAGGCAATCGACATATTGCGATTATCAGACGCCGTAAATCTACTATATAATAGACAAGTTTAATAGAATATCATAATAGAAAATATATACGTAAGAAACAAAAATGAAGTAAAAGTTTAGACAGAAACAATATAACTAATCGACATAACAACGAAAGTCAGACAGGCTGAAAATTTCACTAAACAGCATCGCAGTGACATTGCCAAAGCTTTGAACAGAAGTGAACTAACCTGTGCGTTGATGCAATATTACTCGGTTGTATATTTATTTCTTGTAGTTTCAAACCTTAGCACTTCTTGTTTGTATTTCAAAATAATAAGTATATCCATTATAAGGGGGCTCGGGAGACTGAGACCTCGGAAGCCCCGAAGAAGACATCAGAGAGGATGTCGAAAGCTCGGCAAAATGGATATCGACGCGGTTCAACCCGAAAGACTGGTGAGTGTAATATTAATTTTTATAATAGTAATAATCTTAGCTCTAGGTTTAATCTATATATATATATATATATATATATATATATATATATATATATATATTTATATATATACATACATACATATATATATATATATATATATATATATATATATATATATATATATATATATATATCGTTATATCTATTATTAAAGGTAAAATATATACTTATTACGAATCACTAACAAAACAGAAGGATATTTGCCAAAAAATAAACACTGATATAGGTAAACCATATAATTATTAACTCATCTAAAGTAAATAAGAAAAGCCAGACTCAGTACAAAACTTTTGTTTAAACAGTTTTAATAGGATATATATCTACCATGTTCTAATAGCGTTAACATTATACAAATATTTAAAGATCATCACTGCGCATTAGTTTCATAATAATTGAACTTAATAGAGGCGCACTTTTGTACTAAGTCTTTTTTGCACATAAACTTAGTATTTTAACAACCAAGGTCGATGCGATTGCCAATAAAGAGACGGGTAAAGACTGTTGTTGTTATTCAAGGAACACTTTTTCAGTTTGTAAAACATTATTTGGTAAGTTTTTTGTCGTTATTACTGTCTTTGTATTTCACTACAGTAAATTCTTCCCCTTCCTGCATTGTTGATAGACTCATGCCTGTGTTACTTTGATTTTGACGTGACAACGTCTTAAATTAGGTTGTGGCTCGGAGTCATTTAAGAAAAAGTGTAACGCCCGCTCACGTCTGTTACAGTGAGTCGCCGAACGAGAGAGAGGCCCGCCGGACCGGCGAATGCCTTGCGTCTCTCTCCCACTCAAACATGATCGGTCCGCTGCGCGCGGCACTAGAGAATTAGGCGCGTTGAATCGCTAAAGTTAAAAATCGTTGAAAGTATCGTCAGCTGTGTCTGTAGTGAAAATGTGGAGTGCTTAGATTCGTCATTTACAACAACTACAACAATAAAGGTAAATAATTGTACACTAATATTTCATTATCGTAAACTATGATTGATTGATTAATTGTTAGATTGACACAAAAGTTGAGAAACTGAGTTTATAGGTTATGTCATACTATTGACAAATGTTGATAGTGTTAAGTAAATTATTAGTTTAAATCACTCTGCAATCAATCGTAATTCAGTCGATTGAGAAGAAACAGCGCGTATTGCTAGTCAAACATTTAAAATAACAAATTATAACTTCTAACCTGTCAAAACAGGGCGACCAAATAAACGAACTAAACCGACCAATCACCACGCGCGGAGTTAGAATTTAACTGTGTTTAGGAAGAATTTCAAATTCCAATTTTAGTAAATGTTTTAATTTTCAACTTTACCATTTACATTTACAAATTTTAATTAATTTCAAATTTATTTAGCAAAAATTTGAACCTTCGATCTGAATAAGCGTTTTGATTTTCAAATTGATTCTTTAAAATTAAAAATATTAAAATATATATATATATAATCAGAAGTGAACGTCACATAACATTATCTGTACTTATTATTATTTAATATGTAGGCAAATACATGTGACCATACTTGGTAGACACAATTGGAAATAGTAATTTTTTATAACTGAAAAAAACAAATATATAAAATACTGGTAGCAAACAATAACTTCAATGATCGATATCTCCGCAACTAATTGATATATCGAAAAAATTTTCAAATAATTTTGTAGAAAATAATAAGATCAATAATATAATATAAAATAAATAATATATAAAATAATATATAAAAATATAATATATAAAATATAAATAATATATAAAATACCTAATAAATCGGTAATGCAATTCTTATTTTCATTCAATTCCTTGTTCCTATTGTGCAATTTAATAATATTCATATCAATAAATATTCTACCGAGAAAAAGACGTTGTCACGTAAAATCTTCGCCCGTAAAACCGACTTTACAGGCAACCGATTTTTTTAGCCTTCCCTTACTTACTTACTTTTTTTGGGTTATCAGACCCCTTTCCTCGGACGTACTTTTTTTCTCTTCCGATTGGCCATCTGTCTCTTCGTATAGTTACTGTTCTAATTTCGAATATTCTTTCCATATCTTCTTTCCAAGAAGAAAATATTGAAACAAAACCCAAATAAGTACAAAGAAAAACATAAATTAATAAGGAACAAAATAAAGAAGGCCAAAGAAAAGTAGATGATGGAAACATGCATCGAAGTGGAAGAATTGCAGAAAAAGCATGATCATTATAATTTACATAAAGTGAAAGAATTATCTGGAAAATTACGAACAACTACACCCAACCGATTAATTGACAAAAACAATAAACCTATTAATAACCCAATTGAAATAAAACAAGTTTGGACTAAATATATTGAAGATCTTTTCATGGACACAAGAATGGATCCAACATAAATTGATAACGAGAAAGCTCCAATAATATTAAAATTTGAAGTCCAACATGCTATAAACAACTCAAAATCTGGCAGAGCCCCTGGGCCAGATGAAGTTCATATCGAGCTGATTAAACTTATAGACGAAAACAATTTAAGTGCAATAAATATATTCTTTAACAAAATATACAAATCTGGTCAGATACCTACACAATGGCTACTACGACCTTTGTTCCGCTACTAAAAGCCAAGAACCCCAAACAGTGTAATGACTATAGATTAATCAGCTTAATATCGCACTTATTAAAAACATTTTTAAAGATTATACATGCAAGAATATTCAGAAAGTGAGAAGCGGATATGAGTAATAGACAGTTTGGCTTTCGGAATAGTGGAAGGTCTGTATAGTTTCGCAACTCTTGCTCAAAAATGTCGAGACCAACAAAAAGATCTTTTCGAAAAGATCATTCTCATGGAACGTCTAAAGACAAAAGGGCTCTACAAAAATGACATTAACATAGTGAGAAATCTCTATTGGAACCAACTGGCTATGGTAACATTAGATTGAAATAGCACGGATGCGCAACAAATAAGTAGAGGAGTCAGACAGGACTTTGTACTTTTACCATTACTATTTAATATATATACCGAAGAGTTGTTTATGCATGCACTTGAAAACTGTACAGAAGGGATCAGGATAAATAGTGAAAATATAAATAACATCCGTTATGCTGACGATACAGTCATTATCGCTGAAAGTGAGACAGACCTGCATACGTTACTAAACACAATTTGTGATACTAGGGAACAGTTTGGTTTAACAATAAACATAAAGAAAACAAAAACCATGGTTATCAGTAAGAGGGGCAAAGTCATTACATGGATCCAGACAAAAAGTGAAGATATTGAGCAAGTGCACAAAATGAAATACTTAGGAGTCTGGATTACGGAAGTTCTGAATCTGAAATCAGAAATTCACTCAAGAATAGAGCAATCAAGAGCAGCCTTTTTGAAGATGAGGAAATTTCTGAGTAACCAAAGACTCAATCTGCAAATCCAATATCGGATGGTAAAATGTTATATCCACTCTATTCTTCTTTATGGTGTCGAAACATGGACTGTTAATATTGAGTTAATGAGAAAACTGGAAGCTTTTGAGATGTGGCTTTTTAGAAGAATTTTGAAAATACCATGGAACGATCATATTACGAACGAAATGGTGTTGCACAGAATAGGAAGTGACAGACAACTTTTACCACCATTAAAAGGCAAAAGGCAGCATATTTGGGGCACATACTTAGAAATGATAAGTACGAGTTGTTACAGCTGATTATGAAGGGTAAATCAAAGGAAAAAGGGTTTCTGGTAGACGACAAATATCCTGACTGAAAAACATTCGCGACTAGACCGGGTTAAACACACAAATGCTTTTAAGAAAAGCAGAAGATAAAGACGAATTTGCAATGGTTATAGCCTACCTTCATTAGTGGTGAGGGCACTAGAAAAAGGAGAAGATATAAATCATATTTAAGCCCAACATTATGTTTTAAGCATTTAAATAGTTTGAAAAATACAGCGATATAAAAAATAATGTTTAACACCAGTATAAAAATATGGAAAAAAATCTTGATTTTTGAAGTTTCTTATTCGTCATCACACTGGATGAGAGAAGCGCAAGATAGACGGGGTTGAAAACACAAGGAAGATACCTACGTTTAGCAGTGGACTTTTGAAGCTGGATGATGATGATGATTCGTCATCATCTTCTTCCATTTCAGCATTAATCTAAATTGGCTAAATAACTAACTAACTTTTATTAATACTCATTGAGCTATAAACTTTTTAAAATACCTAAAAATGCCCTTTTAAAAATCCATTTTTCTAATGCACAAATAAAGTTTTTCATTTCTTCATAATAAAATACGGTCAATATGGAAAATTTATAGTAAGAATGATTTTTGTGCTTTATTTCCTAGGTTATACTTAACCCCTAACCTGCGTCTTGGAGTCTGCCGGACCCCATTTTTTTTTTACTTTTTTGTGAAATTAATAAAGATATAATTCACTATTCAGTTATAATTTGTAATTATTTAAGCTGGAGTAAAACCCATTTTCTATTTATGATTCATTAATAATGACAAATGCTAAAAAAATGTAACATAATTTTTCAAAGTTTTCTGGAAGCAAAATCTTCTTTCTTAATTTTTTCGTTTCACATAAAGAACAAGGAACTAAAATATAAAAATACGCTAATTAAAATATATTATTATCAACAAAACTGCGAACTATTTACAAGTAATATTTTTCTAAACGCAATTCTTGCACACATATGCCCTGCAGTCGCCACAAGTCGGGAACATTTACTGCACGATATTTTTGTTTTTTATCATTCTTTCGATCATAGATAAAATCATCTCTTTCGTTTCTGGTGCTGGTTATTTAATTCTCCTCTCCTTGCATCAGGTAAAGCTTTCTTTAGTATTCTACTGATACCCATGCTAAGCTCCCTAGATAATCGAAAATTTTGAGATATGGTTCTGCAAGTTGTCTTGCAAGAATTTTGTAAAAGGTTTTTCTATCTATGGCTTGGTTGATTTTATACCATCCATGTAAAATTTGTGCATTGATACTTGCAATATCCAATATTGTAAAAAAATAGTTGCCTAGTTCACCGGTTAGTAGAATATGTGATACATTTTTGATCTAGTGCATCCCTTCGCCACATCGCCTTTTTTTGACTATAGAAGCAAATGCTTTCGGGTTTACCAGATTCTATGTCCACACATTCGGTTTGGTGCATTGATGATATTAACATAACTGTCTTCATTTTTTTTCGTTATAGTGTAATCATTTTTAAAATCATAAATGGAGGATCCTTCAGTTCTGCTCCGACTTGTAAGGAACTGCATAGGTATTTCCTGTTTGTTTCGCTTGAGCGTGCCAACATAGGTCAGTCCTCGCTTTTTTTAATGCCTCCAAGACTTCCATGGAAACTAATTCTCTTATGTAACATTTCGGTGTAAATTAGCAATTGGATGACACAGTCTCAATACCGCTTGTGTTGGTTTTATGAAACATCTCTACTAATTTGTTACAGAAAAACTATCACTATCCTTACCACAGTAAATATAGCCATATAGAAATAGTGGGTACTTGCGTATGTTAAGTCTATAATTTTCAGTCCCTATTTCCGAGCTTTATTAGGTATGTATATGCGGAACCAACATCTACCGCAAAATCCATCAGCATTTCGTCTATACAACACAATTTTCCCATAGAATAACAGTCTTGGCCATTTTTTACAAAACGCTTAAATAACCAAGACACTGCTGCAGTTCGATCATTAGTTTTACGTTCTTTTCGATCATTTGCATTATAAAATCTACAACAAAAGCAATAAAATATTTACACTATTCAGTCAACAAACCTTAGACATGCGAGCAACACATATACTCTTTTCAAAGACATAAAAGATCTGAATATGTCTCGTCCCGTTCCATCTTTTCCAAATATTTCTTGCAAGTCTTCATCACTTGACTTGAAAAGTGCAGAGTAATACAAAATAGCGAGAAACGCTATAAATTCTTTCTTTGTTAGTTCTCTCAGTTCTGTTCTATCAGAATTGCTAAATTTATTTTGAAATAACAATATCTTTTTATTTGTCCGTAGAATTATTTCGTTTTCCATATCCTCTATGAAAAGAAGGCTCCATATTTTTAAGGGATCAGAGATCTTATCACACTTTGCAGATCCTTTTAACCCCGAACGAACTTCTACCAGATTGTGTTTTTTTGCTCTAATATTTAAATTTGGGTAGGCCGGAAAAGCAGACCACTTATCAATTTCTACCAAAATAAAACTTTCCATTTGTTGTTTCTAGCCCCTCTTCTTCTTCATATATCCTGACTTTCTTGTGTTTCAGCATTGTCCCCCTGATCTTCCATCTCAGAATCAGAGTTACCGTCACTCTCTGGAGAAAAATCTTTGTCGTTGTAGTCCTCATAATCACTAAACTCGCTCTCTAATTCATCATACCACCGCCTTACACTTTCATCAAAGAGCTCTCTGAAACACACTTTTTTTGGAAGAACCTGCCATTTCCCAAATAAATCACTATTAGCGTCGTGATACCACACAGGCCCCAAATGAACTTTACCGCTGGCTATTCAGATTCAGAGCAATACTGAATCACAGTTGCATGTATATCGGAGTGGTTTACGAGTACACCAACTTAAAGGTAGATGGTATGGCCAGGCATAAATGATAAATTTGCATGTTTTACATGGATTTAAAAAGTACTGGGGGTCCGCCTGACCTCACAACGCCATTTGAGGGTTAATAAAAAATAAATTACCAAATTACCACATCTTAGTACTAATAAAAAATATTTTACTGTTTTGTATGCATGATGATATATCTTCATTTTATAAAAATAGTGGATGATAATTTTTGCAATTTCATTTCAGATTTAGTTACTGACAAAATTATGTTTTTGATGTTAATGCTGATAGCAGCAGGTCTCACTGTTGCACTATGCTTCCTTGTGAGAAAACGTTGGCACTATTGGAAAGATTTAAACGTAGACCAGGCGGATATCACATTTATACTTAAAAACATGTATAATTTGTTCTTCAAGATAACTAGCATTGTTGAAATGTCTGTGATAAGTTACAACATGTTCCCTAAATCCAGGTAGGTACAACTTCCAAATTTTTAATAAAAAGTGATAAGTTTACATGTAGATTGTCTCTCGTATATACACTCATGGACAAAAACATCGAATGTTTTGGAATTTTTTTTTAATTCGGTTATTTTTAGTTTTTTTTATGAAGTTTAATTAAAAATTGTTTTGATTTAGCTAAATTTAAAATAAGTATGCCACCAATTTGAAACTGAGATGAAGTCCAAGCAGCACGTATTGTAATTATGTACGAGAGAATATACACAAAAAGATATCGTATGACAACTTGAGAGAAGTAGATCTTCAGTTTCGAATACTAAAAGATACCCCGAGACAGGAAATTTTGTACAAAGGCCTGGCCAAGGACACCCAAAATGCACAGCCGCAATTAATGACCGTTTTTTGGTTCTTAATTTTACACGAAATCATTCATTGACATATATGCACCTCAGAAATGGTGTACTAAATATTAACCATGTTAATGGGTACTCAAAAACAGTTAGACAGAGAATAAAAGAAGCCAACTTAAAGCCTAGACGCCCTGTCAAAGTTCCACGTCTTCTTCAAAACCATATAGCTTATCGTTTAGAATTTAGAAGAACATATATTTAATTGAATATCGACAACTGGAAAGATGTTTTTTTTACTAGTGAGACCCGAATCCTATTATGGAAGTGAGATGGTCGAAACCAAGTCTACAGAAGAGTTGGAGAACGGTTCGCCACGACCGTTTATTTTAGAGATATTGTCATAGTGCTTTGGAGAGTAATTACTTGGGAAGAATGTACCGTACTTCTAAAAGTGATTGGAAGGGTGACTGGTGACTCTTAGTTCAAAACATCCTGCAAGATCATGCCTTGCCATATATTGGTTATATTGGATTATTGGATTGCATTCATGTTTATGCACGATAATGCCCGACCACATGCTACTGCCATAGTAAATAATTATCTTGATGAGGTCCAAATTCGAAAAATGGATTGGTCAACAATTAGCCCTAATTTATTTTCCAATAAACCACTTGTGGGATCAGCTAAAACGCCGGATACTACAAAGAGATCTCGTTCCAAATACGATAAAGCTTATCCCAAAATGTGTCGGATATGTCCAAAATTTACTTGCAAGCACGCCAAGAAGGATGCAAGCAGTAATAAAGGGTACAGAGGAAAATACTTGTTATTGATATTGCACTGGTTTCGATTAAAAAGACTTGTTTAAGCAATTTGAATTAGTATTTAAGTAAAACTGTTCATTAAACATTGTTAAAATAAACTCTTCTTTGCAATAAACGACTTGATTGGCCAGAATTTATTTAAAAAAATTATAAAATTCCACAATATTCCATATTTTTGTCCATGAGTGTATTAGCATGTTTAGTCGTAAGGTTGGCTTATTGTCAAGAAGTAATTTGATCCAGTGGCGGCCGGTCATGGACCAGACTAAATTTTATATATGGTTTTTAAAAGAATTCGACCAATCTGGGCGTTAAATGATCCCTGCGTAAGACTCTTTTTAAATTAAAGATCCGAAATCCGAGACATCCATCGCCTGTGTGAATTATTAGAAAGACACCATTCGGGGTTTTTTTCGGCTTGGGATCCAATTAACTGTTGCGATTTACGAATATCTATCACGGGTCACAACACACGACCTTCTCGTTTAACTAGCGATCAATAACTTTTGCCTCTTATTAACTTAAACCGTATTTCTTTTTAGAAATTTTTTATTAGAAAACGATTTTTAAAACTGATTCCCATCCAGAATGGTAACACTAAAACACCAATTACTCTGTCGTTGATTGTTTGTGTATCAATGCTCTCAATAGTCTTATTTTCGATCGTCTTAATATCACGGATTCTGACCTTCTCCTTAATAGCTGACCAATAACTTAATAAATTATAGGAAAAATTAATAACCGTTTTATTTTTTTAGGTATGTTGGAACATATCGATTTTTTAAACCGATGATGTTAATTAAAGACCCAGAACTAATAAAAGATATTACAATCAAACATTTTGATCACTTTATGGATCATACAAACCAGAAATCTAAAAATTCTGATCCACTGTTGTGGACAAAAAATTTAGTGGCGCTTAGAGGTAAAAGCTTTAATAAGTGTTTTGTTGGAATAGTTTCTGGTACATTGATGATTATATTATTTATTATTAGTCCAGTCATGGGCCGTTTTTGCGTGGAATTTTGTTACCCCAAGTGAATTTGCTTAAAAATTTAGGTTTAGGTAGTATTTACCATAGTATCCTAGGGATGAAAGCTACTCGTCCTAGGGGGTGAAAAGTTTCTTAGTCAAAATTACCTTAAAAGTCAATAGACTGACCTATTCTAAGCAATTTTTATTTAATGACTTTTCTTGGAAAGTTGATACTTTGGAGTTATTCACGATTAAACCTGTTCATTTTCCATTTAAAAAACGCATGTTTATTAACTACTTTTCACGAATACCCAAAAAATCCGTTTTATCGAAAAAAATACTCCAAACACAAATTTAGCTAATAAAACGAGGCTCGTTTCTTAATGATTTCTGTAAACTTAATACGAATGGAGCTATTGAAATTTGAAATCTTCAACCTTAAATAACTTGAAAATGGTGAAATTTTTGGGGAAACTCAGGAGATCTTCTTGAAAGTACTTAAAAATACCTTTCAAATCTGTACGGGTGAAAGTGTTTTGCATAAAAATTAATCCATGCATGACAAAATATAATCACTTGTTTTGTGAAATAAATGAAAAATGGTACCTTTGTCACCAGGTCAACATCAACAGGTCCTCGAAGACACTTTGTCTCAGGACCATGTAACCGATGTAGAGCCATACGTTGCCATGTTACCAATTCTAACGGTAACTTGAACATCCTAATTTGTAAAAATATATGATGTAACATAACTATAAATTAACAACATTTACACTGATGATGGAATTTACATTCCGAAAACGTTCTGTAATGTAATTGTGATATAGCCCGTTTGGGTATTTTATTATATACCTTTTATAAAGGATTTAAAATAAAAAATTTTGTGATACATGGTATACAGCCAGCTACAGGAAATTAGTTTCCTAGTGGATTTTAAAGTAATAGTCTTGTTAAAACCAGGAAAGGACCCAGAAAACCCCTATCTCGCTGTGTCACTTTTTCAAACTATACGAGAGACTTCTACTCGCCGGAATAGAAAAAAATGCCGACAAGCACCTCATCCCATAACAACGAGGATTCAGACCCGGCGAATCTTGCACCGGTCAAGTCCTCGCACTAACAGAACACATTGAAGAGGGCTTTGAAGAAAAACTGATAACAGGGGCTGCTTTCATAGATATGACAGCAGCCTATGACACAGTAAGGCACAAAACATTGCTCCGCAAATTATACGACACTCTCAGTGACCACCATCTAGGTAAGGTCGTATATTACTTAACACCACGAAAGCGACTAAAATCTAGGAAATAAATCTCATTTTTATTTTAAAGTTTCTTATAACCCTCGTATACCAGAACATGCAGCGAAAATTCTCAATATCTTAAAGTTGAGTTTTGGCCAAGCGTCTTCGTATTAATCCAGATAGTACTGGTCCATTTTATGTTCAACGGTAGTAGATAAGGCGGCTATTCCAGTAGTATAAGGCATCAGATGATGCCCTATTTCCTACAAACTCTAAGTTTTAAATGGGCATTTTTGTAAATATATTGTGTCTAAAAATGATTTCCAATCCAGTGCCATGTTTTGTGACACACTCACTATAACAAACGGCGATGGTTTGGAACGAGAACGCCCAGTGACTTCTTCATACTTTTCTGGGACCTCAAAGGGGCTCTTCAAATCTCACAATCCTACATTTTTGTCACCCTCCAAATAGGAATATCCTCTTACAGGGAATGTGATATTTATTTATTTCTTTCAGATTATGAATTTTATGTTTAGTACAAAATGAATAAATGGGAAAAAAGTTTTTACTTTGTCCTCCGGCAAAGTCACAGAAGATTTGCAGTTCTTCAAGAAGGTCTTTTAAGTAATTATTGATAAAATGAAAAAAAAACGCAACTTCGTTTGATCCTTTTTTAGCCATTTCGTCATGATTGTTATAAAAAATAGACTGACCAGAAGAGAGGAAATGTATATTAAAGGCATACATAAACAATTGGCGTTTACAGTACACATCGTTAGTTGCAATTTTCGGAATTGAAATATTTTTTAAAAAATCAATGCAGATGGCTTCCTTTTTGTTGCTTTTTTTGCAGATTTTTTGGCTTGCCTTTTCCTTGAGTAAAACGCTTTATTAGCAAGAGCAAAAGCAATATTAAATTCCTTATTAAAAATTGTTCTGTACATTTCATATGAGACTTTAACATTTAGATTCTTTTCCTTAAAAGGTTAAACATTTTTTTGATTGCAAGCTCATCTGGCAAATAAGTCTTTTTGTATCTTTCAGACTATAATGGCTCTGACGACCCTTTCCCTTTTGAACCTTTTTGAACTTTTGATGTGGTCACATACCAAACTTTTTGTTAAGTCGTCCAGTTTTCTATATGTTGCACCATGCTTTCCACGTCTGTCCTTAGGAGCTGCATCACTTCGTTTGAGGCTTTTCTTTATATAATTTATTTTATTTTCTGTTATCCCATGAATGGAACAAAAAGCTTCGGCACACACCGCAATTGCGAACTCGTCGTGAGAGTGCAAAGCATTACAATTTCTCAATATTTATTTTCTTTATACCTCATTAATTACCTCAAAATAATTCAACCTTACGCAGTTACAAAGCTGTGCAGCTTCATGAGGCGATAACTTCAACATTTTAGAGACGTCCGGCCGGTAGTCTCTAGCTTTTTTTTTAAGGCATAATTCTATTCTCAACAGACTCCTCCAAATCATTATTACCCATAATCGTTTATTAATAATCACACAAACAAACAAGAGATTACACTTTTGCGGTTACAATAATAATGGCATGTTTCTTAAAAATGAATATTCCATCAGCCGGTTTGTTTACATGCCATCTCTGGTTTTTTCCCCTGTACGTTTGGACTAAGTTGGTTTTTATTGGGTACGCTATATTTTAGACATTGTTTTACTCCATACTACGGTAATTTTTTTCCCAGTTTTAGTACTCTAAAATAAAGGTCGTCATTCGAAGAATTCGAAGGCGTCTCTACCGAGAATTTCAATAAAAAGTGACATATCTGGTTTTTCCCTGTACACTTTAATTATGCTAATATTTACACTCAAAGATATCGCCTAAATTATCAGGTTTTGTCAACATGTATCCCTGCATAACAGACTGGTACTTATCTTCGTAGACTTTCAGAAAGCCTTCGACACTGTGGAATTAGACAGCATTATAACTGCTCTGAACAATAGTAGAATAGATTACCGGCTCACAAAATTAGTACACACCATGGACGTATTTATACGTCCATGGTACACACATTATACCAAAACGCCACAATGCGTGTAAAACTGCATGATACCACCAGAGAAATTCATATCAAGCGAGGTGTGAGACAGGGCGACACTCTCTCACCTTAATTATTTATAACGGTACTCGAATACGCCTTTAAAATACTAAAGTGGGAAAATAGAGGAATAAAAATAGATGGAGAAATGCTCAATCATCTGCGTTTTGCCGACGACATAGTACTTATTACCGAAGATTTGGGTGAAGCACAACTAATGTTACAAAAATTAGAAAACGTATCTTCAACAATAGGTCTAAAAATGAACATCAGTAAGACCAAATTTCCGATAGCTATCCGAAATTCCGATAGCTATCCGATAGCTATGAAACGGAAGACATTTGACCAATGCGTTCTTCCTATTATGACATACGGAGCAGAAACTCTCACGCTCACAAAAACAACAGCACTAAAAATGCGAGTGGCACAAAGGCGCATTGAAAGATCAATTCTCGGCGTGACAAAAAAAGACAAAATAAGGAATTAAGACTTAAGGAAAAGAACAGGTATTAGTGATGTCGTCGAACGTATAGTCAAGCTGAAATGGAATTGGGCAGGTCACATAGCGAGACTGAAAGACACAAGATGGACCAGAAAACTAATTGACTAGCGCCCACGAGAAGACAAACGCAGCAGAGGACGACCACCAACATGCTGGATGGACGACATTAGACGAATATCCAAGAAATGGCAACAAGAAGCACAGAACCGTGAATAGTGGCGAAAAATGGGAGAGACCTATGTCCAGCAGTGGACAGAAGAGGTTGTATGATGATGATGATCCCTGCATGGCCACTTATTATGCATACTGACTATCTGTATATTTTTCTTGAGTTCGACATTTGTGTTTAGGAAAAAGTATTTATTTCATTATTAAAAAGGGTTCGGTATGGTATTTTACCACAATTTGAACAAGAATTTTTGAATAATCAATTTTTTTCTACATATTATTTTTAAGGTCTACAATGGCGTAATATGAGGTCTACTCTGAGTCCTTCCTTTACGGGCAGTAAGATGAAAATTATGTTTACATCAATCACCGAATGTGCCCAAAATTTTTCGAGTCATTTACAGAAAAAGAACCAGAAAATTGTAGAACTTGAATTAAAAGAAACTTTTAAGCGATGTGCAAACGATGTAATAGCTACGACTTTGTTTGGTATTAAGGTCGATTCTTTCGAGGATCCTCATAATGAATTTTATTCCATGGGAAGGAAAATGACAAATTTTAGCGGCGCTTTAAAGAGGCTGAAGTTTTTGATTGGTGCACATTTTCCAAGACCAGGAGAGGTACGTCAAGTTTTACAATTGAAGGGTCACGTGAAAGAACGATCAGACTCACATTTTGTACAAATCGAATTTTAAAGTTTTACGTCGTTTATTTTGGTTCAGAAAAATTAAATACAAAATGTTTAGTTATCATTTTATTACTATAAGACTTTTAATACAAAAATGAAAACAAACATGAAATGTAGTGTATAATGCTTTATAGCATATTTTATTATTATTGTGTAATGCATTAAACATTCAATGAAGTTTGGCTGTATTAATTTCTGCAGGTAAATATATTTTACTAGTATCATGCAAAGAATAATGAGATTTCCTACCTTTCAGGGACTGTATAAAGCTCATTAGCATTACCTTGTTTCTGTTTTATCGGTCAACTTATTATGTCTGTTTTTATGTCCATTTTCTTTAGCATCGCCAAATTCAAGTAAATTTTTCTTTATGGTTTGAACACGGCAATTAGTGATGGCGTCTATAGACAAAAATGCTTTATAGCAAACCACAGTATCTTGTAACGAGCCACTCACATTTACCCGAACTCTATAGCTATAAGAAGATTGATTAAACCTTGATTCAGCTTCAGGGTTTTGGCTTTTCCGTCTACCAACAGGCATAACCGTGACAAGACTTACTAAATATTTTTTTTGAACATTTTTTAGTCCCCTAACTCATTAAAATGATAAATAAATCGTCATTCATTCGAAGGGATGACTTGAAAACAGTTGTAACGAATGCACTTACAGTCTTTCCCGACCTTGTGAGTGGTGGCACGAAATTTTTTCATTACACCACTCATTTTGCCGGTTTTTCTCCGCTTTTTGACTTCACCTGGGTAATTATTTCCATTAGATTTCCATATCACTATCACTAAGATCATTTGACATTATAAATTTTCTCAAAAACAAACTAATGAAAACTACAAAACAGCAGCAGCTCGCTTAGCGATTACATAATATTATAGAACTAACGCTAAGATGCTATAGATGCAAACGACAATCTACGTTTAGTTACAAGGTCGTCGGAATCTGATCATTATTAGCCGTCAGCGCGAGGAACCTGATCGTTCTTCTCCATTGGTTTATATCTTTCCCCTTTATTATCTTCTGTACCGTGATCATTATTGTTCAAACGAAACCATGCTTGGGTTCTTTCCAAGAAAAGCTAAAATATGGCGCCAATATCTAAATTCCGACCAAAAATGGAGTATGATCTTTCTTTCCCGTTGCCCTTCAATTGCATCTTCGATTTCTGACCTAGTATTTTAGAAGTTATCAGTTTTTATTTGCGTAATATGTTCTGTTTTGTTTTCTTGTTCTGTTTTTTTATTTCTGCACATCCATCATTACTTTTGGTTATTAGAAATCCTAAGCACGTGAACTCTACCACCTTTTTAAAAATGTGGAGAATTGTTTTAAAAAAGTTTCTATTGTATAGCCTTGCCCTTGACGTAAATATATATTTGGTTTTATTCTGATTTATTCTCAATCTTACATCACGCATCAACTTCTCAAGATCTTCGAAAGTCTCCATTAATGCTGTCTTATGAAGACTAAGTATCATAACATCATCCGAATATGTAGCTAATTTGTTTGCTCTTTGTTATAAGGTTCCTGCAAATGTAAACTTTGGATATTGCTGGGTGCAACCAGAGGTAAACTCTGGCCACCCAGAATACCCCCAAAACGCTAATATAAAAGTTGGATATCGAGATTCCAACTTAGATTAAAACTTTGAAAAAAAAAAACAAACATTATGTCAACATAAGAGCACGATGAGGGAAAAAATAAAACCTGCAATCAAACCTATTTCTCTCTTCTATGCCTCCAAGCATCCCTTTCTCGGCTGCTCCCTTTATCCACCCTCAGTATCTCTTTAGCATCGGTTCTAATTTCGTCTATTCACCTCTTTCTTGGTCTTCCTACTGGCTGACGTCCCACCATAGTTCCACTAAGCGTTCTACTAGATGTTCTGGTATTATTTATTCTTATAAGGTGACCTGCCCAGCGCAATCTTTGTAATTTTTCATAATTTACTATAGAGGGTTCTTTGTAAAATTGGAATATATCGTGGTGAATCTTATTCTCCACATACCATTGTCGCAAATTTTTTCCAATACCGTTCCTAATATCTTTTTCTTCTCAAAAGTATTAATTAGGTTTATTTTCTTTTCTGTCATGATCCATGTTTTATATATTTTAAACTTTACTTCCCTATGGATGTCTTTGGATTAAAACACCTGCGACAGGGAGAGGTATGCTTTATTAACAAGCATTACCTTGTCCGTATTTCTTCCTCCTCTCTACCATCCTCATTTATCTGTACGCCCAAGTATGTGGGCTTTTTTGCTAGTTCAAACATATCTAAACAATGATATTTACTTAACATTTACATTTCATATGTGTTCTTTATATATTTACAGCTTTTGAAATTACCATTTTTTGATAAGGACATAAGAAATTTCTTTACCAACATAATTGACAAAACGGTGCACATGAGAGAAGAGAAAGGAATTGTTCGTCCGGATATGATACAGTTATTAATGGAAGCTAGAAAAGGAGTCTCCATTAATGAGGAACGTAATGTGGAAGGGTTTTCTGTAGTAAAAGAAGCCGAAAATATAACAGGTAATAGTTTCTAAGGATTGTGATTTATTATGTACAAAACAAAATTGAAATATGCGACGTGACCAAAGATACAAATATTTTATTACAATCGATAATAAGTATTAAAAAGCTAATTCTACAAGCGACTATAATACAAAACAGTCAAATTTTTCGGAAGGAAAAAATGAAAAGTAAGCTTTTGCCATGACCAAAGGTGTGAAAACACATTAATAACCAAGGATTTTGAGAATTTGATTCGTGTGTTGAGTATCATAAGAAATTATGGTATAAGTTAATACCCTTAAAATAATATATATATATATATATATATATATATATATATATATATGATGGAGTATAATGGAATAAATATGAATTAAATAGCGAATCAACAAAAATAGGTCTACAAATGAATTATAATAAAACGAAAATTATGACCAACCAACCAGAAGAACTAATAATTACAATTGCACAAACAACTATAGAACAAGTAAAAGAATATGTATATTTGGGACAACTAATCAAATTAAATAAAGAAAATCAGACCGGAGAAATAAAGAGAAGGATACGGTTGGCTTGGGTATCCTTCGGAAAACTTTTCTATATACTAAAAAATAGAAAATACCCCCAATATTTAAAAACTAGAGTCTTCAACCAATGTATACTCCCTGTTCTCACCAACGGTTCTCAAACTTGGACGTTTACAAAGGAAAACATGGAAAAAATAGCAAAGACCCAAAGAGCTATGAAAAGGCAAATGCTGAACATCAGGCTATCAGACAAGAAAAGAAATACTTGGATCAGCAACAAAACAAAAGTGACCGATATATTAACGCAAATAGCAAAACTTAAGTGGAAGTTCGCTGGACATACCATAAGACAGAAAGACGACAGATGGAATAAGATGATTATACACTGGAGACCATATAGTTACAAACGAAAAAGAGAAAGGCCACAAATGCGATGGTCAGATGACAGAAAAGAAACACGCAGGCCCGAAGTGAATACAGACTGCCTACAATAGAGAGACGTGGAAGAAGGAAGAGGAGGCCTATGTCCAAAATTGGACAGCAAGGGCTGTTAATTATATTATTAAAAGCATAATAATTTAATTATAATAATAAGCATAATAATTTAATAATAATTTTAATTGCTTTTAATAATAAATATTATTAAAAGCAATGAAATATAATCAATGATAAAAATAAAATTAAACGATAAAGTGAATAATTTTTACAAAAACGTAAAATCATTGTAAATGTTTTTAACGGTTAAAATGTTTAATACGCGACACAATATTAAAAATAGTTTATACTACCATACGAATTCGCAACAAATGATGTATATAACACTGTTTACAAGTAAATTCACTGGATATAATATAACAGCAACAATGTAATTTGGCAACAAATAATGTATTTAAAGCAAACTTTGACTCTTAAGCAATCTTGTAAACAATCTGTTCTTCCAGTTTGCAATGTTCATTTTAAGATAAAGTTACTACAAATAAAATGATAAATTTGGATGGCTAATTTATTATGAAAACTACCTAGGTCTTAAAAACGCATAAGGGCAAAGATAATGCTGATGATGATATTGATAAATTAATTACTAACATTTAAAATTGTAAACACTATACCTATACCATGCTTTTACATCTTCTTTTGCTTAACTTTATAAAAGAGCTTCGTTATTTTGTGTTTATTGAGTTTATTGAGTATCCGAAGAGCTTTATATATTTATTAATTTAGTAACCAAATCATTTTGTCCATATTAAATTTGAAATAATAGATTAAAAATATTTTATGCTAGTAAAAAATACTTTATTTTAGAGAAATCCGTTTTAAAAGGTCTTAGCAACCTAGACATAACAGCCCAGGCGTTAATTTTCTATTTAGCTGGATTAGAGACTCTGGCCTCATCAATGTGTTTTGTTGGCTATGAACTGGCTGCCAATCCTGATTACCAGAAGAGACTGAGAGACGAAATTATGGAAAATTTGATTCAGTGCAAGGGAGAATTGACTTACGAATCTTTATTGAAAATGAAGTATATGGATATGTTTGTGTCAGGTAAATATGATTTGTACTTTTTGAGTTTGAATCATACTTCCTCTTGTTTATCTTCACGGACCATAAATAAAATATGTAAGTTTGCAAAATACATCGCACGAGTGTGGCTATACCAGTACCTTAGCTAGCGCTAGTGTGCGACGACGTAAATAGATCAAATGATTTGGGTGATCCATAGGTCTAATTGATGGTGGTAATTGAAGCTGTGGATTATGCAAGCTAATACTAATCTAAGAGGATGAAAAGTATGCAGAATAAGTGTTATAGATTTTTAAGTGGTTAATATAATTTATTAGCATTACTAAACTATGGTTAATGTCTGCTTTAGGGATAAAAAATATTAGATCGCGAAAATCTTTTGAGTATGTGACCGCTGTTAGGGCTTGCTTTAATTACCTGTAGTCCTAAAATCGTAGTGCAGTGACGATAAATCCGATTTCAAATAAGCTTAGTTAACTAAACCTGGTGGTGTTGTCAATTTAGTGTTATTAACTGTACGAAGAAGAGTGTTATTTTTGAAAAGTTTAAGGGACCGTTTTAAGTACAATTTAGTATAATTGATGACAGCTTCAAGAAGAGCAACTGTTATATGCGAGGAAAACGGAAAAATATAAAGAATAAAAAATTTAAGACTGTATTAATTTCTACACATGATCAGTACACCTATAAATTAGTTAAATAAGCAAACATCCAAATTGCACATGGTTTACCTTACAAAAGATATGCAGGAAAGGGGGATATGCATAAGGTAAACCATGTGGAACTTTCTTTTTGATGTTGTAATTTGTAGATAAACTGATAATGTGTATCGATATGAATTAATACACGAAACGTCTTCCATAAAAGGAGGAAGTAGCCGATAGAGTCTCTCTTATTCTTCAACTTTTGACCGAGAAGAATATATATATATATATATATATATATATATATATATATATATATATATATATATAAAAATGTGCACTCGTAAGTGAATGGGATGTTTTCGGTCAATTTGGAGATAAAAAAGACAAGAGTTGTGCTACTTTATCTTTATTGAAGACGTTTCGCCTATTGTTCAATAAGCATCATCAGTTCATCTAAAAGAGTGTTATTAGCGATACATCTAATATGAAAAAACAATTAAGTAAATGATCTTACCTTTAAAAGATCTGTAGCATTACAATGTTGTTATTGCAAAGAAACATCAAAAAATTAATATAATAAATATAACAGCAAAAAATATAGAAACACAGAACGCTGGAAGATTCCCAATTTAACTAATTTGTTTTAAATTTCACTTTTGAAAACATTGATTGATTGATTGATCTATCAAAAAATATAATTGTCAATTTTGAATTGTTATATAAACAACGGCACGGCTTATAAATTATAAAAATATAATTGTCAATTCAAAATTGACAATTATATTTTTTGATAGATCAATCAATCAATCAATGTTTTCAAAAGTGAAATTTAAAACAAATTAGTTAAATTGGGAATCTTCCAGCGTTCTGTGTTTCTATATTTTTTGCTGTTATATTTATTATATTAATTTTTTGATGTTTCTTTGCAATAACAACATTGTAATGCTACAGATCTTTTAAAGGTAAGATCATTTACTTAATTGTTTTTTCATATTAGATGTATCGCTAATACCACTCTTTTAGATGAACTGATGATGCTTATTGAACAATAGGCGAAACGTCTTCAATAAAGATAAAGTAGTTGGTAGATAAGGTAGTTGAAGTAAATACTCTTGTCTTTTTTATCTCCAAATTGACCGAAAACATCCCATTCACTTACGAGTGCACATTTTTTTATATTAAATTAAACGGTCATATACCTTAAAGATATATATATATATATATATATATATATATATATATATATATATATATATATATATATATTATATAAACATATATATATATATATATATATATATATATATATAGTTGTGTTTATATATATGTATATATATATATATATATATATATATATATATATATATATATATATATATATATATATATATATATATATATATATATAAACACAACTATTTGGGTATGCAGCGGAAGACAGGACAAAGAAGTATTCTTTTTAGTATACCAAACTTTCGCAAATCTTTATTTACACCATCAGGGTGATCAGGGTGCTAAAGTAAACAAAATTAGTAAAAATTACAGAATAAAAATTATTTTGTATCTTTCACCAATTGAGGTCATGGTGTTTATAAAATGTAATGAACAACTTATCTGATTCCCACAAATAATGGCGAAAACTGTCCGAAGTGTTTTTTCGCAAAACACATATTTAAAAACACTTAAAAACACATATTTAAAAATATTTAAATACAATTATGTTACAAAATAATTACAGTACAATTAGTGTAATTTACAAAATAGTTTTTATTCTGTAATTTGTATTAATTTTGTTAATTGTAGCACCCTGATGATGCAAATAAAGATTTGCGAAAGCTTGGTGTACATACATGCCCACCGGTATCTTCATCATCCAGCCTCAAGAGTCCACTGCTGAACATAGACTTCTTCCTCGTGTTTTCAACCCCGTCTATCTTGCGCCGCTCTTATCCAGTTTTTATTGAGTATTCTTAAATCGTCAGTCCATCTTGTAGGTGGTCGACCGACGCTTCTCTTGTCTTTACTTGGCCTCCATTCCAATAACCTCTTTGTCCATCGCCCATCTGTCATTCTGGCTATGTGTCCTGCTCATCTCCATTTTAGTCTGGCTATCTTCTCGATGATGCCAGTCACTCCGGTTCTTCTCCTGATGTCTTCGTTGGTTATTCTGTCTCACAGAGTTATTCCTAACATGGACCGCTTCATTCTTCTCTGCGTGACTCTCAGTTTGGTAGCTGCTGCTTTTGTTAAGGTAAGTGTTTCTGCTCCGTACGTCAAGACTGGGAGGACGTACTGATCAAATACCTTTCTCTTTAGGCATGTGGTCAGCTCACTTTTAAAAGTTTCTCTCAGTTTTCCAAATGGTGCCCACCCAAGGACGATTCTTCTCTTCAGTTCATGAGTCTGGTTATCCCTGCCAATCATAATTTCATCCTAACAGAACAGACCGTCCTAACAATCTTGCAACGAACCTTATGAGGCCACTAAAAAATCGAAGTCTAAAGCGACAATACTGCTATACAACATATTTTTATATATTTTGTGTGTAGATCCCAAATTTACAAATAAATAGAAAACTGTCATGGGTCAACAATTGTCATGGGCATGTTACTTGTAAAATAATTACACAAATTACTTATTGTAATGTCATTACAAATTGTAAATAAATGGCAAGTTTATATATATATATATATATATATATATATATATATATATAATATATAAATATATATATATATATATATATATATATATATATATATATATATATATATATATATATATATATATATATATATATACTCTACTATACTATATTATACATAGATACTCAATAAACAATTTTTTTCTCCTTTTAGAATCTTTGAGAAAATGGCCTGTACCTATAATAAACGAGAGACAATGCACCAAAGATTACATCATTAAACCTAAACGAACAGAAGAAACACCTGTTACTATAAAAAAAGGAACGACCATCTTGATGCCAGTATATCCTATCCATAGAGACTCTAAATACTATCCAGACCCAGAAAAATTCGACCCTGAGAGGTTTAATGACGAAAACAAATCTAATATCAATCCATACACATATATACCATTTGGAATAGGCCCAAGAAACTGTATAGCTTCCAGATTTGTTTTATTGGAAATCAAGGTGCTGTTCTTTTATTTGCTTAAAGATTTTGAAATCGTTCCTGTAGCAAAATCGAAAATTCCTCTGGTAATTTCGAGAGAAAGCTTCAATCTCATGTCTGAAGGCGGATTTTGGTTTGGATTAAAACGTTTATAAATTTTATTATGTTATATATTCCTAGATTAAAATAAGCTGAATAAATATATTGTTTTACTTTGGTTAATAGTACATGTTAACTGTGATAGACCGGAATATCGAAACATACCTGGTAAAGGTAAACTGCATTTCCATTACCAAGTTGAGGCATATGGGAATCTATCCTCGAACGGTGCAATATTGCATACCAAACAGCAAGACTGATGCAGTTTAACTGCTTTCTGTACTGCGATAACTGAACTCGATAATTTATGAGTCTCGAATTACCAAAGTATAGCCAGAATTAGCAATCTACTTTTACTAGTCAACAGCTACGGAAGAAGGAACTAGTAAGTGGTTAGACAACTTTTTGTCCTGTTGTTGAGAAATGTTACTCAAAGGTGAACGAACTTTTAGGAACACTTATCTACGACAATTAAGATCCTTAACCACAGAACATGAACGGCATCATGTCCTGGCATATGCGGATGACTAGGATGACCTAATCATCCTATACATGGTTCACAATTTGTTGATAGCTCACTACAAGTTTAACCCTAATTAGAAAACTGAAATACAGAGAGGATAGGTAATACGATATAATAGTAAAAACCAACCTAAAACTGACGGTTTAAGACGTTTTCGACTAACCCACCTTATATCTGAAGGAATACAATACCTTATAATCCTATTACGGGGGTATTTTGAATGGTTAGAAATGAACGACCAGTGTCGTAGAGTATATGATTGAAACATGTATTTGAACTAAATAAATAGATTTTTTAAATTGTACTTATGTAAATTGTATTTTTTAATAAAACTTATTTATTTTATTCAAAAATAAAAAGTTTCCTGCCATTTGTAAAAGATACATTTATTTAATTAAGGAAAAAGGCGCCAAATGTCGCCTGGCAAAATTTCCAATGTGTTTTAAATGTATCCATTATTTTGGAATCCGGAGAAAACTAATAAATATTTTTGAAAAATTTAAACGCAGAATGAAAGATTACATTATTACTCAGGGCAGAAAGTCCCTGGAAACTTCTACAGTGTTTATTCTAATATGTTATGTAACAGGGGTGAAAATAAAAGAGAAAATATAGTATAATTTTTAATTGAAAATATTGCATGCAAAAGAAACTTTTTATTTATTCTAAAAAATATTTCATTCTGCCTTTAAACTTTTCAAAAATGCTTTTTAGTTTTCTCAGGATTTGAAAAAAAAAATGGATACATTTAAAACACATTTAAGATTTTGACAGGCGACATTTTGCGCCTTTCTCCTTTAACACCTTACGATTATAACTACTATTACTTACCTTATATAATTACGATTAGAAAACTATTCAAATTCAAAATAAATAGGATCAACTTCGGAATCCGAGTCGTCTTGAGGGTTAATAATTAAGTTAATAATCTCTACGGTCGCATCAATTATGTTATTAAGATCCCACATTTTTTGTTCTTCTATTACATGTCTTACTGCATCTTTCCAGTTTTGTTTTGTATTATGTTATAAAGACTCGTATAACAATTCACGTACAGCTTGTATTTTATATGACGTATTTTTTCTAGCCACATAACTTTTCATTTGTGCCCAAATGAGTTCAATTGGATTTATTTCGCAGTGGTAGGGTGGAAGTCTAAAGACTGTGATGTTTCGCCTTTCCGCCATTTTGTCAACTACGTATTTCTTGAATTTAGATTTGTGTTGCCGGGCAATTTTTAAAAGTTCTGCTTTTACCATTCCATCTTCGTAAGGTAGATACTTATTCCGCAACCAGTCAAGAATATCCTGTTTCTTCCACGCATTCGTTAGAAGTCTTTCTACTAGTCGTGAATGATAAGGTGCATTATCTAATACTATAATTGAATTTGGTGGTATGTGTTCAATCATTTGCTCAAAATACTCTTCGAAAACATCAGCTGTCATCTCCTCGTGATAGTCTTTTGTGCTTTTGGAATGAAATTCCAACAAACCATGCTTAACAAATCCTTTTTCACTGCCAATGTGAGAAATTATTAATCTACTGCCTTTACCAGAAGGTGGGGAGATACCAGTAGACCAACCTTCCATAAAGGCTTGCCTGGAGCTTAATATATTTTTATCTGACCAAATTTTTTTTAGAGTATGACCTGAGTTTTCCCACGTTTCATCCTGGTAGAAGATGGGCCTTTCTTCGGCCCGGAATTTTCGTATGAATCTTAGATAATTTCTTCTCCAACATCATCTTCTCCTCCCGGTCAATCAAAAGTGATTTTTGGTCTGATTTCTCCCACCGGAAATTTAATTCTTTTAAAACTTGCCACAATTTAGTTCGTCCGATATGAGGCAAATCCGGGTCGTCTCTAACTTCTTGTAAAATTTTGTTTAGGTTTGGTATTTCTTTTTTGAAAAAAAATCCATGAATTTTCCTTCGAATACCATTTTTGGCAAATTCATCAATTTCAATAGGCTTTTTCCCTCTCTTTAAGTTTTTGTTTGTGTTTGGGTTAGCTATACCGTGTTTTTTTCTTTCTGATAGGAACCTATATAAAGTTGACTCTCCTACGCCAGTCATGTTGGCACAACTTTCGACTATGTTGCGAACAGTGTTTGTGGGATTCTGAGAAACCAGAGCATCGTGAACATTCAGGACAATAGTCTTCTCTCTTGGTGAATAGACAAACTTACTGACTGTACGCAACAGTACCGGTGTAAAACTTGATGATGTTGATGATGAAGCCATCACAAACAATCCAACAAAACGACCACGAGCGAAAGGTACGTATATGACGAGCCGTAAATTACATGCGATCAAAAACGTACTAAACAAAAAAATTGTTTTCGTTCGTAATAACTTCACCCTTTCAAGTTAAGTTTCGAATATAATTATATTATTAAAAATCTGGGGAATTCCATCTTAATTATCTTGCAACGAATAGTACATTCGGATATGAATTCCAGGTTTTCTAGTAAAGTGATTAAACGCGAAGATTAGTATTGAAATATCTAAAGAGATAAGGTATTCTTATTTACAAAATTGTTAATGGTTAAATTCTTATTTTTATTAATATAATAACCAACATTAGTCGTGAAAGTTTTAATTGTTTTTTTGCTAAATATATTAGTATTAAAATATTATCAATATTATATATAACAGTATTAAAACATTATATTATTATTTAATGAAAAAACACCTTAGGAACGCCTATGATTTACGACCGTTTTATGAGTTTGAGGCATATTTCGTGCTCTCAATAATTTGTGAACAGAGAATAGTCCATGTCAAATTGAATAGCCCAGTCAGAGATTTATTATAACAAGCTCTGACTCTAAATAGTTACAGAATAGACTTTATTTAGGCAAGTACTACAAAAGTTCATTGAAGATAGACTGACTAATCTGAAAACGTTCTAAACTTTTAATCCATTTGAATTTTTAAACTTAATTCTAATTAAATATACCACCAACTACAGAAATATTTTACTTCGATGTTCGAATTTTTTAAACAGGCTTACGTAAGCCCCCAGAAGTCCAAAATTATGAAATTTGACAGAAAGGGGATTGAGAGGAATTGGGTCCTCTATGCCTTAATGCTACATATCTTAGTTTGGTAAATGAAGTAAAGTATGTTCAGTTGGTAATATTAAACCGGTGACTACATAAATGGTAGCCAGACGCACTAATGGGAAAGTAAGGGGGTTTTAAACCAGACATGTTCTATTGGATTTATAACATGGTGATAAAACCAACAATTACATACGCATCAGTGATATGGTGGCAAAAGGTGCAGCAAAAAAGTACCATCCTTAAACTAAGCAAGGTGGAAAGACTTGCTTGCCCCGGAATCATAGGAGCTATGATTAGGGAGGAGAGAATGAAATATAAAAGATCGCGAGAAAACCTGAGTAACGTACCTTTTGAAGTACATACATACTTTTTAAGTATTGGATAAATCCCGTCCGGATCCGGTGATCTATGTGGTTTAAACCAGTGTATTGCCCATTTGGTTTTATCCTAGTGTACCACTTATTTTGCCACATGCCAGTTTTCCCTAATCCCCGTCAGTCTTAATCCCAAACCTAGGTTTCTGTCTCAAATAATATCCCAGAGTTTTTGTTTTGATAACACTTCATAGTAAATAAACTATTATCTAGGAAACTTAATATTATTGTTAATAAGATAAACACTTATTTGAGAATATCAAGCGAAGACAAGTTCGTAGATATGTCTAATTTATTTTATATTGTAATTGCCCTGCAGTCTGGGTCAAGTTCTTTCTCTACTCCATCCCTCTCGTGGCTAAATCTCTACTTGAACAAGCTTATATCTGGGTACCACGTGGTCAGAAATCATCATCAATTCGATTTCTCTAAATTCATTTATACATCTCACTACCGAACAAGCGAAACCTCCAACACTGCAACAAGTTCCGTTTGATAAGCCTTACTAGTCATGCAGTAAAAGTCGTATTAAAAGTCTCACATCACCGAACCTATAAAAAGTGCGAAAAAAAAAACAGCGGAGACTATCAGCTTGGATTCAGAGCTAGCATGGAAATGACCCTGTTCAGTTTACTAGTTTTGGCCTAAAAATGCTACGATCAACAGATTTGTGATTTTTATGTTGAACCACGTACGTAGATTTTTCAGAAAGGAAATCTTTCGCCTTCCTGGGACTTGTTTTACATTTTCCTGAAAAACGAATTGCAGCAATTCATATCTTTCGCTATTCCTCGTGATGTGACCGAGGTATTTGACTTTTAACTATAAAACTATATTTTTTGTGGTTAACAGCTCTTTTTCTTTTTGCATTCTTAATAAATTGTTCTGATTAGTAATCTGGTCGGTATAAGATATCTTTAGATTTTGATGATAAAGCAGCATTTCAAAAGCCTCAATTTTCTTGCAGGTAGCGCCTGTAAGAGTCCACAACTCCGTACAGTATTGGAAAGATAGAACATCGTAATAACCTGATTTTTATGGGTTTTAATAAATAATGACATTGGAATAGCTGAGCCATTTTTTGAATTGATTTCTAGGGAATGGGAATGATGTACTCCAGAATAATTTTGTTCCAATAGAAGGAATAAAACTTCCTTTGTGTGCTGACACTTATAATACTTTGTTGTGCTTCACTAGTTATTTAAGGAACTGTTTGCAGTTTCAAGCAGTTATCGACTTATAAGTTGTAAACTTCAGAGCCTTCACTGCAGCTTAATTATCTGAGATAACAAATATTTTGGCCCAATTTAGAAGTTTTTTAGATAATTTGGAATACAAACCTCTATTGCTAGCAGTTCTTCTTAAAATGTGATAGGGGTATTTCTGAGGGCTATTAATAGTTTAATGTTGGCGCTAGTTATCCCCATTTATTCTTATTCCTATGTTTTAATCCCTAGTGTAATACGTCAGAATACAGAATACTTATTGTGATTTTGGGCAATTTAGTTGGTTCCAACTCTTAAAATTTCAAATTGTCCAATTAGGTCTCCGAGTTTTAGATACAAATGCACCTTCTACAGTAATAATCCTAATGCTCAGATTAATTTTCTAAAGTAATCCTCTTTATATGTAAATTTAAAATTTAAAAGGTATAAAAAACTTCTGAGTGAGGCAAGATCTCATTGCAACAATGATTTCTATACAAGAGGCATTTTAAATCATTACAATATTTATTGCCTGTGAGGGTATTTTTTCAGATCTCAATAGATCACTTTAGGTGTAAGTGTGAAGCATGTTTAAAATTCCTTTATAGAAAATTAATTTCACGCCGCCTATGTCCATATATTTTGTTAAAAGCCTTAAAAATAACCCAACAGCAACGAGCGATTCGTTACGCTTTTTTTTAACACTGAAATATTTCGCCAAATGTTCCCTGATCTTTTTTATCTATCCTTTGCTTAATAGAAATCTTTCCTAGTAACAAAGCAGTCAGTGCCTATTGTGAAATCCCCGGTCTACCTTCTCAGAAAAACAGATGAGTTGGTTTTCGGTGAACGTATAATTCCTGTCAGGAGATAGTGCTTAGATTACAAAAATGACCACACTAGCCTTGTTATTTAAATATCAATTTCGCGTGGCACTCTTCAACCACTACTGCCACTCCTTTTTTATCTTTAGCTTGCCTAAGATCAGAATTCTAATTCATTTTCGAGTTGTTTCCTGTGGCAAGCGGTTTGTTCTCCATCACTCGGCGGTAAGTGTATTTTCAATTCATCCTTATCTATATAAAATATCTTTACACAGTGAGTCCTATATTAACTATTTTCTCTTTTGTCTTTTGCCGGTTTACTTTATTCTGGCGTGATTATCTTAACTGTATCTTACCTTTCTTGTTATCTTATTCTATATGTCTTAAGGTTTCCCTGTTCCTCTAAAAATAGGGTGGTGCCCAAATAATTCCCTTCTCTAATCTTCTAACTTCTCCTTTTATCTTTTAACTTCTCGTCTCTGTATCTTTAGTACTTCTTTAACTGATTCTTTATATTTGAGCTGTAATAAGAGCCCCGACCAAGATACCTCTACCAGACTGAAGCCCGAACCTAGTACCGTTCTTTGTGTAACCTCTTATCTGTCAATAAAGAGGGTACAAGTTTCCATATTCTTACACAAAACATAAGACAGATACAAAGAGCCTTTGTTATTTTAGTGGCAAAATTTGCAAGATTCCGTTCATTGTTGGAGGTCGAACTTTTAAGTTTTTCTAATGTGTGGATAAAACAAGTCACAAAACGTATTTGGATTTACTAAAACTCCTTTTTCCAACTACTAGGTAGTTACTAGATTTAAGTTACCTTGTGTTTGCTCAGCAATTATTGCCATGCGTAACTCGTACTACTTATATCTTGATTATCTGCACAGTCCAGATCATGATCTTTTGAGCTTTTGTAGTAGAAATGATGAGATTGTTCCTTAAAGATAACCATTAATTGCTCTTATAGTATTCGACTGATTTTCAAGGTATGTAATTATATTTCTAGTCCTGAACAAGGATTGAATCTATTTGCTGATGGAACTTATTTTCATATATTGGCCTATTCAAAATCTTTTATGTCAATGCAAAGCCTGTTTGGTAAATTTGCCCAGGTTGATAGCTAAATTGTTCTTCGTAAAGCGATAGACCTAATACTCAAAAGTATTAATTACTTATTACGTTCTTTCTTACTTTTTATAGAAAATAAGGTTAAAGTATATTTGATGTAGCTAAGTTCAAAATATGCAATAATCGCAGAAGTTTTTTAGCATATGAAGCATATAAAAAAAATATCATAAAAACAAAATGGGTTAGAATGAAAACAAAGAAATCAGAAAAATCACAAAGCAAAATCTACCAATAAAAATATAAGATAAAAGAAACTGATATGGTTAATAAAACGAATCAAAGATATTTGCAAGACAAGTTTTGGATATGAGAATTAGAGTTAAAATGAAGGAGTGGAACAAGAACAAACAGTAGATCAAATAAATGATATAGGAGAAGAAAGAGGAAAATCAATTGAGAAAATGGAGTTAATAACAAATGATAAAAAATAAAAGAAATGGGTAAGAAAGACGCCAATTTAATGGCCAATGCCATGCTACTGCCTGAAAAGTGGTAAAAATACAAGAAGTCTTCATAGTTTGTTTTATTTTCGACTGTATATTGATTCTTAGTTATTTTTTTTTTGTTCGTTTACTGTGCAATCAGTTAAAAAGAAACCTCAAACACATTTTTTGACTTTTGATATAGGTAGCTATTTTGAGTAGTATTAGTACAACAAAAATATTATTTTTAAAGGTATTAATAATTATAAATATGATAGAATATTAAATATATAATAAATATAGCAAATTTCTTTTCGTTACCCATCTGACTTTTGGAGGTCAACAGGCTAACCACCTTGATTTTAAATGATGACAGACGCCAGTATGTTATTATGATAACTTTTCAGTTTTTGTGTATAATCTTGTATAAGATAGTAATCTATATAGATAAATGAATAGAAATATAACCATTGTTGTGAAGAACATTAATTCGATCTAAGTGACATGGTTTGAGTGGATTTCACCGAAAAATTACTTCGAGTATTTTTAGTTTTACAGGTATGTTTTTAATAATATTTCTTAGATTTAACAAATATACGCAATATGACTTTGGCATATTAAATATATTTAATGCAAATGCAAATATTTGGGCTTTTGCATATTCGCACAATGGATTATATAAAATGTATGAAACTTATATTTATTTTGAACTACTGATTTTATGTATAAACATGGGCGCCGCCAGGAGCTGGTCTATTTCTAGGTCCGACTTACATTCTGTTAGATATATTTAAGTCGTTTTTCTTAAATTAATATCTATGTGTCCAATATTTTGATAAATTAAAAAAATATTTGAGGATATTTATTATTTTTAATGATTTCAAGAAAGCATAAGGAGACAAGTCAAGTTATAGTTGAAATGGACATAAAATCATCTTGGTAAAGGGGGTTATTTAGCAATAAAGCAAAGAAAATATTTTGTTCTGGATATAGCATTGACAGAACAAGAAATAAAACGTAATTTTTTTCAAAAAGTTTATTAAACATGAAGTCTGTACAGCAATCTAATGATACGTTTACAAATTACATCCAACAATTGATCAAGATGATACTTAGAAAGAGAATTAAAGGCGCATTCTAAACACAAAATAAAAACATATATTCTATATAATACGAACAGAATAGCTTTCGCAGGAAGAAAAAAAAATTTTGATGCACACAAATATTTTTCGCAAGCTGTTTATTTAAAATAATAAATTACACAAATATTTATTTTCGAATATTTTATTTAAAATCGTCATCACTAAAATAATTATCTATGTTTGGATCTGTGTCAGCAGCATTATCCAGATCTTGTGAATTTCGTGGGATTTGGGCAAGTCCACGATAAAATTCTTTTGCACTCTCATCAACTAACTCAATAAGGTCTAAAAGATCGCTTACTTTTTTTTTCACTTATTTATCTTGGCTTATCATACAAATTATCTAAAGTAATGTTCTTGATATCGATGGGTGTATCTTTTTTTTCGTCTTCTAAAATTTATTTCTTGTAATGGCTCATATTCCTGAAGCGATGTTTAAAAATTAATATTACCAAATTCCTTGGTGTATCTTAGCCATTTTATATTTCTCCAGCAAATTGCAGTCTTATTGCCTGTCTTCTTTCTCCTTATTAACATTTCTGTGAATAAATTTTTAAAATAAAAAAAAAGTTACCCCTTTTTGATCAATAATAATATTTTAATTAGTAAACTTTCACTTAACTCTCTTTACCAAGATTGTGCAGAATCAAAAATGCTGTCGAATGGTATACATAACACTATTTTGCAAAAAATCGACTTATCCCCTTTTGCCTTCCAGCTACCAGTCACAGTGTTCGTTAAAAATCATAGTAGATTTAATAATAAAATAAAACTATCAAAAAAAAGCGTTAGATATCGCCTACGAATCTGACAACGAAGTCACTAATATATACATACAGCCACCTGACTGTCAAGATCTGAGCGATGAGGATTCAGGGGATGAAGATGAGGGTGGAACTGTTGAAAATTTGAGTAGTCGTCAACTGTTAGCTCCAGCTGAAGTTGTATTTTCAAATGGTACGAGAGTGGAGGACACATCTGAAGATTTAGCAAATGAGCAATTACCTACTGTGGTACAAAGTGACGCTAAAGCAAATTCAGGACTGACGATAGTAACTAAATCAGAAAAAAGTGAATTCATTGAGGCGGATCTTGTTTATCCTAATTATCCCTTTCCAACACCGAATTACTCGTCATATCAAAGTTTGAGTTCAGTTCAATTATTTGAGTTGTTTTTTACAAAAGAACTTATTCAAGAGATAATAAAGGAAACAAGAAATTATTCACTTCTTAAAAATCTACCGGATTTAAATTTGTCTGTAGAAGAGATAAAAGTTTTCATCGCTATTCTAATTGTAAGTGGTTACAATGTATTGCCAACAAAACGAAGCTATTGGAAAAACAAGGTTATGATGCTATATTCGGAAAACCTGCTGCTCCACTTATACACATGATTGAAAATTTAGGAGTCAAAAAAGATCTCCGCTGTAACTTCTTTATAGACAACTTATTCACTGGTGCTAACCTCCTTTGTACTTTGAAAGCAAATGGGTATGGAGCAACTGGAACAATTAGGGATGACCGAATTCAAAAAGAAGTTCCTATACCGCCTAAAAAGATTATGGCTAAAGAAGCTCGAGACATCTATACTTCAACTCTTGAAACGAACGATGGTATTCTTTATGTGAGGTGGATGGACAATAATGTGGTAACAGTGGCCAGTACGTGTATTGGGGTTACTTCAGTGAAATCTGTAGAGAGATTTTCAAGGAAAGATAAAAGAAACGTACCTATCGTATTAGTGTAAGATCAAAAAAGTGGTACTGGTCGATATTCACATATCTTATTGATGTGTCTGTACAAAATGTTTGGATTCTCTACCGCAAAAGTGGCAGAAATATTAGCCAGTTGGAGTTTAGGTGTAGTATCGCTCAGGTAATGTTATAATTTACTACATATTTACGTAGTCTTACATGTTACTGTGATTTTTAGACATATTTGGCAAATTACAAAACGACAGCTAAAGGTCCAGGTCGAATGACTAAAGCTGCTGGAAGTAAGAGCCGTGTTGGAGACGATGTTAGATTTGATGAGATAAACCATTACGTAGTAGTAGTGCCAGAAGGAAAAAGAAGAAGGTGTGCCGGGTTCAATTGTATAAGCAAAGGGCGTACAATGTGTATCAAGTGCGATGTTGGTTTATGTTTAGAATGTTTTATGAAATTTCACACAAACACTTAATTCAGATAATATTTTGTGTATACCCTGGAACACCTACAGGGCTCATATGGTGACAGCATGTTTTTTGTATGTTTTGAAATAAAAATTTATTTTTTCCAAACGTAGGTTAATTTTACACTTTTCTTTATGAAAGTTAAAAAAAAATCGTAAATTCAAAATTTTTTTTCTCGGCGTTAATGGGTTATCAAACTTAAGTACCAATAAAAATTTGCTGTATACTGTTCTGAAATTATATGAAGACATATCTTTACATTATCAAGATTTCGTAGGTTTCTAATTTCTGCAATTTTATTCCAGCTGTCTACTGACACCGTAATGCTTCTGATGTTGGTATTGCTAGTAGCAGGTCTCGCTGTTGCACTATGTTTCTTCGTGAGAAAACGGTGGCATTATTGGAAAGATTTAAATGTAGACCAGGCGGATATCAAATATATATTTAAAAACATTTATATTTTGTTTTCCAAGAGGACTAGTTTTGCTGAAATGTCTCTGATAGGATATAATAAATTTCCCAAATCTAGGTTAGTTAACAGTTGTATCTACTATAAAACTGTTTAAGTACCATTTTAACTTTTACATAAGAAACCGATATCAAAATAAAATTATTTTAAATTTGTAGTAGAACTGTAACTTTACTAAAATCTATTTAGCAAAGATTGTAATTATCTGTTGGCAACTTAATAATCCTTCGGAAAAACTAATAAAATATTTATTTTTTAGGTATGTTGGAACATATCAACTTTTGAAGCCGATGATGTTAATTAAAGATCCCGAACTTTTAAAAGATATTACCGTCAAAAATTTTGATCACTTTATGGATCATACCAACCAAGTATCGGAAAACTCTGATCCGCTATGGACAAAAAATTTAGTGGCGCTTAGAGGTAAAAATTTAAAAAAAATTGTGTGTTAACAACTGTAGAAACTAATGTGGCAATAAGTTTTTTATTAAAATAATTTCTCATATAGTAATGAGCCAATAGCAAGATAAAAAAGCCAATGCATTTGTAAATAAGTAATTCCATTATGATGAGATGAAACCTAAAAATACATGCATTACTAAGCATTAATAACAAATTTACTTATTTACATTAACAATTTTGATATGATTAATGAACTCATCATTAACAATAATGATTAATCATGATTAAAAATCATGATTGACAATAGATTTCGAAACTCATGTAAATGTACTAAGACATATCCAAGTGCCGACGCAGCCACCGATCACAATTTACTGGCATCTAGAATCAACCTAAAATTAAAGACAATCAAAAAGCCTTCCATTACAAAGAAATACGATAGACAAAAACTAAAAGAAAAAGAATTTAAACATGACTTTGAACAGACAATGAACGAAAAAATTCGAGACAACATCACACAAGTATACAATGTACCAACAGTCGAAGAAAGATGGGATAACATAAAGAATGGTATCATCGATACAGCAACGCAAAGTGGAACTGTCACCCATTATAAAAAGCAAGCATGGATGACAGATGAGATAATCGAAATGATGGACGAAAGAAGACAGCTTAAAAATAGAAATAACTCAGAGTATAAACGAAAGCATAATCTGATTTGAAGAAAAATCAGGGAAGCCAAAGAGTTATGGATGCAAGCAAAATGTGAGGAACTAGAAGAATTGCAACGAAAACATGACGAATTTAACACACAGAAGAAAATAAAAGAAGTTACAGTACACAAAAGAAATACACCCATAACATTAACGAATAATGAAGGTCATGGACTATCCCTAGAAAACGAAGTAATGGAGGAATGGGAAAACTACATTAAAGCATTATTTAAGGATGATCGAGGATCACTACCTAACTTAAGTGCAAATACAGGACCATAAATCTTAAAAGCTGAAGTGGAAAAAGCCATACACCAAGCCAAAAACAACAAAGCCAGTGGACCAGATCAAATATACAGCGAATGGCTAAAATTACTCTCAAATGACAATATAAAAGAACTCACTGTACTTTTCAATCAAATATATGATACCAGTGAAATTCCATCGGACTGGTTAAAATCTATCTTTATTCCTCTACCTAAGAAACCAAACGTTAAGAAATGTAGCGACTGTAGACTCATTAGTTTAATGAGCCATGCCGTTAAAATATTGTTGCATATTCTCCTAAATCGAATTAACAACAAGTGAGAAGAAATAATTAGTCAAGAGCAGTTCGGGTTCCGGAGATGCCTTGGAACTAGAGAAGCACTATTTTCTATGCAAACACTCCTTCAACGATGTTGGGAGGTAAGAAAACCCGTATATATGTGCTTCATTGATTTTGAAAAGGCATTTAATCGCGTTCAGCATACCAGACTAATTACCGCCTTGCAGAGCATCCAACTAGATGAGAAAGACATCAAACTTATTGCCAAACTTTACTGGAACCAAACAGCCATTATTAATACCAACAACAGAGAATCAAAGCCAATCAGTATTGAACGAGGCGTAAGACAAGGCTGTATACTATCTCCCACCCTCTTTAACGTGTATTCTGAGAATCTATTTAGGGAAGCTTTAAAAGATCAAAAAGGAATTATCATAGGAGGAGAAATAATTAACAATATACGGTACGCCGACGATACTGTGATTCTAGCTGAAAACATCGACGATCTGCAGGAGCTAATCAATAGAGTTGACATGGAATGCACAAATTGGGGACTGTCGATAAATATCGATAAAACTAAATACATGGTGACCAGTAAAGTGGATATCGGCGCAACCCAACTGATATTAAACCAACAACCGCTGCAGAGAATTCAGAGATTCAAATACCTTGGATGTTGGATTACCCAAAATCTAGATCCATCCTTCGAAATTCGATGTAGAATTGAACAGGCAAGAAACTCATTTCAAAAATTCAAGCCTCTATTATCCAATAACTCATTAAATTTGGAAATCCGTGAAAAGTTTACAAGATGTTACGTGTGGTCTGTACTTTTGTATGGATGTGAAACTTGGACTTTAAACGCCGATATCATGAATAAAATCGAGGCGTTTGAGATGTGGTTGTATCGAAGGATACTAAAAATTCCATGGACTAGCAGAACCAGAAACGAAGAAGTTGCGTAAACTAGAATATCTTGGACACATAATCAGAGGACCAAGATATGAGTTCCTTCGGCTAATTCTCAACGGTAAAATCGAAGGAAAGAAATGGATAGGACGGAAGAAACTCTCTTAGTTGAGGAATTTGCGGCAGTGGACAGGTTTGACAGCGGACCAATTGCTACACGTAGCACAAGACCGAGATCAGTATAAAAATATTATAAGCATGGTAGTCGCCGACGTTCCGTAGGGATATGGCACTCTAAGAAGAAGAAGAATGAACTCAAAAATATTATAAAAAGCTTAGACATTGTTTATTAGTATCTTTATATTCTGTGTATTCATTACTTCTATTTTATTAAAAGTGGATGTTTTGGACACTTTGGTTTCAGGACACTTGTCTTGAGCGAATCCAATTTTCTACCCTCTTGTGCCCTGACAAAAACTATTATTAATGCATGTGGAATGAAAATAGAAGTAGAAGCAGACCATCCAATCCTGGAGGTGAAATAATAGTCAAGTTAAAGACGCAAAAAAAATTGAATAGGCGAATTGATAGACGATATTTGGCAATGAACAAGAACTATTCGATATTCATATCATCATCTGTGTCATATCATCATTTGTAATGTAGCATCACAGATGATGATATGACTTATTTTTAACAATAAGAAATCTTAAAAAGAAGGATGCTTATATTGAGATATGTACCTTAAATTACTTATGTGTGAAAATCAGCAATAAACGATCTGGAAATTAAATAATTGGAAATAAGTTTTGAATATCTAACGTTCAACAACTAATCACCTTTTCGTAAAGTACTAGGTACAGCAGGGACTTGCTATAATTCATTCATTCTATGAATGCATAATGCATTAATATCCACAAGGAATCTACGTTCCTGTATTTGGCTGTATACCATATATTAAAAAATTAATTAAAATCCTTTGTAAAAGGTATATATTTAAAAACTTGCAACTTTTCACTTTCACGTTTTCACTTGCAACTTCAACGTGGAGTCATATGTCGCCATGTTACCTAATCCAACGGTAACTTTAACATCCTAATAATTTATAAGATATAATGTCAAATAAATGTAACTAATTATTTGTTAACGGGTTTTTACCCATATATTTAGTGGCTACATTCATGTACTAGACACCGATGATGGAATGCTGGATTTCGAAAACGTTTTGTCTAACACAGCCCGTTTGGGTTTTTAAATATATACCTTTTACAAAGGATTTTAATTAATTTTTTAATGCATTAATGTTAAGTGATGTAACAAAAATGTTAGACTTTAAAGTATTTATCAGTTTTTTAATTTTGTTTGTGAGTTACCTGGTTTGTACGTTACTTAGATTGTGTGGTTATTCTTGTAGTATTTCCGCTTAGTTTTTTATTATGGCCCAGGATATTTGGCCGCTAAGGGTGATGTCCATTCTCTCTTAGATCTACCTCTTTCCTATACTGCTTTTCCCAGTACCTAAAGCAGTGTTAAAATGGTAGTCGGTGGTTTTTAATCTAAAGTAATCGTTTTTGTATTCTTTTTTAAGTGCTTCTGCTTCCCTACTACCGATTGGTTAAGTAAATTATTCTGATTTTGTAATTTGGCTATCCTTTTTCTGAATGGGTTAGTAAGGGTTTTTATTTTGTGTACAGTTATTTCCACATTAAAGTTTAATAGGAGGTTACTGGATACGAAGAATAAATCTTTTCAAAGAGTTTTAACATTTTACCAAGATATGACTATTAAGAGATACAGATAGTTTTATGCTACTACTAAATGTACTACTCAGGGTATACCTCTCAGGGTACACCTCGAATTAAAAAACCAAGCCAGTCATATGAATAGCTCCCCATTATCATATTCCTGATATCGACTATCTGACAGCTGACTTACACCCAGAAAACGGATCAACCACGATAATCTCCTACTAAATATATCCAGCTTAACCACTTTCCGAACCGCTGAGTGACCTCAACAGCAGACATACCCAATTCCACTACAAACTTTCATGGTAGACCGTTGCTCTCAGATCCTCTTCTCGAACTGTCAATTTCTAGAATCAGCAGTACGGAGACCACTTTTTTTAATCTTAATGAAATGTATATAAATAATCATATCATCTGCTTAAAATAGCCAGCAAAATCGTGATTGCCAAACCAGGAAAACGACAAAGCAGCACGGACATATTTTTCTTCTAAACGCCCTAGATAAAGTCTTCGTGAGGTTCCTCAAGGAAAGACTAGTAGACTTTCTAGAAGAATTCCATATCATACTAACTTTACAATTCGGATTGAATGCTGGACACTTCCCATAATGCATTGATTAAAGCAGCAACTTTCATACTCCAACCAATCAATGAGTATTTTAGGTTTACAATCAGTATTTTATAGTTGCCCAAAAGGCATTAGATCAGGTCTATTCCTATTCTCTCCAATCCGATAGTCCTACATCCTTCATTTTGCAAATAGGACTCCCATAGGGCTTATTTCTAGCACCAATGGTAAATACAGTCTACGATAGTAAACTTTCCAAATCATGAATGTGTTGCTTGTGTGAGTCCATTTCAAAAGGTAAAAGAAATAATAAATTAGACTTACTCACAATCAATTTTGTGATCACTCACAATCAAATTGATTGTGAGTAAGTCTAATTTATTATTTCTTTTACCTTTAGTAAACTTTCTCTTCCCATCAATAGATTCGAATCTATCCTTTTATATGATGACGACACTCCACTATTCTCCACAAGTACCACTTATCATATCGCAGGAGGTCGGTCTATATTTGACAAGGCCCAAATTCAATTAAAAAAATTATCAAATGATGTAACAAATGAATATAAAGATTCATACTTAACCCATGCAGCTAATCCTGTTTGGATACTTTGGCTCATTTTGACACGAAGAGGATAAGAACCAAATAGTGCTCTATAAAGAAAGGCAAACCATCGGTGTTCTATCTAAGCGTAAAATTTACAAAAACGCACAACTCGGACACTGACAATAAAAACGATCAAATAGGGTGAGAAGAAGAGCCAATCTCTAAACGACCCTTTTTGGTAAACTAGGTAACAAATGCCCACAGACTCTTCTGCACAACTATAAAACCTACATACATACGACCAATTGTCGAATTCAGAGCCCGCCTTTACGCGGTTCTCAACAAACACCAAGTGAACACCTTGGCCACCGAAATGAAAATCCTGAGAAGAATCTTGAATAAACGTTCACACGTTCAATCAGCATACATCTATTAACTTGCCAACATCCCTACAATAAAAAATATAAAAATCGGACTTTATCTCCCAGCAAGATATATGTGCTAAGAACCAAAGAGAGCTTCAACACTAAAGTTAAAGAGATTCTTAAAATTTTCTGGCACCGCCGAGGGCAAGTATTTACCAGATTTCTTAAGCAAAAGGTTCCATTCGTGCCAGCTAAGCTTCTCAGCTTGGCAGGCCACAAACTTCCTGATATAGAACTTTGCATAACATTCTAGAAGCTACACCTCTAAAGTATTGCCAAATATTGTACATCTAGTAGCATAAGTTCTCCTATGAGCAACTTACAAGGTTATCTTTCTATCTTTTCTTTATCTACCCCCACTCTGCCACTCCCAAGGAACTAACTCCCGCTCCACCACCATTTCCGACTCTCGTTAAAAAAAGGGAGCAGCCATACCTTGAAAAGGTGTAAGCTTAAGAAAGATCGTCATAACTAGTTCTGAATCTTCTACAAGCTGATTCAGTTAAAATGTTTGGCAACTATTTTCTTTGAATTTGCTAAATGCGCAAGTGTTAAAACCTTCTTAATTTTCTCCTTAGTCAAACCAAAAACTTCCTCAAGCTGCCTATATTTCAACTCTTGCAGCATTTCTTTATTAGTAATATTTATGATCTATTGATTAATTTCGTAGTATAACATAGATTTTAATAATGCTGTGGTAGATGATCTTCCGTCCGTTATTATTATACATGCAGACACCCATAAACATATACATACCACTCACACACGCACTAACCATTTAACCGTTTTTTATTTAATCATATTTTTGGTTTCAGGACAACAATGGCGCGACATGAGGGCTGTTCTCAGTCCTTCTTTTACGAGTAGTAAGATGAAAGTTATGTTTACGCTAATGACAGAATGTGCCCAAAACTTTTCAAAGCACTTCCAAAACAAAAACGAAGATGTTGTGGAACTGGAATTGAAAGAAACTTTCACGCGATTTACCAACGATGTAATAGCTACTACTGCATTTGGTATTAAGGTTAATTCTCTAGATGATCCTGATAATGAATTTTATTTAATGGGAAGAGAAGTCTCAAATTTTACTGGGACTTTAAAGATGCTGAAGTTTATGATTGCTGCAGCTTTTCCTAGATTGGCGGATGTAAGTTCAGTTTTTGTTTTGATATTAACTTATTACTAAAAACTACTTAATTTCTTGGAGTGAAAAACAACTACAAATTTATTTAATTTAAAGTAACCAAACTAATTTTCTTATGGAGGAACTTTAAACAGTGATAATTTATGAAAACAATACGTAGGCGTTGAGGTGAGGAGGTGATATTATCAAGTGATAATTTTGGATGACCAATTTGCTATTGACCAGATGTTATCTTACCATACAGTGCTACGTCGAAACTTAAAATGGTACCGGCAAGAAAAAAAAAAGTTGATTTTAATATCTCTTTCTTATTAATTTTTTTTAGGAAAGTATTATTTGAGATGATACTCGGAACAACTATTGTTAATAGTTTAATTATATTCATATGTGCTCTGAAACAAAAATGAGCATTACAGAATTTAGACATCAGTTAGCTTATAATTTAATACAATCACCTGAAGAAAAACCACTTCCAAAAAAAAGAGTGCATACTTTTACCAAACCTGAAGGACCTGGAAGGAAACGACGAAAGCCATGTAGAGGCTGTAATCAAGTAATAAAATCTTCAGGTTTAAGTTACCTTGAAGTGAATAAAAAAGTTCGTAGGATTATAACTTTTTGTTCCGATTGCCCCGGTCACCCTGGATATTGTTTGACTTGTGTTAATGAGGCACAGTATTAATAAGAAAAAGCAGAAATTACCAATCAATTTTAAAATGCGTTAGTTCTGTTTATTTAAATATTAAGTATTTTGTTTTTATAAACACCTTTATTTTATCCAATTACCTTTAAGAAAAAAATTGTTTAGCTTTCTGTGTTACACCGGATGTTGGTGGCATGTCCCCTTTGAGAGGAAAGTAGATTGATACTGATATAATAGTTTTCTGTATGTAATATGTATATGCAACAGTTATACTTCGATGTACTAGAGGGAATGAAGTACTTACATGTACACACATGCCATAGGGGGCATGTGACGCACAGACATAATAGACCATAACGAATCTCTGGAGACATGTGACGCAAGAACTAGTATATTAAGTATTTAACCGCCGCAGTCAAGGTGTTAAACTGAATTGGTCAAATTAAATATTTAATAAAATGTGTTTAAGAAACATTAATTATATTTAATGAATTTTCTTTATATATTTACAGCTGTTGAAATTAACATTTTTCGATAAGGAAACCAGAAATTTCTTTACCAAATTAATTGATAAAACGGTACAAGTAAGAGAAGATAAAGGAATTGTTCGTCCCGATATGATACACTTACTAATGCAAGCTAGAAAGGGAGTCCATATTAAAGAGGAACTTAATGTGGATGAAGGATTTGCTACGGCAAAGGAAGTCGAAAATATAGCAGGTAATACGGTTGAGTCCATGGTTTATATCCGGTATGGTTTACCACATACTTTTTATCTAGCACAATTTTCTTCCATGCATGAAACTAAAGACAAACCAGCTACCATCTGTTATTAAGTAAGACAGATGTTATTTTTATGAACGCTCTAGACTCAGTACATCGAAAAGAAATAGGTACAAAAACGACGCTTGGGGACATTTTCAGATTTTAAGTACAATTTGTGACGTTTCTGGTTTGTTTACTGGTGGCTGTCAGTTTGTTGAATATTTCGCTGTTTTTTTTTGTCCTGTTTTTGTATTTAGAATTTAGACGGCAATAATATGTACCAGGGTAGTAGTTAAACCAACCTTCTATTAAGATATACAAGTAGGACTTATCATTTATAGTAATATATTAAAATAAATAACTTTTTAGAGAAATATGTAACCTGCGAAGCGTTGATCAATGAGCTGCAGGCTAAAAACATTGCTTCTATAAGTCAAATACCCTTGAGTCGAATATTAAAAGATTTGGACTTTAAATTAAAAAACATGATTATCAAAGAGCTTTAATGGAAAGAACTCATATCGCAGAACAACGAGCGTGTTTCATACGTTAACACATGGAAAACAGAAATAGTACATAACCACGAGAAGTTGTATTTTTAGACGAAACTTAGATTTTTTCAAGGAGAAATATAATGATGCCATGGCAGATGATAACAGCAGAAGTGTACATACCCAGGTGGTTATGATGAATAAAATTTTATTGTGGTCCATGCCGTTTCAGCAAAAGGTTATATTTCAAACGCCAGTTTGTTATTTTGCTCCAAATCCTTGACTGTAGATTATCACGGTGAAATGAATAATACAAAGTAACAATAAAACATTGAAAACTTTGTTTTAAAAACTTCCACAAAATTTATTATAAGATTTTACAGCTGTTTCGACAGAGTGCCTTTCTCAAGTGCACTTGTGCTCTTGAGAGTACACAGTGCACAGCTCAAGTACACTTCAACTTGAGCTGTTTGTCACAAGTTGGTCATTTAGAATTATATCTGTGTTTTTAATTTGTTAATTTCCATGGATTCTAACAAAGATAGCTTAAGGCCTTAAGCCTTATTATTGAAAGCCTTTTTATGTTTTGCTATTCGTTTATTAAAATTTCTACCAGTTTGACCGATGTAAGTTTTTGGGCAATCGCCACATTTAAGTTTGTATACACCACTGTGTAAGTGCTTTTTATTTTGGCTCTTGTTGTTTTTAATATATTTGCCTAAGTTGTTGTTTATTCTGAAAGCTAGTGTTATTCCTTTCTTTTTGATGTGTTAGGTTATTTTTGTTGATATTTTGCATGTATATGTAATCGAGCAGAAGGTACTGGGTTTTTTCTCTGGTGGTGGAAATACTTATTTCATTATTTTCTTGTGTAGTTTTTGATTTAAAATTTTATTAATTGTTTGTTTGTTTTATCCATTGTTTACTGCTATTTGCTTAATGATATTTAATTCTATCTCAAAGTTGTATTTTGACATCGGAATTTCGGTTAATCTATGTAACATACTATGATAGGCTGCCAGTTTATGTTATGTGAGATGTGATGATAAATTGTGTATAGTCGTGTCTGTATGGGTAGGTTTATGAAATATGGAAAAGTCATGTTTGTTTTTAAGTCTGATAATTTTTAAATCTAAATATTTATGGATTGATTTTGTTTTGTTTCTATTGTAAATTCTGTGACTATGACTATGACTATGACTATGAAGTGAATTAATATACGATAAAAATTGGTCGAGTTGCCTGTTAGTTCCTGTGAAATATACCAGTATATCGTCAACGTATCTCCACCAATATAAAAACTGTGTGAATATGGGATGTTTTGAAATCTTTGTCTCTAGATGATCCATAAAAATATCTGATAGCACTGGCCTTAGAGGATTAAAGGACTTTATAAGTCCTGCACTGTTATTTGTATATAATTGATTATTCAATTCGAAGTAGTCCTACATGGTGCTTATAATGCATATGATTTCATGTTGCCAAAATTCATGTAAAGTCGACTTGAATAATTTTGTTAAACATTATTGTCATCTAAGAAAATTTTTATTACCTTTTTTTACCATTATGCTGAGACTTTATTATGCTTCCATACATTGAGTCTCAAGTTCTCTAATCTAAAAGATTTTCTTTCATGAAACTGTTTATTGAAAAACCTGTGAACCACCCAGATTATATTCTTATGATTTGGTGTAGTGCTGGTGTTCTTTAACCAACGTTCTGTGATCTTGAATCATCATCACTTTCCACCCTCTATTCGTTTTTTAGCTACTCACATTTTTTAAACGAATCTTAGGCGATAAATGACTAGTCCTACATATGAACTTGAATCACTTCAACAAACTGTCTTTATTAACCCATAGAGTAATAAATGTGTTTGAGATTTTCTGAGTGTGGGTCTCGAGTTCTATATACCTTGGTATTTATCATCAGGCTGGTGTTTTTGGTTAAAGGACGATCGCTATTCCTTCATGTTTAGGTAACTGACAACTCAACTCAACATTAATATATGCCATGGCATCAGGTTACGAGAGACTAGTAAGAGTTTAAGGTGAAAACTATGAAACCATTAAATGCTGCTTGATTTTAAACCGATTTTGAATTATTGAATTTGTCCCTCAGATAAAGGTACAATATTGTAATGATAAATTGTTGGGGATTATATGCCAAAATGGACACCATATGCCGCGGTCTGTGATTTTGTCTTCCTGAAGTTTAGCTGTAATTGTGGCAGATATTATCAACTGGAGATGCGGCAACGACCGTAACCTACTCTCGCTCATTCGACCATTGCCACATCTTCTTTTGTAATGTTTGGCACGCAGTTGCAGACTTAATATCTTACTTCTTGACAACCTTCTCCCAATGATAAAATTTTAGAGGTACTTTAGTCAACAAATTATAATATAATACTTATAATAATGGTTACGTTAGGTTTTCGCAAATGACTTCGCTTTGCTGGTAGTAGCACGGGACACGGACGACCTCTTCTACAAAGCACAGGATGCATGCGATCTGGTGAAATATTAAATGAGTCAGCGCAGTCTGAAACTCCCAGCAGAGAAGACCGATGCCGTGATTCTCAAGAGGCCACGGAGGGAAAGACTCAATGCACAACATCGATAGGCTTAAGTCCAAAAGAAGAACGGCTTTCCACAGTGTAGTGCAATCTATCGTCCTTTATACGGTCCCAATCGAGAGTATAACGGTAGAAATATATATACTAGAGGCTCTTGAAACGCACAGACAGAACAAGTCTGTTGCTTGTGGCAAGCGCCTACAGAACTGTGTCTACGTTGCTGAGGTTGTACTGTGGATCATCGCCGGCTAGATGACAACCCACATCTTGACGTGTGAAAGGACCCGTCTGTTTCCAGAAACTCCTATTAGCAAGAGTTTAAATCAAGGCTATTGTATAGTATCTACACTCTTCAACATATATCTGAATGAGGCCCTCTCAGTGTGAACAAGAAAGTGCTACACTCTGGGTATCCCAATAAAAGACGAGAGATTGTACACGATACACTTCACTGACGACCAAGCTATTCTAGCGAAAGACGAAAGTGATATAGACTATGTGCTTAGAAAACTGAAAGAATACTACACCAAGTGGTCATTATAACTAATACACAAAAAATCGAGTACCTACTTAGTTGCAGGGGAAAAACCAAAAAGTAAAAACGAAATAAAATGAACTTTTCTAAGACTTGTGTAACATAAGGAAAACAAATCTTTAAATTAATTAATAATTTTTAATAGAGTGTAAATTTAGATATTTATATATATATATATATATATATATAAATATATATATATATATATATATATATATATATATATATATATATATATATATATATATATATATATATATATATATATATATATACGACTTACCGCCATTGTAAACACATTAAAGTTGTATTAAAAGTGCGAAATGTAATATCTGTCTAGACGTAATGGATACAATTAAAGGCAAAAAATTAAACTGGTATGGACACCTGCCAATAATGCCTAAAAGATGGAACAAAAAGATTAAAAATGGACTCCACCCACTAAATACAAACAAGTAAGATGATGTAGATGCAATGACCGCCAGACACGTAAAAACATGAAGATTGCTTTGACAGAAAACGTTGGAAATAAGGATGTAATAAACAACTCCATCTGTAGAAAACTAGCGAGCGGGCATTATTTTGGTGTACCAAATAATGGGATGACTCACAAATTAAAACACTAAAAGAAAGAATATCCAATATTGCTAAAAAATAAGCTTCAATCTAAATACACACCCCAATTTACCCAAAACTCAACGGGTAAGAGGAAGACTTTCTTTCCGTTTGACCTACCTGAATCATGTGTGACTATGTTTTTAAAAGACATTTTGAATTTAAATTATTTCGGTAAGATAGTTTCGAAACAAATTCAGATTTCTGCTTTAATCTGGAGCCTTCTAAAACTTGCAAGACATGACCAGACGATGATAAAAGATGTTAAAGAAGACATGGGGAATCTAAAATTTGCATTCCACGACATGTCTATTCATCTAGGCAGAAATCCTAACGAATTTGTTTCTCGTACTCACACAGAGTAGATCCGAAGAAAATGAAAAAGACAGAAAAGATTTTATTTCACGTTCAAAGCGTCTATGTATCTATTGATACGTATTTCGCTTTAATAAAGCTCATCAGAATAGTTATTCATAGCCGTTCTTAACGTGAAAAATAAAATTCTCTGTCTTATTAGAAGTAACAATAACATGACTTCGTTATGGACGCAATAGCGACATCTGATAGAAAAATCGGTAAGATAGTTTCGAAACAAATTCAGATTTCTGCTTTAATCTGGAGCCTTCTAAAACTTGCAAGACATGACCAGACGATGATAAAAGATGTTAAAGAAGACATGGGGAATCTAAAATTTGCATTCCACGACATGTCTATTCATCTAGGCAGAAATCCTAACGAATTTGTTTCTCGTACTCACACAGAGTAGATCCGAAGAAAATGAAAAAGACAGAAAAGATTTTATTTCACGTTCAAAGCGTCTATGTATCTATTGATACGTATTTCGCTTTAATAAAGCTCATCAGAATAGTTATTCATAGCCGTTCTTAACGTGAAAAATAAAATTCTCTGTCTTATTAGAAGTAACAATAACATGACTTCGTTATGGACGCAATAGCGACATCTGATAGAAAAATCGGTAAGATAGTTTCGAAACAAATTCAGATTTCTGCTTTAATCTGGAGCCTTCTAAAACTTGCAAGACATGACCAGACGATGATAAAAGATGTTAAAGAAGACATGGGGAATCTAAAATTTGCATTCCACGACATGTCTATTCATCTAGGCAGAAATCCTAACGAATTTGTTTCTCGTACTCACACAGAGTAGATCCGAAGAAAATGAAAAAGACAGAAAAGATTTTATTTCACGTTCAAAGCGTCTATGTATCTATTGATACGTATTTCGCTTTAATAAAGCTCATCAGAATAGTTATTCATAGCCGTTCTTAACGTGAAAAATAAAATTCTCTGTCTTATTAGAAGTAACAATAACATGACTTCGTTATGGACGCAATAGCGACATCTGATAGAAAAATCGGTAAGATAGTTTCGAAACAAATTCAGATTTCTGCTTTAATCTGGAGCCTTCTAAAACTTGCAAGACATGACCAGACGATGATAAAAGATGTTAAAGAAGACATGGGGAATCTAAAATTTGCATTCCACGACATGTCTATTCATCTAGGCAGAAATCCTAACGAATTTGTTTCTCGTACTCACACAGAGTAGATCCGAAGAAAATGAAAAAGACAGAAAAGATTTTATTTCACGTTCAAAGCGTCTATGTATCTATTGATACGTATTTCGCTTTAATAAAGCTCATCAGAATAGTTATTCATAGCCGTTCTTAACGTGAAAAATAAAATTCTCTGTCTTATTAGAAGTAACAATAACATGACTTCGTTATGGACGCAATAGCGTCAACGACGCAATAGCGTAACGTCCAATTGCGTCCATAACGAAGTCATGTTATTGTTACTTCTAATAAGACAGAGAATTTTATTTTTCACGTTAAGAACGGCTATGAATAACTATTCTGATGAGCTTTATTAAAGCGAAATACGTATCAATAGATACATAGACGCTTTGAACGTGAAATAAAATCTTTTCTGTCTTTTTCATTTTCTTCGGATCTACTCTGTGTGAGTACGAGAAACAAATTCGTTAGGATTTCTGCCTAGATGAATAGACATGTCGTGGAATGCAAATTTTAGATTCCCCATGTCTTCTTTAACATCTTTTATCATCGTCTGGTCATGTCTTGCAAGTTTTAGAAGGCTCCAGATTAAAGCAGAAATCTGAATTTGTTTCGAAACTATCTTACCGATTTTTCTATCAGATGTCGCTATTGCGTCCATAACGAAGTCATGTTATTGTTACTTCTAATAAGACAGAGAATTTTATTTTTCACGTTAAGAACGGCTATGAATAACTATTCTGATGAGCTTTATTAAAGCGAAATACGTATCAATAGATACATAGACGCTTTGAACGTGAAATAAAATCTTTTCTGTCTTTTTCATTTTCTTCGGATCTACTCTGTGTGAGTACGAGAAACAAATTCGTTAGGATTTCTGCCTAGATGAATAGACATGTCGTGGAATGCAAATTTTAGATTCCCCATGTCTTCTTTAACATCTTTTATCATCGTCTGGTCATGTCTTGCAAGTTTTAGAAGGCTCCAGATTAAAGCAGAAATCTGAATTTGTTTCGAAACTATCTTACCGATTTTTCTATCAGATGTCGCTATTGCGTCCATAACGAAGTCATGTTATTGTTACTTCTAATAAGACAGAGAATTTTATTTTTCACGTTAAGAACGGCTATGAATAACTATTCTGATGAGCTTTATTAAAGCGAAATACGTATCAATAGATACATAGACGCTTTGAACGTGAAATAAAATCTTTTCTGTCTTTTTCATTTTCTTCGGATCTACTCTGTGTGAGTACGAGAAACAAATTCGTTAGGATTTCTGCCTAGATGAATAGACATGTCGTGGAATGCAAATTTTAGATTCCCCATGTCTTCTTTAACATCTTTTATCATCGTCTGGTCATGTCTTGCAAGTTTTAGAAGGCTCCAGATTAAAGCAGAAATCTGAATTTGTTTCGAAACTATCTTACCGATTTTTCTATCAGATGTCGCTATTGCGTCCATAACGAAGTCATGTTATTGTTACTTCTAATAAGACAGAGAATTTTATTTTTCACGTTAAGAACGGCTATGAATAACTATTCTGATGAGCTTTATTAAAGCGAAATACGTATCAATAGATACATAGACGCTTTGAACGTGAAATAAAATCTTTTCTGTCTTTTTCATTAAATTATTTCATTTACTTTGTTTTAATTTATTTAATCATATTCAATTTAAATTAATAGATTACAAATAATTTCAGATTTCAACAAAATTTTTCATTTTGTTTTAGAAAAAGCCGTTTCAAAAGAAATTACCAACCTAGACATTACGGCCCAAGCGGTAATTTTCTTTTTGGCCGGATTCGAAACTGTGGCCTCAACAATGTGTTTTGTTGGTTACGAATTGGCTGCCAATCCGGAATACCAGAAGAGACTGAGGGAAGAAATTATAGAGACTTTGGATCAGTGTCAAGAAAATCTGACTTATGAAGCTTTATTGAAGATGAAGTATATGGATATGGTTGTGTCAGGTGAATATGACTTTTTTGTTTGAATTTTTAAGTATTTAACTGTTTTTCTGAAACCTGCTTCCTCTTTTTGTTATTCTTCTTTTTAAAGAGATATGACGCTGTGTGTTTTTCAATGTGCATCCCGTAAGTTGTCGTTCCATCATTTTCGTGGTTTTCCTACTGATCGCCTTCTTATTTAGGAACTGTCTTTTGCCGTCTTTGCTACTTTATTTGTTGTTATTCGGCTTATATCGTCGCTCCATTTTACTCTTCTATTTCTAACCCAGTCCTTGATGTTATCTATCTGGCATCTACATCGTATATCTGTACTTCTAGTTATGTCTCATAGTGTTTTACCATCAATTTTTCTAAGCGTTTTCTCTGCTGTTTCTAACATTCTTTTTGTCCTTTCTGTGTCAGGCAGGCCGTGTTTCTACTGCGTATGTCATTAATCACACACCGTGACAATGGTCTGCCCCGAGGATTCTGGGGGGGACAAGTCGACATTAAAAAAGAAGAAGAACAAACAACTCCATATAGCAACATACAACATCCGCTCCATGGCAAAAGATGAAAAACTTTACGAACTAGAAGAGGAGTTGGGGAACTTGAATTGGGACATAATGGGACTGTCAGAAGTTAAAAGAAGAGGTGAAGGATATATGCACTTACATTCAGGCAACAGACTCTATAATAAAGGCAGGGAAGACTACACATACGGTGGAGTAGGTTTCTTAATCAACAAGAAGAGAAAATCTTAAATTCAAATAATTGACAGCATATCAGACAGAGTTACATACATGGTCTTAAAACTAAGTCCAAAAACTAAAATAAAGATCGTGCAAGTTTATGCTCCAACTGAAAAAGCAACCGATGAGGAAATAAACTCTTTTTACGAAGACGTTAAAAAAGCTATAGACAACAACAAAGAATCCAAAATAATAATAATGGGAGACTTTAACGCCAAAATTGAAAGTAAGATTAAAGACTCTGAAAGCAAGATTGGAAATTTTGGATTCGGCACAAGAAACACAAGAGGAGAAAAACTCATGGAATTCCTGGAATAAGAAAACATGTATGTTATGAATACCTTCTACAAAAAGAAACCTAACACAAAGTAGACATGGGTCGCACCTAACGGAACTACCAAAAATGAAATAGACTATTTTGTCTCAAACAACAAAGGAATATTTGAAGACGTCACAACAATAAACAACGTAACAACGGGTAGTGACCATCGTATTGTTAGAGCAAAAATAAATATTAACATGAAAGAAGAGAGAAAAGGATTTTTAAAAAAAATACGAGGATAGATGCCTTTAAACTAAGAACAAATGAACAGCAATTCCGAGAGGTCTTAACGGATAAGTTTGACGAAATTAATAAAAACGTAAATAAAAACCTTCTCGCAGCAGGACTACAGGTCGCAAAGAAAACAAGGACTAAAGAAGACAAAATAAGCAATGAAACAAAACAGCTAATGACGGAAAGAAGATAACTACTAGCGCAAAACAAACGCCATACTCAAGAATACAGAGAACTTAATAAAATAATTAGAAAAGAACTAAAACGCGGCATACAAAAATGGAACGAGAACTTAATAGAGCCAGTCATTGAAAACAACAGAGGCTTAAAAAGACCCGCACTGGGAGTTCAAAAAATCATCAAAATTAAAGACGCCAACAATAAGGAAGAGAAGGACGCCAACAAATATAAAATAACAAATATTGTCGAAGACTTCTACACATCCTTGTACAGCTCGCAAGGCCAGCCTAATGAAACAACAAAGAAGAACGTCAAAAGAAAAATAAAAAACGTGGGATCAAAAGTACTACCATATATAAAGGGATTCGAAATAGAAAGAGCTTTAAAAGAGCTAAAAATATTAAAGCTCCAGGACACGACGGTATAATTGCCGAGCTCTTGAAAACAAGCAAGACATTAACAATACCTGTATAAAGATCCCTAAAGACTGGAACGAGAGTCTAGTAATACTCTTACACAAAAAAGGGGACAAATGTGATCTACAGAATTATAGACCTATATCGTTGCTCAGTCAAGTATACAAACTATTTATGAGAATTATTAACAACCGGTTAACCTACAAAATGGACAATTACCAACCGGTTGAACAGGCTGGCTTCCGCAAAGGATATAGTACATCAGACCATCTGCTGACAATGAGAATACCAACTACCCGTATTTCTTGCCTTCGTCGACTATGAAAAGGCGTTTGATAGTATCTAGATGTTGGCCATAGAACAAGCTATTAATAATTGTAGAATAGATTCGAGATATAGACAACTAATACATAATATATAAGAAAATGCAACTATGATAGTACAACTAGACGAAAATACAAATATCATCCCCATTAAGAAAGAAGTGAGACAAGGAGACGTAATATCGCCAAAACTTTTTAACCTAGCCCTAGAAGACGTCTTCAAAACTACAAATTGGTCAACCTATGGCATTAACGTTAATGGCAAAAAGTTAAAACACCTCAGATTCGCTGACGACATAGTGATTATAGCGAGCACATTCGAGGAACTGCAAATTATGATGGGGGAACTAGCAGCCAGCTCCCAATACTTCGGTCTAAAAATGAATATGAAAAAAACAAAAATAATGACAAACACAGATGACCCCAGACGTATAACTATAAATGGCAGTGAGATAGAACAAATCCAGGAATATATCTACCTAGGCCAAAAGGAGAGAAAGAGAACCAAAGTGCGGAAATTACTAGAAGAGCAAGACTAGCATGGGCAGGATTTGGAAAACATAGTTGGATACTTAAGAACCGCAAAATACCCCAGTGGGCAAATACTTGAGGAGCAAAGTGTTCAACCAATGCATCCTTCCTATCATGAAATATGGATGTCAGACCTGGACCCTAACCAAGGCAAACATGAATAAACTAGCCACAACAGAAAGAACAATGGAAAAAGCAATGTTAGATATACGACTGTCAGATAAAAAGGGGAACGACTGGGTAAGATCCAAAATAAAAGTCGAGGACATAGCAAAAAAAATTGCCAAACTTAAATGGAGCTTCGCGGGCCACACTGCTAGACAAAAAGACCAACGTTGGAATACTACAATACAACATTGGAGACCTTACGAAAGTAAACGACCAAGAGGAAGACCACAGATAAGATGGGTTGATGATATTAAAAGAATAGCCAGAACAAATTGGAAATATGTTGCTCAGGATAGAGACCGATGGAAGGAGTTGGGAGAGGCCTATGTCCAAACATGGACGAGACAAGGCTAATAAGAAGAAGAAGAAGAATGTCATTAATGGTCTGTTGTTTGGTTTCTAAATTCTGTCTTTCATTTCATTTCCGATATTTTTATTTCTCTATATTGTTTCATCCAAGCAATCTGTGGCTCTGTTCACTTTATCTTTCATTTCGGTCTCGAGTTTTCCGTAGCTAGATAATGTGATGCCCAGATATATAAAATTCATCAATTGTTCTATTATCTAACCTTCTAGCTCTAATTTACATCTTAATTAGAATAAAAAGTTTTATCTAAAAATCCTTTATAAAAGGTAAAAAATTATTCTTTTATAAAGGTTTTTTAATTAGATACTAAAACTTTTGTGGTTTATGGTATACAAACAACTAGAGGAATTTCATTTTCCTTGTGGATTTTAGTTAGGATAAGTAGTATTAAAACTATAATCAGTTGATTCTTATTTTAAAATGTTGAAGGAATATATTTTTGGTTTCTATCGTCTTAACATCCTTAGAGAAAGATTAATGAATAACCGTTCTCTGAGATGTGAGATCCTATCTGTGATACATCTTTTATCAATCAAAGGAAAAAATGGTTTCCTTTAATTATTAGGATACTAACTATTTGCTACTTTTAGAATCTCTGAGAAAATGGCCGGCAGCTATAATGACCGAACGACAATGCACCAAAGATTACATCATTAAACCCGAACGACCAGAAGAAGCACCAGTTACTATCAAAAAAGGAATGTCAATCTGGATGCCGGTATATCCAATTCATAGAGATCCCAAATATTATCCAGATCCAGATAAATTTGACCCTGAAAGATTTAATGAGCAAAACAAAAGTAAAATCAACCCTTACACGTATCTACCATTTGGGCTAGGCCCAAGAAACTGTATCGGTTCCAGATTTGCTTTATTAGAAATCAAGGCAGTGTTCTTTTATTTACTTAAAGATTTCCAAATCGTTCCTGTAGAAAAATCTCAAATTCCTCTGGTTATTTCGAAAAAGAATTTTAATCTCACGTCTGAAGGTGGATTTTGGTTTGGACTAAAACGTTTATAAATTTTGATACCTAATATGTTCCTAGATTAGAATAAGGTGGATATGTACATTGTTATATTTTTTTTAAGTAATAAATATTTGGAATGATCTATGTAACGTTATTGCTTTAATTTTGATTACATATCATTAAATATTTCTAATATATAAAGTAGAGAGGGAAAATCAGACAGACTTGAAAAATATACTGAATAGTTGAAATTACTGAATACAGAATCATTGAACAAAAATTGTATTTAAGATGGCGATGGAAAGGTATTTATACAGAAAAAAAAAAATTTATTAAAAATCCTTTGTAAAAGGTATATAATTTTTAAAAACCCAAATGGGTTGTTATAGACAAAACGTTTTCGGAATCCATTATTCCATCATCAGTGTCCTATAAAATATATAACCACTTAATTAAAGAGAACGTGAAGTTAAAATTTTTTGACTAAGGTTAATGAAAAGTGTGGTTAATACTTACTAGGTGCACATGAGTGTAGCCACTAAATACATGGGTAAAAACCCGTTAACAAAAATTTAGTTACATTTGTTTTACATTATATTATATAAATTGTTAGGATGCTAAAGTTACCGTTGGATTAGGTAACATGGCGACATATGACTCCACGTTGAAGTTGCAAGTCCTGAGACGGTGTGTCTACGAGGACTTAATGGAAGCAACTGATTGAAATGACAATGTTGACAAGTTAGGACGGAACAAGTAACAGAGTAGTCAATATAACTGTATGTGTCTACTTAAGACAAAAGCCAACGTTAATTAAATTGTTAAAGTAATAGATTTTTTGATATTAAATAATATAACAGTATCAACCATCAATGTTGTTGTTTTTTTAAAAAATTGATTTTTATGTGTATGAGGTGAAATGTGGAGAGTAGATAATGTGGTTATAGTTAGGCAACCAACTATGCATGTGTGTGGTAGTATAATGAAAAAGAGATTTTTATATTTAGGCCCTTTATGTTTATTCAACATTTGGTACTTGGAAAATAGAAAATAGACACATGTAGAAGGTTGAGTTATAGAAATTTTGTTTAATATTGGTGGAAAATGAATGAATATATTTAAAATATGACAGTGTTCTTATATGAATGAGATACAACTTTTGTAGTATAATGGTCATGTGAAATTTAACTTATAACTGGTGGGATGGATGGGGTGGATGATGTTGGGATCATATCCATTGTTGACTGCTATTTGTCTAAGTATGCTATTTGTCTAACAATGGATATGATCCCAACATCATCAACAAACTCATCCGTAAAAAACGCCTTAAGACCCTGCAGGAGAATGCGTTCCCCAGAGACCTCACCACCAAGCCCAATTACGTTTCACTTCCATACTATCATGAAAGTCTTTCTGGAGATATCCGAAATCTCATCCAACGGTCGGTTGAAAACATCCATGTGTCATTTAAAGTACCCAACAATTTGGGTCAACACATATCTAATTCCAAAGATCCCATCAATTATATGGATCGGAGTGGAGTGTATAGATTAAAATGTTCAGATTGCAACGCCTCTTACATAGGTAGAACATGCAGATCACTATCCTCACGTTCTCTAGAACACACTAAAAGAGAAAATACTTCCACTTTCTCTCAACATCTTAAAGAACACAAACACACCCTTAATATCCCAGAAGACGTTTCACTTATTCACAACATCCCCCAAAAAAATTTCCTTAAATTAGACTTATACGAAGACCTTGAAATTCTCAAAGAAAACCAAAAAAGCCCAAATTGCGTCAATCGTCATGTATCCTTCAATCGAGACTTCCTCCCTCTCCATCGCCAACTATTTTCATAATCTTCATCCCCTACTCACTTTTACAACAAAAATCTACATTTATCACTATTTGTCCGCCAAATACTCATCTTCTTTAAACCACTCCAAAAAACTTTTCTGTTTACACATCACACTCCCAATCAGTCCTTATCACTCTCTAGTAAATCCAAACTTCTAGTCCGACCCACTATACCTTTGTTGTCCATACTTCTTGTCGGCACCTCCAAACCTTATACTATTCTTCATCTCTTTCAAACTAACCTCTCAGTCTTCATTTCACTCTTCCACACAACCCTCCTAGGGTTTGTTTGCAGCTCTCTGGGGATCTCAGCCTTCTGTATTCTTTCCGTATCCTACATTTTTTCAAAAACACTATAAATTTCTTATTTTTCACTCAATTTCATCAGAGCCACCTTAGAACCATTTCATTTTCATAATTGAGGTTTATATACACCTATAAAATCACCAACTTATAACTTATTTCTCTATATTTCTCATGTACCTAGTGTTGCTTTATGACAGATAGGGCCTTTCTTAAGTTATAAGTTGAGTAGTATACTTACAACATACTTCTAAACCATGTTCCAGCCATCAAATTCTGTTTATTTTAGACATTAGTTTAATGAACACCTTAAGACCTTCATATCCATTAAGAATTAAAAACAAATCACAGAACTTAATTACCATTAAAGCTGACCCCATAATTTTTGCTTTACTTAATTCTAACAGAGCCAACCCACAACCATTCCATTTTCACATTTTGGACAATTATACACCTGCAAATCATACAACTTGTAACTTATCCTTTTATAGTTCCCAGGTACCTAGTGTTGCTTATGACAGATAGGACCTTTCTTAAGTTATAAGTTGAGTACTATTCTATTAACTTATTAAAAAAACCATGTCCCAACCATCAATTTCTATTCATTCCACATAATAGTTAAAAAATAAAACTTCCATACCACTTAGTCTGTTAACACCCTATCAGATATTTAATTTCATGTACTTACAACTTAATTATTTTTACATTTACCAGGTACCAAATGTTGTTTTTTGACATACAGGGCCTTCTATAATCGAGTTATAAGTTAAATTTCACATGACCATTATACTACAAAAGTTGTATCTCATTCATATAAGAACACTGTCATATTTTAAATATATTCATTCATTTTCCACCAATATTAAACAAAATTTCTATAACTCAACCTTCTACATGTGTCTATTTTCTATTTTCCAAGTACCAAATGTTGAATAAACATAAAGGGCCTAAATATAAAAATCTCTTTTTCATTATACTACCACACACATGCATAGTTGGTTGCCTAACTATAACCACATTATCTACTCTCCACATTTCACCTCATACACATAAAAATCAATTTTTTAAAAAAACAACAACATTGATGGTTGATACTGTTATATTATTTAATATCAAAAAATCTATTACTTTAACAATTTAATTAACGTTGGCTTTTGTCTTAAGTAGACACATACAGTTATATTGACTACTCTGTTACTTGTTCCGTCCTAACTTGTCAACATTGTCATTTCAATCAGTTGCTTCCATTAAGTCCTCGTAGACACACCGTCTCAGGACTTGCAACTTCAACGTGGAGTCATATGTCGCCATGTTACCTAATCCAACGGTAACTTTAGCATCCTAACAATTTATATAATATAATGTAAAACAAATGTAACTAAATTTTTGTTAACGGGTTTTTACCCATGTATTTAGTGGCTACACTCATGTGCACCTAGTAAGTATTAACCACACTTTTCATTAACCTTAGTCAAAAAATTTTAACTTCACGTTCTCTTTAATTAAGTGGTTATATATTTTATAGGACACTGATGATGGAATAATGGATTCCGAAAACGTTTTGTCTATAACAACCCATTTGGGTTTTTAAAAATTATATACCTTTTACAAAGGATTTTTAATAAATTTTTTTAATATATGGTATACAGCCAAATACAGGAACGTAGATTCCTTGTGGGTATTTATACAGCTTGGAGTAGTCACGTTATTATGTTCAATGACAATACAATTGTGGTTTGACACTGCCAATGCTAAATTTTGTTGGAGCCCTTTGTTTAACAAATACTTTTGGGAAAATTAAATAAAAAAATATTTATCGGTTACCAAAATCGTTTGCTTTTGATTGTTGTTGTTAGGATAAGCAATCCACCATTTACTGGCCAACGGCTTCGGGCGGATGAGCTGGTAAGTGGAAGGGCACTCTGTTGTCTTGAGATTGAGAAATTGGTTTCGGAGGCAGAAAAATCAAGAAAGTGAGCAACGGCATCAGAATGTAGAATGCAACAAGAAACCACTGCATTAAAGGTTAACGATAACATCTCTATTTACGATCAAAAAACGAAAACTGCAATACTTGGGACACATTACAAGAGGCGAAAGATATGAACTGCTTCGAATAATTATGCAAGGGAAAATAGCAGGAAAAAGGTCCATAGGAAGAAGACGAAACTCCTGGCTAAGGAATCTACGGGAATGGTATAGCTGTAGCAGCAACGAATTGTTTCGGTCAGCAGTTTCGAAAATACGTATAGCCCTGATGATCGCCAACCTTCGGAACGAAGATGGCACTTGAAGAAGAAGAAGATAACATCTCTAGTACAGCTATCATGGCAAACACAACTAAAGTGGTAACAGCTATTAATCATGGAATACCGAAGCCAAGATTTGACAGGGGAGGTGATCCAGGTGTGAAAAGTCTCTCTGAAAACTTCGGAGTTGATTATCAAAATATGTACCTGGAATGTGAAGACAATGTACCAGGCTGGAAAACTTCATAATACCATTCAAGAAATGACCAGACTTGGAGTATGTATAATATGCATAATATGTCGGTAGTTGTATTATTTTTCATTAAATATGTAGATGGTGGATCCAAGGTCAACATCGTTAAAAGGTTCTCTCAGCTGACTGGTTTTGTCCTTTCTTACTTAGAAATATTCTTTGCTTCTTTTTCGACAGAAATAGTATGTCTATATCTATATTGTGTACCTGGAATGTGAAGACAATGTACCAGGCTGGAAAACTTCATAATACCATTCAAGAAATGACCAGACTTAGAGTATGTATAATATGCATAAGCGAAATAAGGTGGCCAAATAGTGGTGCTTGTATTGTTGACAACCATATGGTATACCACTAGGGAAATGGCCATTGTCAACATATGTATGGGGTTGAAGTAATCGTATCTCCTCAATTACGTCAATATATTACAAATGTTATACCTGTTTCTAAAAGGTTAATAATAATCCAACTGAATACTACTCCAGTCAAATTAAATGATGTCCAAACCAGCGATAAACCAAAAGAAGAGGTAGAGCAATTCTATGAGTTGTTGATAAATTCACTTAAACAAATTAAAAAACAAGATATAACTATTTTTATGGGTGACTTGAATGCAAAAATTGGTAAAGGGAAAAGCGGTAAATTAATTGGTGATTTTGGTCTAGGAAAGAGAAATGAAAGGGGAGCAAGATTAAAACTATTTGTAGAAGAAGAAGAATTTGTAATACTAAATACGTTTTTTAAACTACCACCAAGACGTTTGTATACTTATGTCTCTCCGCAAGATCAACAAGGAAACATAATAAGGAATCAATTTGATTACATAATGGTAAACAAAAGATTACGTAATGGATGCCTATCAGTTAAAAATTATTCCGGTACTGACGTATCGTCAGATAATATTCCTGTTATTGGTAAATTAAGGTTTAGATTTAAAAAGGTAACAAAAAAGAATAGTAACAAAAAATGTGATATGAGAAGACTAAAAGATAAGGAAACAAACGAGACAGTCGCACGGATTCTTTCAGAAAAGCTAAGCAACATGGAGTTAACGTATGATCCAGAAAAATCACTCCAGAATATATGTGAAACCTTTAACAAGATCAGAGAAGAACATCTAATAGAAAATAAAGATAAGAGAAAAAGTTGGATGAATGACAATATCATGCAACTCATGGAAGAAAGAAGAAAATCAAAGAATAACAAAAGAATGTACAAAATTATTCAGAGACAAATTCAGAGACGATTTCTCTAGCGTCAGCAGATAAATGCTTTTTCTTTGCTGGAACACTGGAAGAAGCACCATCAATATTTTTCCACGGACGCCACATAATGCTGTTTTATAGGTATAAATAGGTATAACACTGGTAACACTTGTAACACTTTCAACTAAATGAAACAAAATGTATATTTAAAAATTTCTCATCGGTTTTATATACTTTTACAAATTATACAGAATAGAGGGAACCTGTATAATTATTCCAGGAAATACTTAACGATTAACAAATTTATTGTCGTCATTAAAAGATCAACCATTGATAGTGAAACTCACTGTTAAAATGTTTACAACTTTATGAAATAAAATGTATTCTAATCGTTTTTATAATTTTATACGATTTTTAATCGTTTTTATATTACCAGGAATTTATTATACAAACAAGATAACGACACTCCACAGTAGCTTCAATTTTACCTGAATACTTACCTGCTCAACTAATGTTGACTAAGCTGGGGTACTTGCGGTCGGGTTTTATTGCAATCATTAAGCACTTAACCATTTTTCGTGAAATAAACTATACACGATAAATTTTTGCAAATATCTTTTTTCTGGACTTTGTTTTATGAATTTTATTTGGCTATTTAATAAATAAAGACAAAGCTATAACTTTACAATGTATGAAAATATTCAAAAACCACTAGTTTTTTATTTTTATTTCTTTTCTTTCTATTTTCTTAAAATGACAGTTTTGGAGATGTACTATTCTTTCACTCACCTATTCGTTTGTATTCTGCGTTTATTTCTTCGTTTGATTGTTCTTCTCTTAGTCATTTTACGTAATTTTTAAAATTTCAGAGTCTGAGTACGTTAGATTGATTGGTTGTTTTAGCTATTAGTTTACATAACTCATAATTACGTGGAGTAAAAGTTTTGTATTTACTCTTATTAAGACTATTGCTGTTCCAGAATCTATTGGTCGCCTGTGCTGTCAGAAAGTGTATTCCTAGTTTGTTTTTCCATTTTCTTTCATATCTTTAATATCTTTTAAATTCAATTATAACAAATCCATTAAATTAAATTAAATCTTCCTAACTGATGACACCAGGGATGCAAAAGAAAAATGGTACAGCAACAAATGTCTTGAAATAGAAGAACTGCAGAAAAAGAATGACACGTTTAATACGTACAAAAAGGTAAAAGAAATAACTGGAACATATAGATCAACTGCAAGTAGTTTACTTGATAAACAAGGAAATATTATAGTCAATCAACAAGACAGTTTAGAGAGGTGAAAAGAATATATTGAGGAGCTGTTTGATGACGATAGAACAGAAATTCAAATCAAAAATATATCGACTTGCCCAAACAACACTCGATGAAATGAAAAGAGGTATAAAGCTATCAAAGAATAGATAAGCAACCGGTTCAGATGAAATTCCAAGCGAAATAATCAAACTACTCGACGATAAGGGTAAACATTCTCTTCTAAGCCTCTTCAATAAAATATACGAAACTGGACCTGTCAACATTTGTAATGATACCGAAAAGAATAAATTGCCAAACAGTGTAGCGATCATCGCTGTTGAGTCATGGACTGAAAATTTTCATAAGAATACTGCACTTGAGAATTTAAAACAAAATAGAAGTACATCTAAGTGAAGCACAATGTGGTTTCAGAAACAACAAGGTGGAAGCAGAGAAGAACTCTTCAGTTTGCAGGTCATGGTTCAAAGATGTAGGGATATCGAATAATTGATATATATGTGTTTTATCGACTTCGAAAAGGCCTTTGACCGAGTAAACCATGACAAACTTATAGATGTCTTGCAACAGGTGGGAATTGATGACCGAGACCTCCGTATTATCAAAAATTTGTATTGGCATCAATGTACAAACATACGAATTGGACACAACACGACGGAAGCAGTGGAAATACGACGTGGAGTGAGCCAAGGATGTATTCTATCGCCTCTACTTTTTAATATCTACTCTGAATTTATTTTCAGAGAAGCCTTAGGCGAAGGTACAGTCATTAAAATTGTAACGAATTATTTTTCTACCACATAGGGTATTACTAAGGGGGTTGAAAATTGGGGACAGAAATTATTGGGAGTGGAGATAGGGCAAGCAAAATAAACGATACTTATGCAAACGACACTCAGGGTTTATTTGGAGTAGCTGGGTCGTGGATAAGTTGAATGGCAAAAGAGGTTGGATTGGGGCAACTCCAAAAAGAAACAAAGGGGTACTTTCATGAATCTCCTGGAACAAATGGACAAACAAAACAACAGGGAAGACCTCTAGCTATTTAAAATAAGGACACCGCTTCGAGGTGACAAATTATAACGATTACAACAACCAGTTGTAACTATTGAAATGATTATTAGAAATGCAAAATATATCTTTTTAAATGAAACTGAAAAAAGGGGTTATAAACTTTTTTTATAAATAAATAAAAAAAATGGTTTAGAGAAATAAATTAAACATTTTTATTGTTGTCTCACCACAGACAGTTACAAAAATTAATGGCACAAATTACTATATAGATAGTTACAGAAATAAATACGAAAAAAACAAAGAAACACTTACTTTGTCCTGTCTGTTTACAAACTCTGTTTACAAGTGGGAGGTGCCACAAAACTTACAAAGAAATGGTTAAAAATAAAGAAATATCTTTAAAATGAAACTATTCACAAAGAGGTTAACCATGAGGTTAACCTTCTTTAAAAAACCAAAACAAATTAATATCAAAAATAAGAAAACGAGCTGTCATGTGTCAACATTAAATTTAAAACAGAACAATTAAAATGACAGCTAACCACGCCCTAAGACATATAATTTTAATTATTACAAATTCTTAAATTTTAATAAAAGGAATCATTATTATTTAAAAAACGTCTGTTTTTACTTTGAAATTTAAACACAAAAAAAGTTATAAATATATGGTTGAATGCTCGAATAAATGAACTTTGATCAGATAAAAGGCATATATCGAGCACAGTTTAATTAAATCTTGCCCAAGTACTTTCGATCCCTAGATCATCTTCAGGGGCATTTCGTCAATTGTGGCCTATCCGGCAAGAACAAGATGTCATAAACATATAATTGTACATTACACTACTTTGTCTTTGTACTTTGTACTGTACTTTGTCTATTTGTAGTGTAGTGTAATGTACAATTATATGTTTATGACATCTTGTTCTTGCCGGATAGGCCACAATTGACGAAATGCCCCTGAAGATGATCTAGGGATCGAAAGTACTTGGGCAAGATTTAATTAAACTGTGCTCGATATATGCCTTTTATCTGATCAAAGTACAAAAAAAGTTACCTTGATTGCACTAAATTGCACTTTAAAAGATTTCTGGGGTTACCTTCTCTGCCACACGGTCAAATCCATCTCCAAATTGTAAGATGCTCCGAGACGGCTTCTAGGACAAATACAAACTTAAGGTTGAAAGTTTGGAACACAAACTTTGGACTGGGCTTCTTAAACAACAGGGACAGGTGGAACTAGACTGCATCTACACATTGAACTTTACAATTAACTTTACACGGCTTCACATTTTCCATAACAAAGAAACAAATAAAAAACATTTACGAATCTGAAGAAAATTCGGACTAAACGCTGGAAGCAGTTGCCTCTGACTTAACTTTGTATAAACAAAACACTAAACGGGAATATTTATTTAAAACGCAGTATCGAGCGGCTTAACGGTCAAAGAATACCGAGGAAATAACCATCTGTGAAATAATAAACAAACTCTAAAATGGTTTACATAAATTTGACGACGCAAAAAGGAAATTGAAAGATTCGGTGTTTTAACTTGTACGAAAGGAAACAGAAATACACCGAAATTATTCTTCAGTGTTTTAATATATATATATATATATATATATATATATATATATATATATATATATATATACATACGAGGGGATTTCAATGTATATCAAGGAATTTACAAATGCTACAAAATCAACGGAATTAATGTCAACAATCTCAGATATACAGACGACGGGGTTCTTATTGTCTCCAATAAAGAAGACCTGCAACAACTTATAAACAGGGTAATCGAAGCATGTGATGAAGATAAGCTAAAACTTACTACTTCTAAAACAAAGTTTCTGGGATGTAATTAAAGAAATAAGAACACGCATTAAAAAAGCCAGAGCCGCCTTCTATAAATTAAACAAAATTCTAATTAATAGAGATATTACATTAAACCTTAAAATCAGATTAATACGCTGCTACATATTCTCCACATTAAGAGACATTAATGAAAACATTGGAGGCCTTTGAGATATGGATTTATCGACGAGTATTGCGGATAAGTTGGGTTGGTCGAATAAGAAATGAAATAGTTTTACAACGAATGAAAAAGAGCACAGAAATAACAAAAACGATAAAAATTTGAAAGTAACAATATTTCGGTCATGTATTGAGACATCCAGAGAGGTATAAACTTCTACACCTCATAATATAGGGTAAAATCGCAGGAAGGAGAGGCCCAGGCCGAAGAAGAACATTCTGGCTCCGAAATCTCTGAGAATAATATCAAGAAACCACCGCTAATTTATTTAGAGCCGCCGTAAACAAAGTTATTATTGCCAATATGATCGCCAACGTTCGATAATCGGACAGGGTATTGAAAGAAGAAGAAGAGTTATTGACATTCTCCCAGTTCTTCTACATTCACTATAAAAGGCTTTATGCCATTGTCTTGGTATAATAAGTTTTAATTGTATCATTTTCATTTTCTAAATTCAGTTTTTGTTTGGATATTTCCATCTCCCATTGGTTGTTTATCTATTTTATGTTTATAATTCATATCAATCTCTAGACCTAGATACTTATTAGCTTTATGAATGTCAGTAGGTTTTACCTCCCTACCATCTGAATTTTTATTTGTTTATGGTCCATTTCCATCATATTGATAGCACATTATGTATGCAAATCCCTAAACTGTTGATACGGGTGACTCAATGAAAAATAGATATTTGTCAACAAGTTTACAGAAGTATATAGGAAAACAATTTTAAATTGAGTATGACCACCAGGTATAAAGGCTGAAGCAGAATAGAATACAATAGTTTTGAGGGTTACTAATCCCTAAATAAAGAATGTAAGAATTTGCAAGAAATGTAAGATGTTTATTTTATTGGTTATATATAAAATAATTTGTGGCCGTAACAGGGGCCGATTTGTAAAAAAATGAATATTATTTTAATCAAATTCCATTTCAGATTCACTGCTTTCTTCAGAATCTAAGGAATCTTCAACTCCAATGTTAATTATTACAGGTTTCAGCATTGCATCAGTCATATTATCCAAATTCCACATTTTATTTTCTTCCTTGTGAGCATGACTAACAGCATTTTTCCAATTTTCTGGAGTTAGTTTTGATAAGGAATGTTCTAATAATTGTTGTAAGTCTTCTAATTTAAAAGTTTTGTTGTTGCGTCCGACTTCACCCTTTACTTGAAACCATATATTTTTTATCGGATTCAGATCACAGTGGTATGGGGGTAAACGTAAAATAATTACATCACGGTTTAATGCCATTTCATCAATTATATATTTTTTATAAGCTGCTTTATGTTGCCTTACAATAGGTAATAATTCCTTTTTTGTCGAATTCTCCTTGTACTCAATTGCGTGTTTATCCAACCATTCGATTATCTCTCCTTTTTTCCATGCCGTTGTTGGCAATTTTTCTGCTAGTCTTGAATGGTAACTAGCATTATCCATGACTATGACAGAATTTTTTGGAATTAAATCCAACATTAGCTCAAAATATTCTTCAAAAACGTCAGCAGTCATTTCCTCGTGGTAATCTTTGGTTGATTTTGAGGCAAAACTTAATAATCCACCATTGACAAAACCGTATTAGTTTCCAGTATGGGTTATTATGAGTCTGCGTCCTTTTCCAACGGGAATACTGTTTATTCCAGTAGATACACCTTCGATGAATGCCTGACGGGAACTTTTCACATTTGTATCAACCCATAGATATGGTACAGTATGACCTTCATTTAGCCAAGTCTCGTCCAAATAAAAAATTGTTTTCCATTCTTCTCGGTACTTTTTAATAGTTCTTAGATAATCTCGTCTCCAACATACAATGTAATCTTTTTCAATTAAAACGGATTTTCTTCTATTCTTTTGCCAACGAAATCCCATCTCTCTCAATAGTCCCCATAAATTCTTGTTGCTTATGATTGGTAACTCTTCGTTTTCTCTAATTAATGTTTGGATTTTGTCCAATGTTGGAAATTCTTTGTTAAAAAAAAAAGTGAGTGGACGCTGCGTCTTATCATGTTTTTATGTATTTCTTTAATTTCCAAGGGTTTACTCCCTCCACTCTTCTTGGGAGATGAAACAGTTCCTCCTTTTCTTTCTTTTAGGAATCTATAAATTGTTGCTTCTCCAACCCCTGTCATATTTGAACACATGTTAACGATTTCACGAACATTACTTAAAGGGCGTTGATGTACAAGTGCATCGTGTACATTTAATATTATATTTTTCTCTCTTAGACTGAAGGCACCTTTAAAACTACACTAAACCGGGATAAAACCTGTTGTCGACGTCATTTTTAAATGCAAATAACAAAATATCGACACCAAAAACGTAGGTAGGTAAGACATGAACAATGTACATCTACAAACTAAATGGAAGATGCAAACAATTTCCAATTTAAATTATTGGCATAAGCTGTAATGTGGCATAAAAACTACTTAAACTATCATTAGTGAAGCCTTATCAGTAATTCCAGGTAATCTTTCAAAGAAGGTATTTTTTTTTGTGTCAGGCGATAACTTGTATAGAAAACAATAATCACCTTTAAATTACTGTTTACATTAATTTATTTCGTGAAACATTGAATTCTCTCGTTAATCACCCGTGTATAATTAACAATAATCGTGTGGCATATATACCGACGCTTTTTACGCACAAAAAAGGTATAGTGAGATTAGTGGACACTTATTTTACAGAAGATTTTTTAAAAGATAATGAATTGTTGACGGCATCTTAAAATATTAATTTTTTTTATTTATTTCAAAACAAGTATAGGGTGACGCCTATGGTTTTTTGACCTGTTGAGGATTTGCATACATAATGTGCTATCAATATGATGGAAAAGGACTATAAGTAACTTTTATCTAATATATTTTAAAACAGGAAAGGTTAGTAGATTTGCTCCAACACAGCCTTTTCAAATTTCTCACTCCGCTCATTAAAAACCACAGTCGTAAAGTAACACAGTTCCAGGGTACGTAACGAAGTCTCTAACGAAGTTTTTTAAATTATTTTAATTTGAATTTTTATATATTGTTTGAGAGAGCTCTAATAACTTATGGAATGAATCTGATGTTTACACTAAAAATTGTAAAAGTATCCATCTCAAGTTTAAAGTTGGCTGTCGTATTTCTGAAATATTGAGAATGCGTTTCTTCTTCTTCCTCTTTATAAGCAATTCTGCTTGTTCATTGGCGGATTAATACCTCTATGGAAGGTTGTCACTCCATCTTTTGCTATTTTGACAACACGGGTCTCCTCCATTCAATAGGAAGACGATCAGTAGGAAGACCACGCAAATGATGGAATGACAACTACACATTGAACTTTACAATTAACTTTACACTGCTACACATTTTCCATAACAAAGAAACAAATAAAAAACATTTACGAATCTGAAGAAAATTCGGACTAAACGCTGGAAGCAGTTGCCTCTGACTTAGTATAAACTTGGTATAAACTTGGTATAAACAAAACACTAAACGGGCATATTTATTTAAAACGCAGTATAGAGCGGCTTAACGGTCAAATAATACCGAGGAAATAACCATCTGTGAAATAATAAACAAACTTTAAAATGGTGACATGAATTCGACGACGCAAAAAGGAAATTGAAAGATTCGGTGTTTTAACTTGTACGAAAGGAAACAGAAATACACCGAAATTATTCTTCAGTGTTTTTATATATATACGAGGGGATTTCAATATATATCAAGGAATTTACAAATGCTACAAAATCAACGGAATTAATGTCACAAATCTCAGATATACAGACGACGCGGTACTTATTGTCTCCAATAAAGAAGACCTGCAACAACTTATAAACAGGGTAATCGAAGCATGTAATGAAGATAAGCTAAAACTTACTACTTCTAAAACAAAGTTTCTGGGATGTAATTAAAGAAATAAGAACACGCATTAAAAAAGCCAGAGCCGCCTTCTATAAATTAAACAAAATTCTAATTAATAGAGATATTATATTAAACCTTAAAATCAGATTAATACGCTGCTACATATTCTCCACATTAAGAGACATTAATGAAAAAATTGGAGGCCTTTGAGATATGGATTTATCGACGAGTATTGCGGATAAGTTGGGTTGGTCGAATAAGAAATGAAATAGTTTTACATTGAATGAAAAAGAGCACAGAAATAACAAAAACGATAAAAATTCGAAAGTTACAATATTTCGGTCATGTAATGAGACATCCAGAGAGGTATAAACTTCTACACCTCATAATATGGGGTAAAATCGCCGAAAGGAGAGGCCCAGGCCGAAGAAGAACATTCTGGCTCCGAAATCTCCGAGAATACTATCAAGAAACCACCGCTAATTTATTTAGAGCCATCCTAAACAAAGTTATTATTGCCAATATGATCGCAAACATTCGATAATCGGACAGGGTATTGAAAGAAGAAAAAGAGTTGATGACATTCTCCCAATTCTTCTACATTTACTATAAAAGGCTTTATGGCATTGTCTTGGTATAATAAGTTTTAATTGTATCATTTTTATTTTCTAAATTGTCAGTTTTTGTTTGGGTATTTCCATCTCCCAGTGGTTGTTTATCTATTTTTTGTTTATAATTTATATCAATCTCTAGACCTAGAGACTTATTAGCTTTATGAATGTCAGTAGGTTTTACCTACCTACCATCTGAATTTTTATTTGTTTATAGTCCATTTCCATCATATTGATAGCACATTATGTATGCAAATCCCTAAACTGTTGATACGGGTGACTCAATGAAAAATAGATATTTGTCAACAAGTTTACAGAAGTATATAGCAAAACAATTTTAAATTGAGTATGACCACCAGGTAAAAAGGTTGAAGCAGAATAGAATACAATAGTTTTGAGGGTTACTAATCTCTAAATAAAGTTGCCAGTGTCGGAGTGATGGAGATTAACAGGTACTAATGAATTTGCAAGAAATGTAAGATGTTTATTTTATTGGTTATATATAAAATAATTTGTGGCCGTAACAGGGGCCGATTTGTAAAAAAATGAATATTATTTTAATCAAATTCCATTTCAGATTCACTGCTTTCTTCAGAACCTAAGGAATCTTCAACTCCAATGTTAATTATTACCGGTTTCAGCATTGCATCAGTCATATTATCCAAATTCCACATTTTATTTTCTTCCTTGTGAGCATGATTAACAGCATTTTTCCAATTTTCTGGAGTTAGTTTTGATAAGGAATGTTCTAATAATTGTTGTAAGTCTTCTAATTTAAAAGTTTTGTTGTTGCGTCCGACTTCACCCTTTACTTTAAACCATATATTTTTTATCGGATTCAGATCACAGTGGTATGGGGGTAAACGTAAAATAATTACATCACGGTTTAATGCCATTTCATCAATTATATATTTTTTATAAGCTGCTTTATGTTGCCTTACAATAGGTAATAATTCCTTTTTTGTCGAATTCTCCTTGTACTCAATTGCGTGTTTATCCAACCATTCGATTATCTCTCCTTTTTTCCATGCCGTTGTTGTCAATTTTTCTGCTAGTCTTGAATGGTAACTAGCATTATCCATGACTATGACAGAATTTTTTGGAATTAAATCCAACATTAGCTCAAAATATTCTTCAAAAACGTCAGCAGTCATTTCCTCGTGGTAATCTTTGGTTGATTTTGAGGCAAAACTTAATAATCCACCATTGACAAAACCGTATTCGTTTCCAATATGGGTTATTATGAGTCTGCGTCCTTTTCCAACGGGAATACTGTTTATTCCAGTAGATACACCTTCGATGAATGCCTGACGGGAACTTTTCACATTTGTATCAACCCATAGATATGGTACAGTATGACCTTCATTTAGCCAAGTCTCGTCCAAATAAAAAATTGTTTTCCATTCTTCTCGGTACTTTTTAATAGTTCTTAGATAATCTCGTCTCCAACATACAATGTAATCTTTTTCAATTAAAACGGATTTTCTTCTATTCTTTTGCCAACGAAATCCCATCTCTCTCAATAGTCCCCATAAATTCTTGTTGCTTATGATTGGTAACTCTTCGTTTTCTCTAATTAATGTTTGGATTTTGTCCAATGTTGGAAATTCTTTGTTAAAAAAAATTAGTGGACGCTGCGTCTTATCATGTTTTTATGTATTTCTTTAATTTCCAAGGGTTTACTCCCTCCACTCTTCTTGGGAGATGAAACAGTTCCTCCTTTTCTTTCTTTTAGGAATCTATAAATTGTTGCTTCTCCAACCCCTGTCATATTTGAACACATGTTAACGATTTCACGAACATTACTTAAAGGGCGTTGATGTACAAGTGCATCGTGTACATTTAATATTATATTTTTCTCTCTTAGACTGAAGGCACCTTTAAAACTACACTTAACGGGGATAAAACCTGTTGTCGACGTCATTTTTAAATGCAAATAACAAAATATCGACACCAAAAACGTAGGTAGGTAAGACATGAACAATGTACATCTACAAACTAAATGGAAGATGCAAACAATTTCTAATTTATATTATTGGCATAAGCTGTAATGGTTCATAAAAACTACTTAAACTATCATTAGTGAAGCCTTATCAGTAACTCCAGGTAATCGTTCAAAGAAGGTATTCTTTTTGTGTCAGGCGATAACTTGTATAGAAAACAATAATCACCTTTAAATTACTGTTTACATTAATTTATTTCGTGAAACATTGAATTCTCTCGTTAATTACCCGTGTATAATTAACAATAATCGTGTGGCATATATACCGACGCTTTTTACGCACAAAAAAGGTATAGTGAGATTAGTGGACACTTATTTTACAGAAGATTTTTTAAAAGATAATGAATTGTTGACGGCATCTTAAAATATTAATTTTTTTTATTTATTTCAAAACAAGTATAGGGCGACGCCTATGGTTTTTTGACCTGTTGAGGATTTGCATACATAATGTGCTATCAATATGATGGAAAAGGACTATAAGTAACTTTTATCTAATATATTTTAAAACAGGAAAGGTTAGTAGATTTGCTCCAACACAGCCTTTTCAAATTTCTCACTCCGCTCACTAAAAACCACAGTCGTAAAGTAACACAGTTTCAGGGTACGTAACGAAGTCTCTAACGAAGTTTTTTAAATTATTTTAATTTGAATTTTTATATATTGTTTGAGAGAGCTCTAATAACTTATGGAATGAATCTGATGTTTACACTAAAAATTGTAAAAGTATCCATCTCAAGTTTAAAGTTGGCTGTCGTATTTCTGAAATATTGAGAATGCGTTTCTTCTTCTTCCTCTTTATAAGCAATTCTGCTTGTTCATTGGCGGATTAATACCTCTATGGAAGGTTGTCACTCCATCTTTTGCTATTTTGACAACACGGGTCTCCTCCATTCAATAGGAAGACGATCAGTAGGAAGACCACGCAAATGATGGAATGACAACTACACATTGAACTTTACAATTAACTTTACACTGCTACACATTTTCCATAACAAAGAAACAAATAAAAAACATTTACGAATCTGAAGAAAATTCGGACTAAACGCTGGAAGCAGTTGCCTCTGACTTAGTATAAACTTGGTATAAACTTGGTATAAACAAAACACTAAACGGGCATATTTATTTAAAACGCAGTATCGAGCGGCTTAACGGTCAAATAATACCGAGGAAATAACCATCTGTGAAATAATAAACAAACTTTAAAATGGTGACATGAATTCGACGACGCAAAAAGGAAATTGAAAGATTCGGTGTTTTAACTTGTACGAAAGGAAACAGAAATACACCGAAATTATTCTTCAGTGTTTTTATATATATACGAGGGGATTTCAATATATATCAAGGAATTTACAAATGCTACAAAATCAACGGAATTAATGTCACAAATCTCAGATATACAGACGACGCGGTACTTATTGTCTCCAATAAAGAAGACCTACAACGACTTATAAACAGGGTAACCGAAGCATATGGTGAAGGTTGTCACTCCATCTTTTGCTATTTTGACAACACGGGTCTCCTCCATTCAATAGGAAGACGATCAGTAGGAAGACCACGCAAACGATGGAATGACAACTTACTGGAGGCACATTGAAAAACAGACAGAGTCATGTCTATATAAAAAAGAAGAAGAAAAGAGGGTCACCTCCATTCTGTATATGTGGTTATTCCATTCTTTTTTCTATTTTGTGTCCATTCATTTATACACTGTACGTTACATTTTCTTCTAATGTCTTCACTTCTCTTTCGATCTCTCAGCGTATTTTCTGTAATTCTTCTCAGTACTCTCATCTCTGCCGTTTCCAGTAGCCTTTGCATTGTGACTGTGTCGGGTCTTGTTTCTAAGGCATATCTCATTATTGGTCTTACACTGGTCATAATATTATTTAAACACTTTATATATTTATACACAAGTTTTTATTGAACACATAATTGGAAAAATGTGACAAAAAATGAGAATTGCATCACTTGTTTTAACAAAAAATAACTTGAAATCATAAACATTTTAAGTACTACGTGACTTAAGAGAACTAATTGAGGGTATTTCGCAGTAATATTAAAAAGAACAGTTTCTATATTTTTAAATAAAATTACTTAAATACGTATAATTAGTCCTAGTAACTCAAACAGTACTATACTGTTTACAAAACCAGGAAGCTATTTTATTGTGTTTCTCTATTGTTTACCATCTGTGTCCCCATCCATGGTTAAATCCGCTGTTTCTCCAACCGGCGTTTCCATAACCAACGTTTCCATAACCAGTGTGTCCATAACCGGCGTTTCCATAACCGGCGTTTCCAAACCCGTATCCTTGAGAGATAGCACCACCATGATAAACGGGTCTAACAGGAACGACATGAGTACGGGTATAAACTGCAGGAGCAACTGCGACGGATCTGTGTACAGATGGAACAGAGTAAACGCTTCCATAGTGACCCCAACCATCTGGTGCGGGGACAGCGCTCGCTACGGTTAGGATGGCCAATATGGTTACACACTAAAACGAATTGTATATATCAATAATCAATATTATTTCTGGTCTATAGTTACAGGAGAAGCAATGTTCTTAATTTTAAACAAATCTGTGACAAATAAATAGAAATGTTATACCACGTTGTAAAAATAACGAATTATCAAAGTTACGAAAGTTACGACAGATAGATTGATTAAGACAGAAATATTAAACAGCTACACTTTTGTTAATTAACAGTTAATGCTTAAATTAGTGTTATAGAGAAAATCATTGCACAAAAAAATGTAGGGGAGATCTCTGAAAGTATAAAATTTATTGTATCATTTTGACAACTTAGCTTACAAAAAAGTAGATAAAGAAAAGAATACGAATAATTAGAGACAAAAACATTAACTAAATACAGAACGGACAATTGTTATATTATATAGGACTCCTTCTTTTATATGTATTCCCATCCGCCGTATACTATTATTGCCCAGATGTTATGATTCTAGGTTAAATACTCGAAAATGAACTGCTCCACATAAAAACTGCCCGAATTACAAATTGCTCCAATAAAAAACAAAATTATATATGCAAATATTTATTCACAATAATGCGAAATATATACATAAGAAAGATACTTTTAATATGACAAATTATGTGATATTCCAATACCTAATTACAGATATTAATTTGTAATTCATAATTGTTTATTAAACGCAATAACCTATCAGCACTATCTGTCTTTTATGACCCACTTAAGGTTGTTCGCCACTTATGTAGTGTTCAATTTTTAGATCATTTAAACTTTGTTCTCGGTTTAGGGCGGAAATAAATTTCCAAATGCTTGGATGGTCAGCACTAGGTATTTGCATTTGGAATCCGCGATGCCAACCTTCGATAAAATTATTTGTTTTAGGAAGTACATCTCGTACTCCATCGTAACAATTCCACATGGTATGGGCATTTGGTTGAGGCCTGCTGCGTTGTGAGCGGCCAATCCAGGTATTTTTAAAATATTATAGGACAGCTTGAAACTATCTTTGGAAAATGTTCTGGTCGCAGATATGATCAAGAGCAATAACCAAGGCCTTTTGTGGGAACAAATGTCAAGGCCGGAAGCATTTGTAAAGTTAAAGCTGTCTGTGGATTCTTCACGTATTTCCTTTGTAAACACTTTCCCAGAGAAGAACGAGATTGAAAGGATGGCGCTCCTTAAAACCACGAAGAATTTTGTTTCAAAAAAAAAACAAAAAGCAACCAAAAAGATTCTTGATAGTAGTTCTGATGAAGATGTAATAAAAGAAAGCGAAATAACGTGCGACGACTCACTAGATGACGTGGATTTTGCCAATGCAGAAGAGGAAAATAAAGATTTTCTTGAGTCTGGCAACAAGCCCTGCGTGGGAGATTTTATTTTAGCACAAATTGCAACAAAAAAGACAAAACGATATTTTGTTGCTAATGTCGTTGGAGTCAATGATGATGGGTTTAAAGTTAGATACCTAGAAAGAAGTAACTTTGCCGCTAAATTTGTTTTCGAAAATGACACTGTCTACGGCTTGCCTAACGAAGATATGCTGATGAAACTAGGAGCCCCTTCAGTAGTGGGAGGCACTGCCAGAAGAAATGCTGAAATGACATTTTCTATCGATTTATCTGCATTTAACGTCCAATAAATAAGCGTTTCAAAGTACACATACTTATGTTCCAAAGTACCAACCTCGGTGTGTACTTTGAGACCTTTAGGATATGGTGAATTTTTTTGTATTCATAAGCATATTTGCCATTAGAATTAATATTTTATTTTTTTATTTGTTTACTCAAAAAAATCTCAATTCGAAATTAAATTTAAGAACTACTGAAACCTGCTTTTATTTAAAAACAGTTCCAAAGTAAAAGGATATTCACTAATATATAAGATTTACTATAAAAAAAGAGATTAAAAAAAATTATAAAATTCTATTGTTGGTTTTGAAATTTAAAATACTTACCAAGAATTTCATGTTTTTAATGGAAGTGTTACTACTGAAGCGATTACTGTACTTAGTTGTTCTTACTGACATCCTGGTTTATATATGTACCATTTCAGTGAATGACGGTACCTTCTTCACATTTGACCTTCGTTTGATTAACCAATAAAAATAGTGATAATGTTAATATCATCGTAAATATTTAAATGTGAGCTTATTTCGTTGTAAAATTTATATGGAATTATTGCATATACACTTTTTGGTATTGATTATTTTCTTAAAATGATTAGTATTATACGAGGGATATAAAATTACATTATCCAGATTTTATATGTAAGGCAACAACTTTTTGGGAATAAGTAAGAAAGTTAATCATCATCATCATCATTAAGGCCTTTCATTTCTGATGGAATGTTCGCCGATCTTACTTAGACCTCTTTGATTCGTTTATTGCGGTGAATCACTTCACATTCTTCTTATGTATTGTCAAAGATATATTGTGAGCCTTGAAACTAGCTCAAAATTTACCATATATATATATATTTAGGGATTCTACAGTATTCACTGCCTTCCCTCGCTCAACCGTTTCCATCTCTCTCTGTTGTTCCATTCTCCATCGTTTAGTCCTCTCTTACTCATGGCGTCGTCTACTTCGTTCCTCCAGGATTTTCGGGGTCGTCCTCTTTTCCTCCTTCCTATGGGGCTCCATTCGGTTATTCTCTTTATCCATCTGCTGTCGCTAGTTCTTCTTACATGTCCATACTACTTTAGTCTTTTTTGTTCTATATATGTTAGTATGTCTGTTTCTATTGATGTTCTTTGCTTTATTTCGTCATTACTTCTCCTATCCATTCTTGTTACTCTGCAGCATCTTCGCAGGCATTCCATCTCTGTTGCTACTATCTTACTGCTGTTTTTCTTGTTTATGATCCAATTTTCAGCCCCATATGTCATAATACTTCGCACTAATGTTTTATAAATCTGCGTTTTTGTCTTCATATTTAGGTGTCTATCCCACCATACTGAGTTAAGTTGTCGGATTGCTGTTCTTGTTTGTCCTAATCTTTGTGTAATTTCTTCCTCTGTTGTTGCCTTTTTCGTGATTATAAACCCCAGGTATTTGAATTTATCCTTTCCTTTGATTGTTACGTTGTCATCAATCTGTGGATCTTCTATGTCTTCTTCACTTGTAGATAGGTACTCTGTTTTCGCGAGGTTAATATCTAGGCCAGCCTTGGTATATTCTTCTTGTAGTTTCTTCATCATGTAGCTGAGGTCGTCTTGGTCTTGTGCAATCACTACTTGATCGTCTGCAAAACTTAATGTATATAGGTATTCGTTCCGTACCTGTACTCCCATGCCTTCGCATTTTCTTTTCCATGTAGTCAAGGCTTTCTCTAAGTATATTTTGAATAGGGTTGGAGATGTGGAACAACCCTGCAGCAGCCCTTTTGTTCTGGTGAAGTCTCCTATGATTCTTGTTCCCATTTTAATGGACACTTTATTTTCTTTATACATAGCTTTTGTAGGATCTATGAGTTCCGTCTGTATTTCAAATTTGTACATTGCCTCCCATAGTTCTGACCTTGGTACAGAGTCATACGCCTTTCTCAGGTCCACAAATGCCAAGTGTATATCTCTATTTTTTGCTTTTTTCTTTTCCAACAGTTGTTCCAGTGTGTATATGTGGTCTATGCATGATCTTCCTGCCGTGAAGCCTGCCTGATCCTCTCCGATTTTGCCTTTTATCGCTTGCTCTATCTTTTCCCGCAGTATCTTCCCATATAATCTTTCTATTGATGATATTACGCTTATTCCTCTGTAGTTTTCGCATCGTTTTCTATCTCCTTTCTTAAATATAGATGTCATATATGCCGCCGTCCATTTCTTTGGGAGCTGTTCTCCATTTATGGCTTTCTGAAATATCCATTGTATCATCCGGTGTAATTTTTTTGATCCGTATTTTATAAGCTCAGGTGAGATGCCTCCAGGTCCCGGTGCTTTCTGATTTTTGATTGCTTTTATGGCCGTTCTCATTTCCCTATCTGTTATTTCTATTTCTTGTTGTGGGAATCTGCTTCGTCTTCGCCTGTTTTCTTTTCCAATGAATTGTGGTCTTTGTTCTGTTAATAGTTCCTTGTAGTAGTCCTTCCATTCTTTGTCCTGTATATTTCCCAATTTAATTTTTTCTTTTGAGTTTTGTTTCAATCCTCTCAGTACTTTCCATGACTCCGAAGTTCTTGTACCTCCTATATATGTTTCAATATTTAAGCAGATTCTTTCCCATTCTTCATTCTTTTGCTGTGTTATTTGTTTTTTCACTTCTCTATCTTTTTCTCTATATTCTTTATAAACTTCATCGTTGTTTGTTTAATAAAATTTACCATCATTAAGTAATAAATGTTGAGGTACTTCGTCGCATGTGTAAACAAAAAAAATTACTAAGAATAATCAAAGAGGGGAAAATGTAATACTTAAGTCATGTGTTGAGAGGCGAAAGATACGAATTACTTCAAGTTATACTGGAAAGAAAAGTACAGGGTAAAAGATCAATAGGAAGACGATAGAACTCGTGGCTGAAAGACCTGAGGAGATGGTTCGACCGCTCATCCGCAGAAATCTTTCAAGTAGCAGTTTCCAAAACTACAATTGCTATTTAGATCGCCTTCGAAAGGAGGCGGCGCCATGAGAAGAAGAAGTAATAAAATCTACTTAGGATTTTAAGTATTGACTCATTTCCCATATACTTGTATTATGGACTCACATTAGCAACCTTTTCATCAGTTCAAGAACCTTTGGCATAACACAGATCAAAGGCTAAAAAACAATAGACGATAAAATACTTCTACAGATGGAAAAAAGAAAGAAATATAAAGGAAAAAATGTACAAATCGGTAAAAGAGTTAACAAGGACACTAAAAGACAAGAAAGAAGTACTGCTAATAAATTTTTGCAAGAAATTAAAAGATGGGAGGAGTACGTTGGAAAACTTTTCCAAGATGAAAGAGGGGAAATGCGGGAGATACAAGAATTAAATCCATTAGGGAGACAGAAGATCACGATAGATGAAATTAATTATGCTATTAAAAACTCTAAAGATAGTATGTCAGCTGGATTAGACGAAATAACTGTAGAGCTGTTAAAACTAGTGGAAGAGTATATCATCATCATCATCATCATATAACGGGTCCTACAGCGGTCCTACGGCGATTGCCGGTTCCCGCATTTCAGCCTCCATCTTTTCCTATCTCTCCAATCTCCCTCTTTTAAGCCTCTAGATTGCATTGTTTTTGTAATTTCTCTTCTCCAGGAATTTGGTGGTCTTCCCCTTTTTCTTCTTTCTGGCCGAATATACATTAAGGCTTTCTTTGGCCACCGCTCCTCCTCTATTCTCATCACGTGACCATACCATTGTAATTGCCTTCCTTGTATTCTATCTGAAAGAGTATCTCTAATTCCTGTACGGTTTCGTATTTCCTCATTCCTAATTCTTTCCATTTTCGATACTCGACATGACCTTCTAAGATAATCCATTTCCACAACGTCTACTTTATCTCGTTCATTCTTTGTCATCGTCCAACATTCGGCACCATATGTGGTAATTGGTTATACAATTGCTCTGTATACGCGAAGTTTGGTATGCAATTTTATTTTATTAGACCATAGTAATGAATTCAGTATTCGGATGCATTTTTTCCCTTGGGTTATTCGGTTTTGTACATCTATCTTAACTCTGCCATCTGCTGATATGATGCTTCCTAGATATTTATACTGGTTGCAGCCTTTTATGACTGCGTTTTCAAGCCTCAGATCTGTGGTATTTCCTCCAATTTTTAAATATTCTGTTTTGTTTATGTTTACAGTAAGCCCCCATTTGGCATATTCCTCAAATAATTTTCGATTCATATAATTTATATCTTCCTCATCGGTTGCAACCACCACCTGATCATCTGCAAACAACAATGTATACAGAGTTTCTTGTCCCACTTCGATGCCCATAAATCTACATTTATTTCTCCAATTCCTCAATGCTTCTTGGACGTATATTTTAAAGAGTGTCGGTGACAAACAGCATCCTTGCTTTAGGCCTTTAGTGACTTTAAATTCATTTGATGTTCTGGTTTCAATTTTTACACAACTAACTGCATTTTCGTACAATTTATATATCGCTCGGATATACGTCGAATCCAATCCGGACCTTTCGAGGACCTCAAACATTTTCTTTAACGGGACACTATCATATGCTTTCTCAAGGTCTATAAATACCAAATGGGTCTCTCTACTTCTTTCGACACGCTTTTCAATTATTTGTCGTAGGATAAATATATTATCAAGGCAGGATATCCCGGTACGAAAGCCGCTTTGTTCTTCAATATCTTGTATCTGTCTTTCAACCCTCTTCTTTAATATTCTGCCATACAACCGGCCCACAGAGCTCGTCACACTAATACCTCTATAATTGGAACAGTCTCTTTTATTCCCTCTCTTATATATGGAGCTTATATAAGATTTATTCCAATCTTTAGGAATTTCCTGGTCTCCACACATACATTTATTGAAAAGGTCTACTATTAATTCTAAAAGTGCAGTCGACCCATATTTAAGTAGAGTAGTTAGGAAGACTAACCTACAATCCATTTAAGACGACAAAAGGACTTCTACAAGGCTGTGCTACGTCCCCTACTCTGTTTAAAATATTCTTGGAAAAGACACTCAAACCATGGAGGAGAAAGTGCGAAGAAATGGGCATACCAGTAAGAGACGAATACCTATACACCTTAAGTTTTGCCGACGATCAAGTAGTCATCGCACAAGATGAAGAAGATCTCAGCTTTATGCTCAGAAAACTAGAAGAAGAATATAAAAACAACGGAATGGAAATAAACTTAGAGAAAACCGAATACCTAACAACAGAAAACAAGGATATGAGAAACCTAGAGATAGACGAGGGAAGAAAAATAAATGGAACAGATAAATTCAAGTATTTAGGAACCATAATATCGAACCAAGGAACAACAGAAGAAGATATAAACAACAGACTGAGACAAACAAGAAACTGTATAAGACAACTAAACTCAGTGTTGTGGGATAAGAACATTACGATAAAGACAAAAAAGAGAATATATAACACCCTGACAAGAAGTATCCTGACATATGGGTCCGAAAACTGGACAATAAACAAGAGAAATAGAGGTAGAATAAGAGCAGTAGAAATGGAGTTCCTGAGGAGAAGCTGTAGACTTACAAAAAGAGACAGAATTGAAAACGCAGAGATTAAGCGGAGAATGGGAGTGCAATCAGACATAATCGACTATATAGAGGAGAAGAGACTATCCTGGTACGGCCACGTCAGAAGAGCGGACAGAGGACGCTGGATAAACAAAATCACAGAATGGAGCCCGATTGGAAGAAGAAAGAGAGGAAGACCCCGAAGGTCATTCAGAGATGAAATCGACGAGGCTATGGAGAAAAGAACCCTGCGAGATGGAGACTGGAATGACAGGGAAAATTGGAGAAAACGGTTGAGTGAAGGAAGACAGTGAAAACTGTGGAAATCCTTAGTAGTAGTAGTTAGGAAGAGTATAACTTGGAAGTATTGTTGGCAAATGTGTTCAATACGGTATACGATACGGGAATAATACTGCAAGAATGGATGAAGTAAGCATTTATAACCATCCATAAAAAAACAAGCAGCAAAAGACTATAGAATATTAAGCCGATACTTTAAAAGTCATATACTGATTTAGCGATGTCGTGATGTAGACGTTCAAATACACTTGTGGTTTGTTGACTATGAAAAAGGTTTTGATAGAGTGAGACATGAAAAACTAATCAATATTTATGAATAACATTGACAGTAAAATTATAAAGATTGTCAACTCCTTCTCTCTAACTTAATCTCGGTCTTCCCTGCGGTGTTCAGTTTAATACTTTATTTCGAATTCTACTGTCATCCATTCTTTGTATGTGCCCGTACCATCTTAGTTGATTGATTCTTATGCCCTCTGTTATTCTATGTTTAACACCCATGATCTCTTGAATTCTCTCGTGTCTTACTCTGTCTAATCTTGATTTACCGGCCGCTCTTCTCCAATAATCCACTTCTTTTGCTTCCAAAGTCCTCACGGTTTTCTTGCTCAGTGGCAATATTTAACTTCCATATGTAACAATGCTCTTGAAAATGCTAGTATACTTCTTCTTCTTCTTAACATGTCATACACCAAAGTGCGTAGGCGACTATCTCATTACTAGAATTCTGTTCTTGGCGGCGTGACACAGCTCGCCTGTATTGTGTATTCCTGTCCATTCTTTAATATTCCTTAACCAGGATAATTGTTTGCGGCCGGCTCCTCTCCTACCTTCGATCTTCCCTTGTAGGATTAACTGTGGTATTTCATATTTTGCTCCTCTCAATATGTGCCCAAGGTAACCAATCTTGCGTTTTTTAATTAATTCAAAGAGTTCTCTTTCCACGCCGGCTCTCTTAAGGACGTCATCGTTTCGAACTCTATCCACCCAAGGTATGCGCATCATTCTTCTCAATGACCACATTTCAAATGCTTCAAGTTTGTTGATAGATGTCTTTTTCAAAGTCCACGTTTCCATGCCATAAAGCAAGATGGATTATATGTAGCACTTGACCATTCTGTAGCGTATTTCGAAATTTAGGTTTTGATTACATAGGAGCGGTCTGAATTTCACAAAAGCTTGTCTTGCCATTTGTATTCGGGTTTTTATCTCTTGTTGTGGATCCGATTGGTCATTGATTGTGGTGCCAAGGTATTTAAAAGTTTTCACACGTTTTATGCGATCGTCACCTATGCCTATTATCGGGTTTTCTGGAGGGTTTCTGCTAATGACCATATATTTCGTTTTCAAAATGTTGATTTTGAGGCCATATTTTTTACCTATGCTAGTATACATTCTGTGTTTATTTTCTCCTGAAATTGTTTTAGTTTATAGTATGCTGTTCAATTGTCGAATAGTTTATCTTCCCTGGTTATTTCTGCGTTTAATCTCTTCATCCAAATTGTCGTCATTGGTTATGTGTATGCCTAGATATTTATACATTTTACAGTGATTTATTTGTTGTTATTGCTCTTTCCAAATTAGATTTTGTTACTCTCCTTCTATATGCATGTATTCTGTTTTATTGATATTTACTTATAAGCCCCATTTCTGATATTCCTGAATAAGTTTGAGTGCCATATATTCTAGATCTTCGTAGTCCTGAGCCAAGACTATTTGGTCATCTGCAAAGCATAGTATGTACAATGTGGTGTCGTTTCGAGGGATTTATATACCACTGCATTTACTTTTCCACGTCTTCAGCGTTTCCTCCAAGTAGATCTTAAACAAAGTCGGCGACTGACAGCATTCTTGTTTGAGTCCTTTGTCTATCACAAACCTTTTGGATATCTCTTGGCCTATCTTGATTTTATTCTTGTTATTTTTATAGAGTTTTTGCACTGCCTTGATAAAAGTTAGATTGATCTTTGATTTTTCTAAAGCTTCCCATAGTTTTGATTGTAGTACTTTGTCGTTTGTTTTTTAAAGATCTATGTATAGAAGGTGTATTGCTTGGTTTCGTGCCATTTTTTTCTATATGTTGGGTAATTGTAAAGAGATGGTCAATTGTCGATGTATCTGCTCTAAAGCCAGCTTGCTCTTCGGCCTCCATATCACTGTATTCTCCCTCTATTCACCTTTTTATTAATCTTCTGTAAACTCTCAAGATAGTGCCTAGCACCATATAGCATATAAAAAGTATATTATAAAATTCGTAAAATATAGTTCTGCTCACAAGAAAGTAGTGCACATAAAATGCAATAAAATATTTTATTTATTTACTATTTTCAGATGTTAAAATTGATATTCGTATTTTTTCATACATGATACTAACCCTCATAATACCAGATTTTTTGTTAAACGTAATACCAATGGGGTCATTAGTGACCACAAAGCTTTCCATCAAACAGTGTAATATTTTTAAAAAAATAGTTATTTCTATAAATTATTTTTTATATATTTAATTATTAAATTATAATAAAGAACTAATAGTTTTAAAAATTGTTTGTGTACAATCAAGGCAAATAGTTATGTGATGGTCCTTACAAACAAATCGATTGTACTTCTGACATCTCTGGAAATATTTTCTGTCCAAATTTCTGGGGCATTTCCAACACCTACTACGTTTTAATTCTCCAGGTTTTTGGTGGATGACCTAGTTATGTAGAAGCTTTATGTTTACTTGATTAAGTAGCAACTAACTCTTTTCCTAACTGTCACGGGCTATCTTTTTGTCCAAGCTTGTCCATGGTTTCTACACCTGACTTTGTTTTATTGTAATCAACAATTATTTGCGGCTTTTGTTTTTCATCTTCAGAAATTTTACCACTTTAATCCATAGTTGATCGCAAAGTAACAATTTTTCTTTTTTCGGACAATAGGAGGATAACATCTGTGTAACCAAATTTTGTTAAAGATTGCTTTGAAACTCTAAAAAGGTACCTTAACGATGAATAGCTATCTCCAGTTGTCAAGAACCGCAAAGTTATCGCCAATCTTACATCAGCAGGTATTGATTTTTCAAAGTTGCTTTTACATTTCTCTCTTAATAGAATAGTTTAACTATATACAGAAGATTGTTAAAGTTGTTTTTTTAACATCCTTGTAGAATTTTTAATAAACGCATTGTCGTTGCCTTCTAAATCCTAGAATACAAAAATTACGAGTTTTAAAATAACTCATCCAAGTTGGTCGGTTCAATCTTTTACGTTTTTTTATATTTCTTTAACACGAAATATGCAATACTAAATCGTCGTAGAAAAATAGCTTCACTTTTTGCCATGGTGAATGGACTAAAAGGCACTATATGTGGACGAGGAAAAGGCAAGCGTCTAAGCACACACGCAAAAATCTTTATAAAGGAACGTTGAAACGCATGTTGAAAGTGGAAGCGCACCAGTGTGGACATACCCATATGCTTGCTTTTCACTTGTCTATAAAAAATATTATATGCATTCTAACATTTTGCTCATAACTATTGTTGGTAATAATTGTTTCCTAGCAATGTATTCAATTCTTCATCTGTATTTTGTGACACCTTGATATTTACTGATTGTTTTATTTTAGTTTTTCGTTTAATTCTATATCATGGCACTGAGGTAAAGAAGTCGTTTTGTTTTATTCTCAGTAAAAAAAACACTAAAATAAATTTATTAAGGTTAGTATTCCTTTAAGTTAAGGATATTTCTTCTTATCCTTGGGCATTATGTAATATTTAAAAAAATTTATTTGCAAAAGTCTTTATTGAACACATAATTAAAAAAATGAAAAAAATGAGAATTTTATAGTTTTTTTTTAATAGCATTGAAACGTAAAAATTTCTAGTACTAAGTGAATTACAAGAACTAAGAAAACAGCACGCGTGTTAAAAATATTACTGTAAACATAATATTTACTCTCGACCTATGGTTAGTTCTATATAAACTCAAATAGTACTAAAATATTTACAAAACCAGTGATTTTTTATTTTTCTTCAAAGATTACCATCCATGTCCCCAACCACCATGGCCCCATCCATGACCCCAACCGCCATGTCCCCATCCGTGGGAGATAACAGCGCCATGGTGAGCGGGTCCGGCAACGACGACTCCAGCATGGGCTACGGGAGCCACGACGGCAGCGTGAACAGCTGGAACAGCGATAACAGCTCCATGGTGACCCCAGACTCCTGGCGCGGGTGCAGCGCTAGCTACTGCCAAGACAGCCAATATGGCGACGCACTAAAACACAATTAAGATTTGTTATTGCTATAAATATACTGGTTTATTCGAAATAGATGATTTTAGGATAGACAGAAGAATTTTTTAAGCTTTGAATATACGCAAGATCAAACAGAGAAGTAAAAAAATCTAGTAACTAAAGCAAAAAATGATTCCTGGAAAAGTAAATTCGAAGAACTCGACAAATATATAGGGCCAACAAGATCAAGAGAAGCATGGGAAACGGTAAAAAACCTAAGTACAATCAGAAAAAGGAGTGAGTAGAATAGATTTAATAGAAGAAAGATCTTGGATCGAAGATCACTCACAACTTCTGATTGAAACAAGAACGCAATTCACGAACAAGCAAGAGCAGCCACTAGACAGCTACATGGATTACTGTGGAATAATAAAATAACAAAATAAAATAAAAAAAAGAATTTATAAAACAATAATAAAAAATATTGGGTTGTACAAATCAAAACAAATCAAAAATTAAGGCAATGGAAATGGACTATTGGAGACGATGTTGCCGGCATATTAGATAAGGTGATAAGGTGAGGAATTTAGACATTAGGAGAGACATGGAAATTGACCTAGACATAATATATTATGTCTAGATGTCATATGATGGAATAGAACACAGCCACAATAATTGTACTTCATATAAAGGAAGACAAATCTAATTTAAAAAATTATCGACTATTTAGTCATCTTAAGGATGTCTACAAATTGTTTCACTACTATAAACTAAATAATAGTTACAAAAATGCCAAGAAAACTGAAAGCTAAAACCAGCAATGTCCGTAAAGCTTCACAAAGCCAGTGATTATATGTAACCCATGGAAATTTTACCAGAGAAAACAATGAAAAGCAAAGTATAAAAAATCTAATAGGGAAAACAGGGGAATACAATAGGCTCCTTTTCCTATTGCTTTTCATAAATATGTTGAAATGATTGCGTTTCAAGCAACCAGCAAGCAACAACCGTTGTTATAAATCACGTAAAAATAGAACCGGGTGTCAGACACGAGGATACAATGTCACCGATTTTTAATACGGTCGAGGAACATGCTTGTAAGAATTTAGATTGCAGTCTAAGAGAATAAACTACCCAGGATGTAAACCAGACACCTTTTGGTTAAATAACATTCCCATCGATAAAGTAATAATGGCAGAAGATAAAGAAAGAACAAGAGGAAAAGTAAAGGAACTCATTGAGTCAACTAAAAATTTTGAAACATAAACATATCAAAGACTAAATTTACTAATCTACTTATATATATATATATATATATATATATATATATATATATATATATATATATATATATATATATATATATATATGTTTTACAGTTTAAGTCACTGCGATTACACTAGTAGTAAATATAGAAATTAATAGAAGAATATAAACATGTCTAAAAGTCCAAATTTGACATGATACTTACCAAGAATTTCATGATTTTCGTATTGAAAGTGTTACTACTAAAGCAATGACTCTAGTTAGTTATTCTTACTATCAGCCCGGTTTATATAGGTACCATTGCAGTATGTTACTCTACGTTCTTAATGACTTGACCTTCATCTAATTAACCAAGAAAAATTGTGGCAATGTTATTATTATTGTCGATATCCGCATGGCGAGCCTATTTTGTTATGAAATTAAAAATTAAATACTGCTTTGTCACTTTTGCGGTATTGAGTTTTTGCTCGAAACTAAAAAAGAATACATTTTGAAACGCGTATAGAAGTTATGCGAGACGCAATACCAAGATATGCGAAGGTAAATTTATTTATTTATCGTATGGCATACAATAAGAACACATATTTAAAAAGCAATATAAAACATTACATGGAGTATTACAAACGAACATCTAATGCATTAATATAGTCTAAAACATTTTCGGTCGCATTCAGGAACTCGTCAAAAACTCCAGGGAACCGCCTTCGGGGGCATTCTTCAACAATGTGACGGACGGTCTGTCGTTGCGCACCACAGTCACACTCCGGAGTAAGGGCTTTTCCCCATTTATGTAAGCTGTCAGCACATCTACCGCTTCTTGTTCTTATTCTGTTTAGCGTTGTCCATGTACTCCGGGTCAGTTCAAAGCCTGGCGGTTTCTGATCGATACAGGCCATTTGCTGTGCTTCCTGTGGTGAGTCGCGCTCCCATTGTCTTCTCCAAGCGTTGGTGAGGTCGAAATGTTCCTGATGTAAGGAGGTGGCCCTTAACATGACAGGATATCTGGAGCGCAGTCTGTTCATTTCGATATCACGCCTATCATGGTGGATGGGTAGTTGATGGTTAGACTGGATTTTTCGATATTCTCTGAGAAGGGAGTGACTTCTTCGTAGTTTCGGCGGTGGAATGTGACTCAGAATGGGGAGCCAATAGTTGGGTGTTGGTCTAATTGTACCTGAAATCATTCGCATTGTCTGGTTTAATTCTTCTTCCTTTGCCCTATCCGTTTCGGACGTTGGCTATTAACAAGGCTATTTTGACTTTGTTTACGGCACCTCTGAACAGTTCGGTCGATGTTAGTCCGAACCATTGTCGCAGGTTATGTATCCATGAGTGTCGTCTTCTTCCCGGTCCCCTCCTACTGTCGATTCTTCCTTGGACTATTAACTGTAGCAGACGGACTATTAACTGTAGCAGCCTGGTTTAATTGGGTGTCAATAATCTTCGTGTGTTTGCTATTGAGCCATACTGGGGAAGCATATTCAGCTGTCGAGTATACAAGTATGCGAAGGTAAAGAAGGGAACAAACTTAAAAAGTTTATTTTGTTCTAAACGGAAAATTTCCCAGTTATAACATCTGATTAAGAGTACATTGCTTGACAGTTGCATCTCAGTTTTTTCAATATATTTGATAAATGACAACAAACTATAAATATTTGTCAAAAGTTATTTGTTTGTGGTATTTTAAGATTATTTACTATCTTTAATGATAATTAACCACAATTTTAGTTTAGATAAGTTTATTTTTACGTTTTAATTTCCATTTAGGATTTTAAGAATAATTTCCAGGAACTATTAACAAGTTGACTGCCATAGCGGTCATTATGGCCGCTCATACTACTACTAGTAAAAAAGAATGTAGTGATTATCGAGCGATCAGTCTAATGTCACATACCTTAAAAACCCTGCTAAAAATCATCCATAATAGAATACACGCTAAGCTGGAGATGGATATTAGTGATTCCTAGTTTGGATTTCGGAATGGAGTGGGCACAAGAGAGGCACTATTTTATCGCCGTTATTGTTTAATGCTTATTCTGAAGAAATCATACAAGAAGCTTTGGTAAACGAGACAGACAACATTAGGTATGCCTGAGATGCAGTCATAATAGCCGACAACTTGGAAGACTTAGAAAGAATAATGAACAAAATATATATAGTGGAGAATACGGACTTTCACTTAACATCAAAAAAACCAAATTTATGAAAATTAGCAAGAACAACAATACAAACGAAATATTAACGGTAGGCGGCCAACAGAATGAGAGAGTAAAAAGATATACTCACTTGGGAACGATAATCACAGAAAATAACGATTATACTGCAGAAATAAGAGTCAGAATTGAAAAAGCACGTGCCAACTTTGTGAAAATGAAAAAGATTTTATGCAGCAAAGATCTGAAATTGGCCCTCAGAATAAGGCTAATTAAATGCTATGTACACAGTGTACTCTACTATGGAGCTGAATCATGGACATTAAACCGGAATACAATAAATCGACTTAACGCGTTCGAAATGTGGATATTTAGAAGATTGTTAAAGATTCCATAGGTAGATAGAGTCACGAATACAGAAGTGTTAAGGAGAATAGGCAGAGAGAAGGAAATGGAAAATACAATAAAAGAAAGAAAATTGCAATATCTCGGACATGTGATGAGAGGCCAAAGATACAACATCTTGAGACTCATAATTCAAGGAATAGTAGAGGGTAGGAGAAGCGTAGAAAGAAGATGCGTTTCCTGGTTGAAAAACCTGAGAGAGTGGTTTGGTTGCAGCTCAAGGCAGTTGTTCAGAGCAGCTGCCTCGAAGGTCAGAATAGCCATCATGATTGCCAACCTTCGTCACGAAGATGGCACTTAAAGAAGAAGAATACTACTACTTGTTACTCTCTACTAATAAAAGAACGGCAAACCATGTCAGATTCGGACTACTGAAGCGATACTCAAGGTTTGAAGAGAGGGCACTCTAACTACAAGAACAAATTTTGGAAAATCGATATGGAAACTGTTTATGAAGGATGATCCAAAGGGCTTGGTAATTTTGTTATGATTATTTGTGTTGAAAGTTGTTCTAGTCGTATTTATACACTAAATTATTATTATTAATATAATTACTATTTTAATGGGAATAAGCCACAATTGAAGGTTAAAGTAAGTTTATTGACGTTTCAATATCCACTTCGGAAATCGTTCTCAAAATACAAACATTAATAAATTAAACAAATTTACTTTTTTGTTACTGAAAAATTCTTCAATAATTTAATTTTATATGACTCATTTATATTGACAATTTAGACATCTATTATACATTTTAAAGTAGACGACTTCAAAATGATGTTGCCAATATTGCTGAGTTGCGTTCTTGGAACGACTTTATTGTAAGAAAGTTCATTCGATTACATGAAATCAACAACTTGATACTAAAAATATCCGTCAGAAAAATCATAGCATGTAATTCGTTTTTAAAAGGACAACCACATGCTATGATGACAGTAAAATTCTCCTTTTAGTGATTCCATAGTAAATCATGAGAAAAATAAACAGGAAAAAAACCTCATTTGAGAAAAATAAACAGGAAAAAAACCTCATTATACTATCCCAACATGGTAAGTGTTTGGTCTTACATTTAGTTTACTCTTAATAAACTCTAAATTCTGATTTTATATGTTTGTTCTTAAAAAAAAACATAAATTATATTTCCTTGATATTATGTTACTGACTTAATAATACTGGTATTTTCCTTTTATTAACTTCCTCTTTTAATATGGGTAACCAGATCCTACTGCATTCTACCGAGGAATTTGCGATACAATTGGTCTCATTTAGCATAATTTAAGCCGCTTCTTTGAGTTTTCTCTTTTTACCATCCGTTTGTTTTAGGACTATACTTGAATCATTTCATTGAACCTTATGTTCATTATCCCATGCGTGTTTACGTATATCAAATTCTCTATTTTTAATATAAGATTGATGTTCACTTATTCTAACATTTAATGACCTTGATGTTTCCTAAATAAAACTGATCGCATTCACAAGTTATTTTATAAATACAATTCTTTGTCCTTTCTTGTTCATTGTTAGGTTTGTTTTAGACAAAATAGATCTCAATGTGTATGTTGTTTTGAATGCCGTTGAAATGTTGAATTTATTTCCTATCCTTATCCTTATTTCCTATATAGTTTTTCTGATAATCCTTTTATGTATGGTGTTGTTATTTTCCTCGTATTATTCCATGTGTATGCTGTAGGATCTCGTTCTTAATTGTTCTGTTTTCTTTGGTCGATTGGTGAAAATACCTTAGTTATAAATAATAAAGGATAATCATTTTTTAATAAACCAGATGTTAACAAATGTTTTTCGTCCAAGAACGAATTTTCAATAGAACAAGCAATTTTTGCTCTATCGTACCTATAAGGATTTAATGATTCCCTTTTTAATAATAGTATTGTGATTTGATTTGAAATTTAAATATCTGTTGGTGTGTATTGGTTTTCTATAGATCTGAGTCTCATATCCTGTATCGTTCTTGGAGATTAAAACTTCCAGGAAAGGTAGTGTATTAATATACTCCTTTTCCATGGTAAATAATATTGTCTCTTCTTTATCACTTCATCATCTACATATCTCCACCATACTGTGGGTTTTAAATTTTGTTTAGAAATATTATTTGTTTTAAAATCTTCCATAAATATATCAGCTAATAATGGAGATAAACTAAAGCCCATTGCTAGACCAAAATTCTGTGTATAGAATTCATTATTTAGTTGAAAATATGTATTATCACTAAATATGTCAATAACTTTATTATAGCTCATAATTTTAGTCTTTGTCTAGTTACCAATGTATCATCACTCTTTAATTTTGTCTTTACTATATTCAAAGTCTTATCTACTGGCATATATTTGTAAATAAACTGTTTATGCCATAACTTACTAAAATATTATTTGAATTAAATTTAATATTTGATAATTTGATAAAAATAATGTGAATTTTTTAAAAACGTTTCATTTTTATTTGCAAATGGTTGTATAATATTTAATAAAAAATTTGACAGTTCACTACAAGGAGAATTCATGGTACTACAAATATGTCTAAGTGGTATATTCGTTTCATGAACTTTCGGTACCTTATAAAAAAGAGGGGTCTTACTGTAATGAGGTGTAATTAATCTTCTCTGATATCCTGTTAAACAATCTTTAAACTTGAATAAAGTTCTATATACTCTGTTATCCAAAGGCTTTGTTGGATCCTTTGTTAATTTCGTATAATGTCAGTTTGTTATTAGATCTTTAATTTTGTTTTTATATTGAATTTTATCCATTATCGCAGTTGCATTCCCCTTGTCTGCTAGTAGGATGATTATGGAGTCGTCATTTTTTAAAGTTCTTAGAGCCTTTAGTTCCTCTTTGCTTATGTTTTGTTCAATTTTAATAGAATTTTCCAATTCAAGTTAACATAATACTCTGTATTCTTCTTTTTCGTGGGTTTGTAAATATTGAGATATTTTCTAATTTTAGAGTCCACAGTCAAAAAGAAACCAACAGCACACACACAATATATGGATGAGTAACCTTTTGACAGTAATAAACTCTCTGTTGCATTTAAATGTCTATTTGATATATTGACAACAGTCTCTAATATGTCATTGTTTTTATTGAGGTTATTTAAAGTTTGTATACTGTTTTGTTCTAAAAGAATATTAAATTTAGTTAATGTATATATCTTTGTTTCTTATATGAATTTTCATATACTATATGTAAACTAAAAATAAATTGATCAAAATCAGAATTTGATATTAAAATGAAAAGCAAATCTTCAATACTTACAATATCTTGTTCAAGAAAAAATAAATTGGATCTATGAAACTGCAACCTTTCGAGGATTTGGATCTCAAATATGTAAACATGCATGGGATAATGAACATAGGGTTCAATGGAATAGCCAAGGATAGCCCTAAACGAAACGGATGGTAAAAATAAAATAATCAAAGAAGCTGCTTAAATTATGCTAAATGAGAAAAATTGTATCGCAATTTCCACGGCAGAATGCAATAGAATCTGGTTACCCATATTAAAAGAGGAAGTTAATAAAAGGAGAATACCACTATTAATAAGTCAGTAACATATCGAAGATATGTTTTTTTTAAATAACAAACATATAAAATCTTTACGCATATCTTAAATTTTTTATGGTGACATCATAAACAATTTAAGATTGCGGACGATACGGTTTTGATGGCTGATAATGAGGAGGATCTGCAAACATTAATAGACCGTGTAGTGGAAGCCTGTGACAGATACGACATGAAATTAAACTGTAAGAAGACCAAAATTCTTATAGTAAGTAAAAACGACGTAATTTAGCACCAATTCACAGCTAATAATGAACCCTTGAAAATATTCGACAAAATTACATACCTTGGATGCAGCCTAAACAAGGAATGGGACCACTCACAGGAAATAAGATGTCGTATAGAAAAGGCGAGAGCTGTTTCAATCGCCCCAGGAGATGCTATGTATTTTTTACCCTTTTATATGGAGTCGAAGCCTGGACCTTGACGGAGGCAACATCCAAACGATTAGAAGCCTTCGAAATGTGGTGCTACCGCCGCATGCTCAGAATTTCCTATATCCATCATGTTACAAACAACACCGTGATCCAACGTATGAATAAAGATCTGGAAATTATGCGTATCGTGAAAATTACAAAGATGACATACTTAGGGCATGTGATGCGCAATGAGAAGTATCAACTAATTCAACTAATTTTACAAGGCAAGATAGAAGGCAAAAGATCTCAAGGGCGCAGAAGGACATCGTGGTTGAAGAACATCAGACAGTGGGCAATAATGACTACCATACATCTATTTAGAGCAGCTGTCAACAAAGTTGTATGGACCAACCTGATTGCCAACATCCACACAGGATAGGCACCAAAAGAAGAAGAAGAAGAATAAAATCAGAATGTGGTGTTTATTGAGAGTAAACTAAACGTAAGACCAAATACTTACCATGTCGGGATAGTATTATGAGGTTTTTTCCTGGTTTTTTCCTCATGATTTACTATGGAGTCACTGGAACAGAATCCTTTACTATGGAACAGAAGAATTTTACTGTCATCACTAGCATGTAGTTGTGTTTTTAAAGACGAATTACATGCTATGATTTTTTTCTGACGGATTTTCTCAAGTTAAAGTTGATTTAATGTAAATCAAAACGTCAATAAACTTACTTTAGCCTTCAATTGTGGCTTATTCCCATTATAGTAATTACTTTAAAATGCCACAAGATAATATAAATAAATAGCTTCAAAAAAATATTACTAATATATATATATATATATATATATATATATATATATATATATATATATATATATATATATAGCTATTTATGAGAATTTTTTTAATTGGAATTGTTTTAATTTAGTAAATCCAGACGACTGAATATAAAAAAAATGTAAAGCTAATATGAATTCTTGGAAAATTTGTAGTAAAAGTAGGACAGAATGAAAAGGAAATCAGTCAATATCAACTGCTTGTAGTAATAATTATTCTGCATTTTTATGCATTTCCTGTCGTAACAAATCATACATCGGTTAATAGATATCAATATTTATGTATTATACCATGCGGTCCATATGTATGGAATAAATTCATTTTTGGCGTTATTATGTACTATCTAAAAAAAACCTGAAACAGGTCGATTTTTATTCTGAAATTGACAATTTACAGTATGAAAATATTATCCCCTTCCAGCACTCCCTTTGAATTATAAGCACCCCCTCGAAAATTTTAAATAACAAAGGGGGTCGTGTGACACCTTATTAGAAAGGGATTTTAGTCCTCTGTTCAAAAATATAAAGTTTTTTAAGTTTGGTGCAATCATGACTGAGAAAATTGATTTTTAAGATGTAAAATTTTGATAATGTCTTTATCACAAAACTTTAGGTTGAATGAAGATAATAATGTCACATAATATTTAGAATGTATTTTTCAATGTAATTTTCAATTAAATTAAATGTTCAAAATAACCACTATTCACTTCTTGACTACACCCGAGGCGATTTTGGAATTCTCGCACAAAGTAATCGAGAAGAGTCAAATCGGGGATCTAGCCGGCCATTTGATCGTTCCACGTCTTCCAATCCACCTATTGGGAAAAGCCTCGTTTAAATAATTTCTAACTATACGTGCAAAATGCGGAAGAGCTCTGTCTTGTTGGTATTAAATAGATCGATCTCATTTGGATGATTGACATCAGGAAAAAATCTTCGTAATGTAGGCACTAAAAAGTTAATCAAAAAATCTAGATAAACCTCACCATCAACTGTGCCCTCAAAAAAATAAGGACCAATAATTTTATTGTTAATGATACCAGCCCAAATGTTAATTTTTTTAGGATATTGCGTGAGTCTCACACACCCAGTGAGGATATTCTCTGACTTTGTTAACCGTTCCGCCGCTTCATCAGAAAAAACTATTTTGTTTATGAACTGCAAATCTGCGTTCATTCTGCCCATCATCATTTCACAGAATTCTTGCCTTCTATCGGGATCATCTTCATTTAACTCCTGAACCAACTGAACTTTGTAAGGGTGGTATTTTTCTTTATGCAAAACTCTCAAAATAAATGATTTACTTACATCATTGACGGCGGCCAGTTTTTCAGTTGTCTTATGCGGATTTTCCTCAATCTCTAGAAGTACATCTAACTTTTTTTCATCAGTAAATTTATCATTTCTACCTGGTTTTTCAATATTTTTTACATGTCCAGTATAACGAAACTTTTTTCAATTTTTCTAACTGTAGACTGCGAAACTTGTCGACCAGGGTATCTTATATACTAAAACGCTAAGCTCTTTTCTTGTCCACCACTTTACTCAAAAACCATATTAGATAATTAAAATATTTTTTCGGAATATTATTAGTATTACGTATGAGATTATCAAGATATACTTTTGGTACAAAAATTCACTTCCGGTTTTGAGATGACCGGAAGTTAAAATTTACTTTAAGTTTTAGACCCCACAATGTATATATGGATCGAAAGGTCTCGTCGAGACGAATCTAAATATGTACTTCCGGTTGCGATCCGACACCGGAGTGACTAGAAACGCGCATAAAACGTCAAGATAGATCAAATCTGACACCGGATTCGTGATGAGCATGCAAAATTAACTGCAAAATGATATCCATGTCGACATTTGATGAACTAAAAATTGCATTCCGGTTTTGAGGTCGACTTCCGGTTTCGTTTTTATTAGTCAAATCAATAGAGAATTCAACGTAGAGTTCAAAAATGTAAGTTCACGAAATTATCATTTATAGTTTTTGAGTTATTGATAAAAATATTTTTACTTCCGGTCATTGTATATATTGTATATTTTTCTCGCAAAATAAAAATTTCATTTAAAAAACTCGATGTCGAGTTGGTCCGCTAGTTTATTATTAAACATTTCACCAACCTCCTTTTTAGTTCTTGTTTTATTACCAAAACCAATTATAATTAAAATTTCTACTCTTTTAGTTTCGGACAAATAAGCCATAATTAAATTTAATACGATTATACTGACGTCTTTTAGTAACTTTAAATACCTAAATGACAGCAGCCTACTAGATTCATATCAATTGTTTATTTGGATTTTTGACTAATATTTTATTATTTTCAAAGTTTTTTCCCTAATGTTTAGCAGAACAGATACGAAAAAACCTGATTATTTCTAAAGTATATTTTAATATACCAGGCAATACTGCTGATTTAAAAGTTAGGATAACGGAAGAAACTAACAAAATAACCCCCAAGGTCATACAAAATGTACGAGAATTCCAAAACCGCCTCGGTTATTGTTAAAACCCTTTCAGTCACTGTGTCGTCAATTGACGACACAAGAATTTTAACTTCATTTAAGTAAATATTACAGTTAGTCACAATTTTGTCAATTGACAACATCAAAAACGGGCCCTATTTTATTTAAAAAAATGCTAATATTCCTACTAAAAGACCTTACCTTACAAGAGAGTACCATAACTGGGAATAATTTGGAATTATTAACAAAATATATTTCATTACACTAAAAAAAAGCGTGACCGAAAGGGTTAAGAAGTGAATAATGGTGCTCAAGTTGAACATTTAATTTAATTGTAAAAATCAATTTTCTCAGTTATGATTGCACAAACTCAAAAAACTTTATATTGCTGAACAGAGGATTAAAATCCCTTTCTAACAAGGTGCCACACAACCCCCTTTGTTATTTAAAATTTTCGAGGGGGTGGTTATAATTCAAAGGGGGTGTTGGAAGGGGATAATATTTTCATACTGTATATTGTCAATTTGAGAATAAAAATCGACCTGTTTCAGGTTTTTTTCAGATAGTACATAATAACGCTAAAAATGAGTTTATTCCATACATATGGACCGCATGGTATATTCAAATAACAGAAATGTAAAAAGCTAGTTTAGTTAATTATAGTATAGAGCGACTGTGTAATTTGAAACAAATTCACTATATTAAATTCAAAGGAGGGTCGCGTTTATGATAAACTGGTCAATGATATGACATAATCTTAAGCGCTAAAATATGAAGAAGAATATATTTAGTATACGGACATACTATAACATGTTCTGTGGGGTATAAGTTAGGGATATTGTCAATAAACTATAATAATTTATAAATTTAATTATTTATTTCTTGGAGATTTTTACGGAAGCAAATCAATTAGTAATAATGAACTGGTTTAAGCTGCACCCAAGGAAATTGTACACCTGGAAATCTCCACAGGATTCTGTGGGAAGGATTGTAAGGAATCAGATTGATTACATGCTAGTAAATAAGAGGTAAGGAACAGCTGTACCTACATCTGTCAAAACATACCCGGGGGCAGACATAAATTCTGTTCATGTAACAGTTGTAGGTAATTTCAAAGTCAGAATGAAGAAGGTTACAAGTAAGTCGATGAGGAAGTATGATGTGAGTGAAAAAATCAATACAAAGGTGCTAAAATGAAGAAATGCATATACTATAAAGGAAAGTCTGACCATCATACAAGAAGCAGTGAGAGAAATAAAAAAACAAAGAAAATCTCCAAGAATATAAGAGAATACATACTATCGTCAGAAGAAAGATAGGAGAAGCCAAAGAGAAACAAAAAACAGACAATTGTCAAGAAATAGAGAAGTATCAGAGTCGATATGGTAACTTTAACGTCCATCAAAAGGTTGAAATAGCTGGAAAGTTCCGAAAATGCCACAGCGGAAAAATAACAGATGACTAAGGCAATCTTGCCATAACCAAAGAAGATAAAAAGAGATAATAAGAAGAATAATTAGAGTAACTTTTCCACGAGCTTAGAACAATACAAGAATCCACCATTGAAGAAAATTCAGGTACCGAAATCCTACCAGAAGAAATAACGACAGCCGTCAGACAAATGAAGGATGGAAAGGCACCGGGACTTGATGAAATTCCTGCAGAACGGCTGAAGCTATTAGATGCAGAACAAATAAAAATAATAACTGATGACATTTAATGAAATATACAAGGCATGAAAAATACCAGTGTAGTGGCTCAAATCGGAGTTTGCACCATTGCCCAAAAAACCAGAAGCAAAAGTTTGTGAAGACTATAGGACCATAAGATTAATAAGCCATCTGCCGAAGCTGTTTTTTATCCACAAAAGAATTTACCGGAAATGCGAGAAACAAATTGCGCCCAATCGGTTTGGATTTGTGAACGGCGTTAGTACGAGGAAAGCTTTATCTAGCGTGCAGGTATTGTTTTAGAAATGAAGAGATGTAAGCTGTGATGTTTTTGCATGCCTGATTGACTACAAGAAGGCTTTCGCTAGAGTCAGGCATGAACAGATGATGGACGTGCTAAAGAGAACAGGGATTGACAGAAGAGACCTAAAAATAGTAGCTAACCTGTATTGGGAACAATCAGCGGTGCTCCGAATAGATGGAGAATATGCAGATCAGGTCAAAATATTAAGGGGAGTGAGACAGGGGTGCATAATTTCACCACTGATATTCAATCTGTATTCGGAGCACATTTTTGAAGAGGCTCTAAAAGATATTGATGAAGGCATCTCAAACCTGCGGTATGCAGATGATACAATAGTGTTTTCCAATACCATAGAAGGGTTGCAAAACTTAATAAACAAAATAACAAAAACAAGTAGAACCTATGGACGGATATAAACACAAGCAAAACCAAGCTAACGATCATCAGCAAGGAAAACATAACTAAAGCAAATCTGTATGTGAACCAAATGAGAATTGAACGCATCTCACAGTATAACTACTTGGCAACTATAATCAATGAGTCGTAGGACAAAACTCAAGAGATTAAATGTTGCATTGGAAAGCCAACAAGTGCATTCTTGACTATGAGCTCTGTGTTCAAGAGCCATGACCTCACCCTAGAAACAAAAATAAGGCTCCTTAAATGTTACGTGTACTCAGTGCTTCTGTACGGAGTAAAAAGTGGACATTGAAGGCGGAAACTCTATCAAAACCTTAGGCTTTTGAGCTATGGTTATACAGGACACAAGGATCCCGAAGATACCATGGACAGACAAAGTCACCAATGAAGAAGTATTATGAAGAATGAATACAACCACGGATTTGGTCAACATCGTGAAGGGCCGTAAGCTGCAGTACCTGGGACATATAATGAGAAATCAAAGCAGATATGAGCTACTGTGCAAGGCAAAATTGAAGGAAAAAGGGCCCCAGGACGAAGAAGAATATCCTGGCTTGCTAACTTGAGAGCATGGTGTAGAAAAACCTTAACACAGCTATTCCATATAACAACCAACAAAGCCATCATAGCCAGAATGATCGTCAACGTTCGGAATGGACAGGCGCCCTAAGAAGAAGAAAATTTCTTTGAATAAAAAAACTTAAACAAAAAACTAGTGTTAATTGTTGTTGTATATTATATAAGTGACTTTATTGATAGTGGTATTATTGTTTATTTAATTTTTAGCTATATATTTTACTCATGCCTCGCAGTTTAGTTAAAGATCTTCTTCTTCCTATGCCATCCACATTAACGGAGGTTGGCGACCACATTTCTAAAAGTTTCTCTGTCTTGTGCAATGTGGAATAATTCGTCTACAGTCATGTTTGTTTAGTCTCGAATATTCCGCAGCCATGACTTGCTCTTTCTACCTATTCCCTTTTTGCCATTGACTCTATATTTATCATTCCTCAGTATGTGTCCAAGGTATGCAGTCTTGCGTACTTTTATTGTTCTCAACAATTTTTTGTCTCGACCCATCCTTCTCAGTACTTCCTCATTGGTGACCCTAGCAGTCCAGGAAATTCTCAACATTCTCTAGTTAAAGATAAAAGGTAAAAAATAATGATACCTTAAAATAGGAAACTTTCCTTACATCATAGTTATCTATTAACAAAAATAAACCCAAAATGTCCAAAAAATGCATTCAGAAGGGGAATACCTTTTGATATTTCGATTCATATCTTCAAAACAAGTAAATATACAGCACTGGTTTTCATATTTTTAGTATTATAGTACAGTATGCTGTACAGTACTATACTGTAGTCAGTGGTTTCTTAGGATCTTGTTTCTTTTTTCCAAAGGATAGTGTAGCGAACGATAGAGCTATCCGCTCCCTAGCATTATTTCATGAACATTTTGAAAACAAAATATTTTTGTGGAATAGACTTTGAGTATCCATCTAACTCACCTGATCGGACATCACCTGATACATACATATATAATCGTAGCTTCCCTGTAGTAGTTCAAAAGAGATCTATGTATTGTTGCTGATTTTGGTATTCCCACTATACATGGGTATTATTACGTCAGTCTTATAAAATAAAGCAAAATAGTCTAAAGTATTATCCACTGTGTGCAATTCCTTGAAAAAGAAAGATTATTATCTAACGTTCCAAAGCCCCCCTAAAAGAAAGTTGTCTTTCAGTAACCACCAATCTAGTCTAAATTTTATAAGTCTCTCTAATGTTTTAAAATACACAAGTAAGAAAAGATATTGGTCTATATGAATTAACAATGTATAGATATTTTCCGGACTTAAGGAGAACAACAACTTATTTCTCTCATGATTGTTCAGATAACAAATCTAAAGTTAATGACATCTAATATATCGTGTTCTCAATTGAGGAGCTTGCGTTCAAACGGGGCTATATCCATTTTTTTTTAAATTATGCTTTTTTTGTGATTTTCGGTCAAGTTTTACAAGATCTATCAACCGGCAAGTTCATTAGCGTTCAAAACGAGCTATTTATATTTTAAAATCGCATGTAAAGTCGGCATTTTGCATCAAAAGTGGCTATATCTTACTTTTGCAATCAAAAGTGGCTATATCCAATAATTCGTTAAATTCAGAAATACGGAAAAATAGTGGTGCATCTGACAATACTGGAACGATACACTTGGCGAAATCGCGACCGCCTCGCGTTGATCGTTAACTAAAGAGTGGTAAGGCAGTAAGGCACAGTTTAACCACAATGGGTAAGGATTGAAGGCGTTCGTTGAGTGACGATCAGTTATTCGCCAACTCTTGTGGGAGTAGTGCTGGTTTGCTTCCGGAAATATTGACGATTGACGACGATCCACGTGCAATATGGATGAAGAAATGATCACCGTAGAGCAGGGAAATAAAGGTTCTAGACGCCGCATAAAAAATGTGACAAAACGCGAGGCTAAACAGTAATCAAGGTATGTAATAATTTAAATTATATTATACGATTTAGTTACCGGTTACATTGCTTTTATGTAAATATTAATTTTATTTTTACACATTCGGTTTTCGATTGCTTGCTTTTAAGGGGTTTGGGGGGTGGTCCCACTGGCTGTTAGTGTCGTTTGATATAAATATAATCTTTTTTACGCTGGTTTCTTTGCATTTTACAGGTATGGTGATCCCGATCCAACACTGCTTCGATTCGAAAGGCGTTGCCAACATAATGGGAAATCATTTCAGTGTGCTACAGTTAGAAAACGGCACATCCAAACCCTAAGGCAGAAATTTTATGCAGATTCGATCAAAACTAACCAAGACGTTAGACTGTGCCATATGTTATCCGTCGCTCCTATTTCTCGTCATAGATCGGCTGACGTGAATGCCATCCCCTTGAAAAATCTTAGTGTCCCGTATTTTATTAAGCGCGACAACAAAGCAACGCGGATGTGTCAAAAGTTTTTTCTTGCTGCACTGAGTATCTCCAAAAAAAGAGTTAATATTGTTGCGAAAGTCCTCCTTGCAGGTGGTGTTCCTAAGGAAAATAAAGGAAAATAGGGGCGGTGATCATAAATCTAAAAAAAGTGAAGATAAAAAAGAATGCGTTCGACATTTTCTCAAGAGGCTTAACGGGCGCGAAAGTGATTATAATAGGAAAAAGTCAAAGAGAATATACTTATCTGCAAGTCTGTCAGTTGCCAAGTTATGGAGAATGTTTAATAAGGAATACCCACAAAATCGGGTGTCATATTTTATGTTCCGAAAGGTTTTTATACACGTTTTTAGCATTGGGTTTTCATCGCCCGCTTCGGATGTGTGTAGTAAATGTACGCGACAAAAACAACAGTACAAATGTGAACCAAAAACTCAAACGTGCTGCTGCCTTTTATGAGTTAGCCAAAGAAACTACGCTTTTTGTTGTGTCGCGCTGTCTTCGCGTTATCCAACTTTCTACATGTGGACTGAAGATTATGCTGGACGTGGCTAACAGAAGTTGCTTCAGCGTTTTTTCACCATCTAGATTCTCTTGACTACGATAGAATTAAGAAAATTCGACTATTCTGTGATGGGTGTACAGGTCAAAACAAAAATTCCTACATCGTTCATGCACTTATGTTTTGGCTTAAAAATAAGTCTCCAAGAGATGTGTCCGAAATTTCAATCACTTTTCTAGTCCGCGGATATAGTTTTATGGCTACTGGTCGATGTTTTGCGAGAGTGGAGAAGTTGCTTAGGCAAAATACCGATATAATTTCTAAAGAGGAAACGACTGGAAACTTTTTAATATAAAGGAACTAGATAAAGTGTACAATAAGGTAAAGGGCATTGCTGAAACAAAAAGAATTTTTATCACAAAAGACAGTCAAAACCAACAAAAGATTGAAGTAAATACACACCTATATTATCGGTTTGCATCTGGAAATAAATCACGTCAGATGATGCTAAAAAAAGGAAAAGACGATGGGAACCTGGTTCTAAACATTATAGAGCCCAGAAACTCGTTACCAGATAAGAAGAAACCCAGTCTTACGAAGCTTCTGAAAGAGCTGTTTGGTGAAAATTGGATGTTGCGATCAGATCTAAAATGGTATAAGGATTTACTTGTTTCCACTAATGCAGACACGAAATCTACTGACCAAGAAGTAGATGAGAGCGAGGAATGTGACTGTTTGGATGAAGAACCTGCTCTTCATATAAAAATATTTTTTGTTTCTCTTGCTTCCTTTTGACTTTTGTGTTCCAATTTTATAATTAAAATGTGTTTTCTGGCGTTTTAATTAGATCTTTTTGAGAATTTTTAAAATTTTGTAATCAAAACTATTTATATCCAGATTAATAATCAATTTTTTTTAAAAAAACGTTAACTCAAAAAATAAAAATCAAATTGCATCAAACTACTTTTCTAAAACACTACAAATAAACCTTATCTTGTTATCCCCAAGTACTAAGGCCAACCGATAAGAAGTTTTTTTCGTTTTCTGGACATTTTTTCCAAATGGATATAGCCCCTTTTGAACGTAAGCTCCTCAAATGATTCGAGAGTGATTATTTCACGTAACGTTCGCTATTAAACATTAAACGCGCCAAGTCAATTTTGCGCGGAGTATTGTAGAGCTCTTAAGGCCATGATCGACAGGCGAGTAAAACTGCGGTTTTGTGGCTCGTCGGTAAAGCTCGTCAGTGTATCATTGCAATACCGCGGTTTTATATACCTACGAGCCTGGCTCGCGGCTCGTCAGTTTGTTTTATTTTTTACTTGGCTCGTCATTTAAAACCGCGCGTGTATCACTACTGGTGAGCAAAACCGGTAGTTTTCAGCGACCGTTGAAGTGAAAAGATCAGTTTTTAGTCATGGATATGCGAACTCTCAGCCACAAATTTTTTTAGAATTTATATATTGTTTACGAGAATGTGTTTGTTTATAGAAATGTACATCGCCAGAATACAAAAACAAAACAACTCGACTTAACGCATATGTTAAACTTTTAAATACCCAACGTCTAGGACGTTTCCGCTTTTTTTTGTAATTTCGTAGTATGCTATAGCGAGGTAACATAAAACTTCACTTTCAGTTGAACACGACATGTTAGCTGTGGACGGTTGACAATGACTGTTTTGCTCGCTAGTCGATCAGCACTAGCGAGTAAAACCGTCGTTCTTAAAACCGCGGTATTATGGCTCGCTCGTCGATCACCCACTTTACTCAGTTCGGAGCTCCTTACAACGCATAGGTTCATACCGAAACTGATATTACACCCCTAAGAAACAAAAAACTGAAAGAAGAATATAAGATATTGTTAGCAGTATGTACCAGCACGAGATTATCGATTTATACCCATGCGCCTAAAATAGCCTATTAAAAACAGTTTAGTGGATATTCAATTTATACCTGCACTTTATGGTTACCACAAAAAAACTATTTAAAAAAGAGGAGATAGTTGGTTGACAATATTTCATTAAATTATTCAGTGCACCTGTAAATTACGAATAAACAATAATTAAGTCCACACCCATATTTGACCTTAATCTGAAAATAAATAGATAACTATGTTCATAACATTCGATGCTTTTTTAGATTATTCTATATCTTTGTTTGATTTTATTTATCGTCAATGAAAACTGATGAGGTCTGACTAATATGGAACTAAAACAATAAAACTATTGTATTGTTTAATAATAGGTAATAAATAATGTAAACAATAGATGTCACTAGTTAAAAAAAAGTTTTATAGGCTTCCATTCACTTTAAAACCTACAGCAAAATTCAATTTTATAGCTTGAGATATACCTATCGATATTTACGGTCTAATTGGAAGAAAACTTGCAATGTTTTATCATTCTAACGAAAAAATTTATATTGAGTAATATTATAAAATAAATATTTCTAATTTTAGTATTTCTTTTGGTACTTTCGAAAGAATAGCAAAATGGGTAAAACACATAATCTCTATAGATAAGATGACCAGAATATGTCTTAAATAATTGGTTTATGTTCTTCTGCAATAATTGCCGAAAGCTGTTTTATTTTTATGTTTTTTTCGAGTGATGGTTATCTTATTATTATTTATAAGAAAGAGAGAAAGACCCCGAAGGTCATTCAGAGATGAAATCGACGAGGCTATGGAGAAAAGAACCCTGCGAGATGGAGACTGGAATGACAGGGAAAATTGGAGAAAACGGTTGAGTGAAGGAAGACAGTGAAAACTGTGGAAATCCTTAGTAGTAGTAGGTTATCTTATTATTTCTATAAGGTTTTTTCTTTTCTTTTTTTAGTTGTTCTCGATTCTTTGCTGTTTTCTGCTATTTGGTGCCAGTTTCTCCTCACTATTGTTTTGATGTCGTCTAGCCACCATTTTTGTGGTATTCATGTACAATGTGTCTGGTCCACCTTTCTCTTAGAACTCCTATGGCTCTAACTCCTGAGATAGCTTCCTACTACTGCAGAAGCCATTTGTATTCTTCTAGTACAAAACATCAAGTATAGATAACTACAAGATAAAAGCCGAGCTGACAACCGTTGTTTTGCCATATAGATTATTTCTAGTTTCTTTCTTTCTTATTTCCTTTCTTTTTAGCCTATCATGGTGTCGGATTTGGGCTAGCTATTTTAATTTCCATTCACCCATCTCCTCAATTCTTTTCTATTTCCTGCCAATATTTACAATTTCTCAAGTGACTTTTGTTTATAATTTTTCCGCCTCTACTACTTGCTGTATCTTTTTTTTTTCTTAGTCTGCCGCTTTTTCTTTTTACAATATTCTGTGCTTCGTGGAATTTTCTTGTAATTCTGTTGAGTTACATCCTTATCTGATACCCATATCAATATATCTGTCTCTTTGCTATTTTATTTATTATTGGATTTTGGTTGGCAATTCTGCTAATAGTTTCGCTACTTTATCTATTCCAATTTGTCTTTCCAACTTGCTTCTTAGGTGTCTTATCTCCATTGCATTTATCCTGCTCTTATGCTTTTACAGAATTGTCCGGTATTGTGTTATATATTTTTATCGTTGTCTCTCGTGTAAGTTCTCTTTTTTCCAGTATTGGGGCTAACGCATAGTACAACTTTCCCCTGTTGTACTCTTCTTTTTACCTCTTTGTAAATGCTTTCTATAATTTTATCAATATATGTGGTACATTTATTTTCCTCAAACATTTCTCTATAGTTTGTTTTTCTATCATGTTAAATGCTGTTCTTAGGTCTATGAATGCTAATACTAGTTTTCACCCGTATCTAGGCTTCTTTCCATTAGATTCCTAATGAATGAATTCCAATATATATATATATATATATATATATATATATATATATATATATATATATATATATATATGTATATATATATATATATATATATATATATATATATATATATAATTCCATTTCCACTTCTTGTGTTAGTCTCTTCTCTATTAAGGTGATATAAGGTTGAATGCTCGAATAAATATAAAAGGCAGATATCGAGCAGAGTTTTTATAAAATCTTGATTTATACTCCAGTCGCTGTGGAGGAAAAGAGGTCAATACCTCTAAATTTTTTATTACTGAATCGATTTTGCTAAAAATTTGGAATTAGGCTTATCTTACCTCCCTCTTCAAAAGTTATATATGCGCTAGGTGAGCTTTTTATTTTTAAGGGGTGAAATCACCCCTTATTCAAAATAATGAAAAAAATTTATATTAAAGCATTTTATGGATTTAAATCGTGTTAAATTAGGTAATTGAAATATTATCAATTATAATAATGGATATTGTGGACATTCTCAACCCTTAAATAATCTTAAAAACCACCCCTTTTAATAAAAATAATTGTAAAAAATCGTTTAACAGGTTCAAACGCTTCTGTAGTGCATTTATATCATCTACAATGTAATTCTCTGCTTATATAAAATAATTTTAGTTAATTGCAACACTTCAACCCTTAAAGCTACCCCCTGTGTCAAAATATATAAAAAAAAATTTTAAACAAAAACAACTTCAAAAGTTTTCAATATACATTTATATTCAAAAATTCCTTTCTTATCAATAAAATTTTTTTTGATTGGTTGCTTATTTTCAACCCTTAAAAACCACCTCTATGCTCACGAAACAAATTTCCCTTTGGTAAATGTCTAAATAAAAAAATTAAGTATACTCATGATGTTTTTATTATAAACATATATATATATATATATATATATATATATACATATATATATATATATATATATATATATATATATACATATATATATATATATATATATATATATGTATGTATTATATACATAACATATATATATATATATATATATATATATATATATATATATATATATATATATATATATATATATATATATATATATATATATTTGTGTGTGAGTGTTAGTGTGTTACCTGTTACCAGTTTTTCGAATATACTTGAATAAAGCATTTATATATACAGAAAATAAGTTGATGCTCCAAAATATAAATAACATGCTCCAAAAATTTTTTTAGAATAACTCCGTTAATTTTTAAGCTACAGTGTCCATTAAAAAATATTTTGAAGGTAATTTTAAAGGCTACAAGACTAAGTAGATTAAAATATGTTAAAATTCTTTCTTTTTAATTAGTAAAGGGCCAAATTGCTGATTACAGGTGTGTCAGCCGCTGTATCTCAAACTTCAATTGGCTATATCTCTATTATTTTTCGAGCTACAACAAAAATAAAAAATTCAAAATTTTTGTTAAGAAAAAAACTACATTTTGGTATAGAACCATTGTTCACGTATCTCTTATAGTTTTAGATTTATTTTGAAAAAATGTAAATTTTTAGAAAATAAAAAAAAAAGATTTTTTAATTTAAACATGATTTTTTCAAAAAATACGCATTTTAAACAGGCTTAACTTTTAAAACTTATAAATAACACTAAAAATATATGAATTGTGGAGGATATACGTTTAATTTCAATTCTGATCGAAATAGTGTTACTTATACTGCTCGTTTTTTTTTTAAAACGCTAGAGTAATTCAAATTCTTTCCTTCGTATTTCGCTTTGTTTTACTCGAAATGGCTTTTAATATAGCTCATTTTAAGGGTTTTTTCTAGCTCTTTAAAAAGTATTTTATGAGTTTTTATCAAAAAAGATGTCCATTTTCTGATATTTGATGTTAAATGCATCGAGTATAGTATCCCAAAAATAAAAAGTCATCTTCAAACAATTATAAATCGCTTAAGTATTGTACTTATAAAACTTAATAAAAAAACAATCTCTTTGTTTTTTATAAGCTTTATTTTTGTTCATTATATATTTTTCAATAAAACGCTTTGTTTTTGAGTTATTCGTACAAAATCATTGGAAAACATGTTTTTTTTTTGCGAAATGTTTACTTTTTCAAGCGCGTATAACTCAAAAAGTATTGATTTAGTGAAAAAAATGTATATAACATTTTTTGTTTAAAATTTAATTCTCTATCAATTCATGGGGTTATTTTGAGTGTAAAAAGTTCAACCCCCTAGATGGGGTGCCAACCACCCCAGGGGTAGAAGCACACATCGGCACCATATAACTTATATTTTGTGAGTAATTTACTACCCACTGTAAAAATTTCAGATAAATCGGTGCAGTTATAAAAAATTTAAGGGAAAATGCCACAGTAACTGGACTATTAATAAGATTTAATAAAAACTGTGTTCGATATTTGTCTTTTATTTGATTAAAATTCTTTTCTATTATTTTCGTATATATTTTAAAGCATATCGATGACAGAAATATTGCTCTATAGTTGTCTTACATGTTCTTTTTTTTTTGTAAATTGGCACGATGATGTTGTTTTCACAGACTTTAGGGATTTTTTGTTTTTTCCACGCTTTTTTGTATGTTTTCCAAAAGCAGTTTATTCCTTATTCTCCCATGTATTTTACCATTTTCGGTTCAATTTCATTATCTCCACCTTCCTTGCCTATTTTTATGATTGATAATCCTTCTATTACATCTTTTCTACTTATTTGCTCTAGCTTATCTTTTCTTCGCCTACCTTTAGTTGTATTCATTTTCTTATTCATTCATTTTTTTTAATATTATCTTTAATATTTTAAATTTTGAATTTTTATACATTTTTCCTATTTTTCTGAGTGCATTATCTGTTACTTTTACTTCTTGAACAATGAATACTTTTTAAATATTTTATACATACAGACATTTACACAAAAATAATATTTAATTCAATATAATATTAAATCAATACGATATTAACTCCTTTAACTCGATATAATTGCAATTAAAAATTTAGATCCAATATTACAATAATGAATTAAAATATCGTCTTTATTACTCTCTTATCAGTTTATTTACATTTATATTTTCTTTTATTAATAGTATTATCGTGACTTGACTTTCTATAGTTGCATACAAAGAATTACACCTGTGAGTGAATATATCCAAGGTAGTATGGCAATGACGCAGCAAAACCAAGCTGTAGGATTATATTAGTTAATTTTAGTTAAAATTCAATATAATGTAACTGTCGCTAGTGACACAGGTGGTTAGGCGACTATTGTTTGCAAATAAAAAAAAAAGTTTTCTTTAAAATTAAAAAAGAGCCGTTGGCAACAAAATCAATCTTTTGTAATGACGAGTTAAAACAAACGTCAACTTTTTAACTACTCTTTTTAATAAAACTCTTTATACACCAGTAGAGAGTTGTGTCAAAGAACAGTTCTTATGGTTATTTCTCTTCTATCCATCTCTTCCAGTTCCTCCGGTCTTTTGATATTTTTTTCTTTTCTATCACCTGTTATGTTGTTTCCCCCATTCTTTTGTTGTTTTCCCAATTGTCTCATGTCTATCTAGTTATATGCGTAGTCTATTTTTATGGTGTTCTTCTATGTTCTACTGGCAATATTACTATTCACCCTTTAACGCGCAAATTATTTTTTCTTATTTTTTTTACTTATTTTTTATATAAATAAATCACAAAAATGTTTCAAAATATATTTATTTAAAGATGAGACAAATTAAAACGGAAAATTCACAAACATAACATTTCTACAAATTCTAAATAGCGACTGTTCAAAATAAAAATCTACCCAGTTTTATGAAGTTCTGTGAAACATTCTAAACACAGACCAACATTACACTCACTACATGCTATCTTTGATCTCTTCACATTTGATTTGGTGGAGCAACGTGCACATCGCCTATACTTCCCCTTTACTGGTAAATGCACCCCAACATTCGTTTTTCTAGTAACATTATTGGTAGAAATAGAACGTCCACCAATTTTACGCATTTTGTTTTTGCTTGTAGTAGTTGGCGCACCTCTTTGTTTTCTGCCGGAAAAATTACCGATTAGTTCGTTGGCTAGTATCGATCGAAATTGTAAATGAGACTAAGATGACTTTTTTTCTTTCAGCGACCATTGATGTTTTGTACATTATATATGCGTTCACAATCGCAGAATCTATAAGGTAGAAGAAAATTTCCATCCACCATTTACGACTTTTCCATGAGATGGAGTAGGAAGCAAAGTATTGATCAAAAAGATCAACGCCTCCCATGAATTTGTTGTATTCAGCTACTGATTGTGGACAGGATACTTTCTCTTTTTTTTCCTTCTTTGTTTGTTCGAACAACATCAACTTTCAATGAACGATCACGAAGAGAACTAATTACGACCACACACTTTTTGCCTCTGTCATGTCATTTGTAAACTGATATTCCACTGTACTCATTTCCTACAAAATCAGATTCACCCAGTTTCAATTGGTTATCATTTAGCAAAAGGTTCCTGGGATAATGCTTTCTATTTATTCTGAAAGTATCGCAGGCAAATGTATTCTTATGTAGTAAATTGGACAGCAAGTCAATTGTGGAAAAAAAAATCAAAGTATAAAGCATAACCTTTGAAATGCAGAAAGCTCAAATGCAGAACAGTTCTTTCATCCAATGTACCCTCAATGTGACTGGTTTCCTTTCCTCCATATACTTTAAATGAAAGCATATAACCTGTTCGTGCACAAGTCATAACCCAAATTTTGAAGCCTCGTTTAACAGGCTTCATAGGCATCTATTGCTTCAAAGTTGAGCGCCCCTTGAAGCCTACCATGCTTTCATCTATTGAAAGCTCTCTGGATTTATGAAGTTTATCGTTTATCGCATGGAGTTATTTTCACCTTTTTTTGGGCATTTTTCATTTTCGTTCAAATGGACGTGACGTAGAATCGCTAAAAAACTCTTAACGCTCATAATGTTTGCGATTCTATCCACTCGAAAATTTTGGTCATAAGACCAATACATTCTTATCACAGGAAGTTGATGAACTTCCATGATTATTAGAATTCCAAAAAAGCTTGGAGTTCGTCTCTGTGAATTGAAAAAATATGCCTATTTTGCCTTGCATACAGATTGGTTTCCTCAACAATCTCGTTTAGTAACTCATCTGAAAATATTTTTTTAAATATTCCATAGGTGTTGCTTCTTCTATGTTAGGAAAATTTGATCCAAAATTTTGTAAAAAAATTAAAATTTTTGAATTTGTCCTGAAATTATGGGTTATTCTTCTATTTCATCGAAAAATCACTTGCTAAATTAGTGGTACTTTCTTCAATCTCGGGTTGATCTTCTGAAAATATGGTTTGGCTTTGCATCTGTCGGATCTCGAGTTCTGCCAAACCGAAATCTTCGAGACTGATATCGTTCAAACTAGATGAAGATGAAGCAAAACGTCTTTTTGAAGTTTTCTTTTCAGGGACATAGTTCTTGTCATCAATTGAGTCATCCGAGTCATAGTCCATATCTGATCCCGATTTCTCAAAACTTAATAAACTTTTATTTCTTACCCTCTGCTTGGAAGGACGGGATGGGCCAGGTATCGAAGAAGTAGATGGATCAGCTATTGAAACATTAGATGAACGGGGTGTACTAGAACCGCTATGTGTAGAGACAATGTCAGATATTTCAGCCATATCATCTGTAATGCCATCGATAAACTCATACAGTTGATCAGCAGATAAACGTTCTAGTTCCTCGATAGTGATGTTGTCTCTATTTGAAGTCATTTTCTGCAACAAAAATAAAATAAAATCACGATAAGTTCTCATAACACAAAACATAACCAAAAATAGGACAAACAGATGGTACTAGTTACTTCTTTAGTCACCTGATTGTTACTAGTTTCAATAGGATTCTGACCGACTTCTATATTGTAAGGTATAGAAGTTGTGTCGCCTGATACAGATACCTTTACTGGACAGTCTTTTGCTAAGTGCTTGGTGTTTTTGTATATTTGGCAAGTCTGGTTATCTAAAGAAAAGTATATTCTATATGATGTTTCCTCATAGGTAATAACAAAAGAATCGGGTAAGGTATGGTTGATTAGAGGGGATATGTAGGTTTGCCGCCTGAAGCTTAATATATGCTGGAATTCAGAACTTGAAGTCCCTATCCGTAGAAATGATAGTGGTGACAAAAGTTTAACACCAAGTGCTAGGAGTTCAGATTCCAAGATTAAGTGTGGAATGGACGGACATACGTTAGAAAGTACCAGTCGTTAGCTGGGGGAGATTAGTCGACGTGCTTGCAAGATTTGTTGAATAATGTTGACTTTTCCGTGGTTGGTAATAAAATCATCGACCAATTTTTCATTTGCTAAGTAAATGCATATTCTGTTGTTGGATAGCCTTGAACAGAAACTAATATTGATTGGTCGAATTATTAGGCTTAAACTGTGAAGGTAATCTTCAATTTTAGTGTTGTCTTTTGCATCAAATACGATTGCTTGATTTCTTGACGGAAAAACACTAGTAGTTGGTTGTCTGGTTACGGAAGAGTAACTTTTAGGTTGTAGAGGTTGTTGGTCTGGTACAGAACTAGGTTGAGTTGACGTAGATGAAGATGCCATGATGTGAAAATTAATATTTTGTATGCCAATTGAGGCACTAATTGGGGCCAGAAAATACTTGCCTATTTAAGGTATCTTACTAATGTTTATCATTAACATAAAACACAGTCACCAAACGCGTTTTTAACCTTTGCAAGAACAGATTAACAAATAATTAGAATTTAACGTGTTTACTCGTTGGCTGTTCTGATAAGACTCCGTTCTTGAAATCTGATAATTAAATAGAACTATATACTACGAGTTTTATACGTTGAAACCAAACTACTAAACCCAAAGTATATGTCAAGACTGAAAAATAGGTCTGGTAGTACAATGTCGCCTAGGGCCTGTTTTAGCCTAAGGCCCCCACTGCTTAATTGCTAGTAAAAAAAGGTTACACCACGATGAATTGCCCTGTCTTAAGTCCTTGCTTAAGCGGATTCATCAATGTAGATGAGAAAACGTTTGCGTGGGTAGTTTCATATTGAAGGCAAAAGCCAAGTCTTTTGCACATTCTCTTGTGATTAAAGCATTTGCCGAACGGAAGGGATGGCTCCCAAATTTCAAAAACCAACCCGCCACTTATGACATTTAAAAAAAGTCTGCGGAGGGAACACTAGCTTGGTTATTTCCATTTGTTACGAACGGATTGACGAACCACACCAACTTTTGAATAGTTGAAAAATATTAAAAATCAACAATACCGGGGGTTTTTACTAAATGTCTCCCTGATTGCACTAAGCAAGAATAGAATAACTGTCCTTATTTCATGCAACACATACGGATCTTTTTATAGTGAAACCACCCAATACAGTAAAATCTGCGGAAACATGCTGCTACAAAAAAATAAAGTCACTGCTCACACCTTATTGGTTAATTATAATATTATAAATTACGACAGAGGTATTTAATGATTGGCTGATCTAAGTTAACAGTGACAAGAAGAAGTAAAAAACTCAAAATGTTGCTATTTTTGGATAGCCGCACTGTACATAATAAATCATTTTGTCTCGTAAAATGATTTTTTTTTTCAGCCAACAATATATTGCAGCTGCAGTTTGCAAAATACAGATTGCCATGATGATCGCCAACATCCGAAAAGAATAGGCACTACAAGAAGAAGAACAATATATCAAGCTTACAGCCATTAGACCAAGACGTTACTTAAAAGATTAAAACTCGCTAGGGTAAAGAAATGGGTTTAACAATAAACACGAACAAAACGAAGTACTACTACTAACGAAGCACTTTTTATAGAAAATGACGTCATCCAAGCAGTTAACGAATGTTTATATAAGTGAATATTTCGAAAGACAACTACTAAGGCGAATTTATGAAGGGCTGAATGACAATGAAGTGTGGAGAAGACGATACAACTTCGAACTTTATAGAATATACCATGGAACCAGCTATTGTAAAATATATTAAGATAGGACGTCTGAGGTGGGTTGGAACAAAATGACCCAGCTAGAAAAACGTTGCTTGATAGACCGATTGGTCAGAAAAGAAGAGGAAGATCAAAAACCCGTTCCTTGATAAAATAAATGCAGACGACAAATATGAAATATGGCAATAAGTGCTTGGCGGAGAATGGCGAATAGGAACGACTGCAAAAAAATTCTTGAGGAGGCTAGAATACACACAGGGATGTTAAGCACATTATTAAGCACATTAAGTCCATATTTGTGTTATCTTTGATGTTTGATGCTAATATCCTAATTCATAATTCATAACCACTAAATTTTACTGTACATATGTCAATGATCTTTCTAGTCAAAACACGATAACTTAATAAAAATTTAAATAGTTATTTAAGCAGTTATGTTAGAACATAATACCAATTTCATTAATAATTTTTTAAATAAAATGCTGTTTTTGGCTGTTTGTTTTTTGCTTTAATATTCATGATTCAATAAAAATTGATATCTTAAATACGTAAGGCATGAATAGTAGTATGAATAATCCTGAAATAATTAGCCTTATCGCATAGTTAAAGTTCAGGTTCGTACGTGTTTTGTTTTAGAAAAGAATGTCGCATCAACCACAGGATATTAGCAACTACATAAGATATGTTATACCTTGTGATTTAATAGGTATAGATTTAAGATTTAAGATTAAGTCTTTTAAATTCTCTATCGGATATATTTTATATCACCTAGCATCTCGGATAAATTGTTGGATAGGAGATACCGAGACCGTTGTTTGTTATATCGTTGGCAGTCTCTTAATATATGCTTGATGTTCAAAGATGTGTTACTATACACAGTTCGCACCGGGAAGGGTCACTCTTTGTGAAGAGGTATGAATGTGTTAGTCTTGAGTGTCCTAGGCGTAGTCTGGTTAGCACTGTTTGTAGACGACGGTTGTCAGTCCTTGACACCAAGGTATTATATCGTTTTTGATAGATCGAAGTTTAAAATGAGATTGGGACCACTAGCGTTTCCATAAGTATAACACTTTCGACTTGAGCAACGATTTTAAGTCACATGGTGAGTATTCACTTCCTATTTTACTATACTTACTCGTTGCTGACCTTCACGCACTCTTATCTGCTGCTTCATTACCCTCGATGCCGATATATAATGGCATCCATACCAATTTTATTGTCTTATTTGTTTACTGAGCAATTAGAAGTTCAGATTTAATTTTCTTTTCTATGGGGTGTTTCGGATAAAGATGTTGTTTGGCTGAGATAAAGCTAAGAAAATCGATAAGAATAAGAGCTCGTGGAATGTTAGAGGTATTAAAATATTTTAGAGCTTAGTCTAGCTGTTACTAGCAACAGAAATGGACTTCTGGAGAAGAGCAACAGGAAAATCAAGAAGAGATCGGATACCAAATAAGAGAATACAATAAGAGAATGATGTGAGTCAAGCATACAATAGTTGATGACATAAAAACAAAACAGTTAATATGGTACGGCCATGTACAGAGAATGCCAGAGGACAGGATTCCAAAACAGATTTTGACGTGGACACCACAAGGGAGAAGGAAAAGAGGAAGGCCGAGAAAAAGCTAAAGAGAGGGAATTGAAAAAGAACTAGAGGAAAGAGAAATCCCTCCAGGCCTATGGCTGAATAGAGAAGAATGGCGGTTAGGAGTCGGAACGCGTCGGAGAACGCTGTAAACCGATAGTAGTAGTAGAGCTTAGTCTATGGCACAAAGTTCTACCGTCAAGATGGATGTTTTTGTGGCAAGTTTGAACATAAGATTAGATTTTGGGAAAACTATAGCCGAGCCTACACATCATTAGATTTAGATGCGTCTGTTAAGATAGTAATAAAATTTTTATGTGCGTCTAAGTTATTTATTGAGCTTTTAATTTAAGTAATGGGAGTATGTATTACGTTTATCGAATTAAGTAAGAAACGACTCATAGTGGGGTGCTTTTACTATCCAGGGGGGAGGATGTTATTAGAACGATTAGGAACTAATGTTTAGGTAGTTGAGTGCTATCCTCAGCCGCTGGTAATATGGTTTTGTTGTTTGAGGTTTATTATCGTAGAGAGAAAAATGTGAGACTTATTACAGACAATTGAGGAGCATTATTCTCCTCAACATAAATATTGGAAAAACAGTTATTTACTTTTGTTTGAAAAGTTCTTTGTTTTAGAATGTTTTGGATGTAAGCTAAAGTATGACCTTTTATATTTTAGGAGTGTAGTTTTTCCAAAATATTATGCCTCCAAGATGTATTAAATACTCGTTTTAGGTCAAAAGTTATAGCAATACATAATTGTTTAATTGGAAACGGCTCACGATTTTTGCTCTCTTCTTCTTCTTGATGTGCCTATCCGTTACGAATGTTGGCGATCATCATGGCAATCTTTATCTTATCTGCAGCAGCATGGAAAAACTGCACAGATGTTGTATTGAACCTGATTCTGAGGTTCTTTAACCAAGATGTTCTTCTTCTTCCTAGACCTCGTTTTCCAAATATTTTCCTTGCAGGATGGCTTGAAGGAGAGCATATCTGGATTCATTTTGCATAATATGTCCGAAGAACTGTAACTTTCGAGATTTGATGGTGGTCAGTACCTCTCTCCTTGGCTTTCTTGGTCAAGGATATTGTCGATGGCAGAACGATTTTTTCGAAATCCATTTTGTTCCATTATTTAAAGATTTGATTTTTCCACAACTCCACAGTAGCCTAGAGTTTATTATTTTTCACAAAAGTTTTCCCGTAACGCAGATGAGAGAAATCTTTCTATAAGATTCTGGATCGAGACGAGTTTTGTTGGGTTTTAAAGTGCGAAAGATTATGGATTTGGTCCAGATTATTGGCAACCGCGAATTTAGCCAAACAAAGTTGAGTAATTTGGGAGGATAATGTTTTGAAAACGAAGAAAGGTGTTTTAAAAATATGACCGGAATATCATCAGCCGTCTACGTGAATAACACAATACTATACTACTTATGGTTATGGTTATAGGTTCACAGAATTATATAATCAGTAACTTAATTTCTGAGTATTGTTTATAAACAATTTTTAAAATCGTTATGATTTGATAAAGATCAGATAAAGGAAAGGTTAAGTTAGGAGAAGAACCAAAATGACTAAAATCATCGAAAGGATAAACAAACTAAAATGGAGATGGGCAGGACACATAGTTAGAATAACGGATGGGCGATGGAAAAAGAGGTTATTGGAATGGAGATCAAGCGAAGACAATAGCAGCGTCGTTCGACCAGCTACACGATGGGCTGACTATTTAAGAAGAAAAAAATAAAAACTGGATGAGAGTGGCGCAAGATAGAAGGGCTTAAAAACACGAGGAAGAGGTTAATGTTATGTAACAAAAAGAGTTTGGGTTGCAGTAAAGCAAAAAATACATACATTAAAATTTTTTTGTATGATGTCAACATTGTAGCTTTTTGTGATCTAGTTACTGGACACAGCTCACTGGGATAGGACCTCTATAAAACTTCTAAAAAACATATCATCTTTAACTGCAGGACAATTGTTTTGAAACGTCACGTTCAAGTACCTTAAACAGGCCATTTTAGAACTTGACCAGGTAAGAAGTATCTTTCCCTAACTGATAATAAGCTTTCTCAGAAGCCTAGATTTGTTGTGCTGACTCTTTTTATTTCCCTTATTATTTGTCTTATTTCCCTTATTTCTCTCTATCTTTAGCCTTAAGTAATTTAACTTTGGACATATGCCTCTCGCAAATCAATACAGTATTTTATATTTTGCGCCACTTGCTTCCAATAGTGTCCTCCAATCTTCTTAATGTCATCAACACATCTCATTTGTGGTCTTCCTCTGCTTCTCTTTCCTAGCCATGGTCTCCATTGTTGTATTTCGTGGTTCCACCTTTTATCCTTCAGTCGAGCATTGTGTCCTGCGAAGCTCCATTTTAATTGGGCAGCATGTTCTCCTGCGTCTTTTACTTTGGTTTTGCTTCTAATCCATTTGTTTGGTTTTTTTGCCTATAAGTCTCACCTCGAGCATTGATCTTTCCATCGCTCTTTGTGCCTTTACTATTTTATTCATATTAGACTTGGTGAGTGTCCACGTCTGTGAACCATACGTGAGAATAGGGAGGATACACTGATCGTAAATTCTGGTTTTCAAATATTGTTCTATTTTGGTGCTTTTCAAGATCCAACTCAGTTCCCAAATCCTGCCCACGCTAACTTTATTCTTCTGGTAATTTCGGCAGTTTAATTTTCTTTGTTAACTTTCATTATCTGTCCCAGGTAGATGTATTCGCTTACTGTTTCTAAATTTATGTCGTTCAACGTTATTTCTCTAATTTTCGGTATATTTGTCATTATTTTTGTTTTTTTTTTTTCAAGTTCTTCTTAAGACCTACTTTTTCCGAAGCTTGAAATAAAGGCGTCATCATGGTCTGCAGCCCTTCGAAACTTGTAGCGAATATTACAATGTCATCAGCGTATCTCAAATGACTCAGTTTTCTTCCATTAACATTTATTTCTTTATCTGCCCAGTTAATGTCTTTGAACACGTCTTCCAGTCCAAGTGTGAATAGTTTTGGTGAGATAACATCACCCTGGCGAACTCCTCTGTTGATTTTATATTATGTAATATTATGTATGAGCATTTTGTATCTGGAGTCTATCCTGCAGTTGTTCATAGCTCTCTATATTGCCTAAAGTTCTATGGAGTCGAATGCCTTTTCATAATCAACGAAGCCAATGTATAAGTTTAAGTGATATTCATTGGCTTTCTTTATTAGAGTTCTGCCTGTAAGAAGATGATCCGCTGTACTTTAACCCTTTCGAAATTCTGCCTGCTCTACCGGTTGATAGCTATCGAGCTTTGACGTTAACCTGTTAGTTATTACTCTCATAAACAGTTTTTACATCTGGGACAGCAGGGAGATTGGCCTATAATTCTTCAGATCTCCCCTGACTCCATTTTTGAAAAGAAGTATTGTCAAACTTTCATTCCAATTATCTGGGACTTCTCCTCTGTGAAGACATTCGTTGAAAAAAATTTTCAATTCTTCGAGAATAATTTCACTCCCCTACTTCAACATTTTCTACAAGTATTCCATCTGGGCCCGGAGCCTTATTATTCCTTAGTTGTGTCATAGCTTGTTTTATTTCGAAGGATTCTATGTTAGGGAGTATTTCTGAGTTGACATTCGTTATATTTCCCTTAAGATCTTCTTTTGCAGTGTTATCTGGGTTCTTGTTTGAGGAATATAAATCACGGTGAAATGTTTGAGTAACTTTTAGGATTTCGTTCTTTTCTCTTTTCTTTTCCATCTTTATACTTCAATGAGATTATTATAGGCTTTCCTAAGTTTGATCTTAAGCATTTCAGGCCTCGGTCCTTTCCTATTATTTTTCTATCTTGTTTTCATTGTAGATCCTTAAATCTTCCTTTACTTCCTTCTTTATTTGTTTATTTTATTCTTTGAAACCATCGGTGTTTCGCTTTCCTTCGCTTAGAAATGTGCCTCTCTTTTCCATCAACCGTTTTGTTCCATTAGGTACTTATTCTATCTTCGATATTTTTCGTTTTCTTGTTTTCTTTGCAACAGTCAGTCCTGCTTTCAAGAGCTTTCGTTGCATATCTTTATTAATTGTGTTCATGTCGGAGTATTCTTGTTGATAATATTCTACAAATTCTTTTCTTAAGACTTCTCTGTACTCATCTCCCTTCTATCGCATTTTATTTGTGACGTTATTTACGAATTATTATTTGTATGACGTTTCTTTTCCACTCACAGACCTTTAAACCATATGTCAGCCTGTTTTTCCAAAACTATTTATTTTCGTGTATGCAGAAATGACGATTTACGATTAATCGTCCTTTCGAATACGAATTCTTTTTTTTTGTCACGCCTTTGGTTTTAATATTACATTAATATTTAACCATATGAATATTAAGTATATATGTATTGTACAAAAGACCACAACATATGTTTTATTTTGTGTCTATGGCAAGTAACTAATATGTTGAAAACAGTATTTTATTTTCAGTGCATTTTGTTTGTTCAAACAGGTAAATCTTTAAAAAAGATCTATCTCTTAAAATTAAGAATAATTTATTCCATTTTCATTTTATTCATTTATAACATAAATGCCACAAGTATAGGTATCGTCTTTGTCAAGAAGCATTGATCACTGTAAAACCAATCAATGAAATATATTAATGGACAAGGGCGGATCTGTGAAAAAACGACCTAAGGTAGCACTCGGATTTTTGCAAAAAAGTTGTGTAATTACTTCAGTATATAATACAAGAAAAGAGAGGGAAAAAAGCCTTTTCTTATTAAATATTTTTCAACCATATAATTAAATTTCGCTTATGACCTTCATAATTCGGCTATAAAATATTTATAATATAATAAAACAGTTCATCAAGTTTTTATTTAAATAATATTTTGCAATCTAAATTTTTTTTTAAAAATTGAAATTTTTAATAATCTTGTACAACAAAAACTAGACCATATAGAGGTTTGACAATTTTTTTAATTATAAAAACACATTTAACTTATCTAAAGGCCCGTTTTCAAACTAAGTCTTATTGTACGTTTTGTGGGTCATATAAAACGTACGACAAAATGTACGTTTTGTCCAGTGTATACACACTACGTTTTTCCTTCCGTTTTCTACCTCATTTTTAATTCAGAGTCTTGAGTTGTGTGAAGTTTGTTTAGTGTTTTTTTTTATTATGAAGGAAACACGGCTGCTTTCTTTTATTTTTTCAACTATAAAGATACTACGACTCAGGAAAAAGGGAATGAAGAGGGAAAAGACAAGATGGTCAAGAGAGTGGGCTTCTAAAAAGAAGCCAGTATTCCCACGTTTTGTTACTAAAAGAGGCGAACCAGATGACTGGCGCAATTACTTGCGAATGGACACCTCAGCCTATTGTCAATTGCTAGAGTTGGTAACACCATACATATTGAAATAAGACACCTCATGAGAAAAGCCATTACACCCCATGAAAGATTCACAGCAACTCTCAGATATCTTACAACAGGACGCAGCGTCAAGGACTTGGAGTTCACAATCATAATATCCAAACCAGCGTTAAGCCAAATAATTCCTGAAACCTGTAATGCAATCTACTTGGTTTTAAAACATAACTACTTAAAAACCTTTAAACAATTCAATAAATTCCCCAAAAAATCGTGGGTGCATTGCTGCAAATCTGACACTATTAGGCTTTTTTTGGGAAAAATGAAACGAACTGCAGTGGAACTAGTCGTCAAATAAGTCAAGATCGGACGACTTGTCTGAACATGTATTTTCACGTAACGTTTTAGAATATCAGTTCTCGCAAAACTATGCTTCTCCTATCATTTCTACGATCTGACCTTGGATTTCATTTCGATTCGACAAGACGTACGTTTTGATGTTTACATGCCACGTTTTATTGTATAGGATTTGTCTTATCCAACAAAACGTACAATAAGACGTAGCGTGAAAACCGGCCTTAAGGAATGTTTTAAAATCATAAACAATTTTTTGGCTTACAAACAAATAGAATATATCGGTAATTATTAGCTCAAATTAAATTTAAAAAACAGCATTGAAAAAAAACTTGGTAAGGTGCTTCTTTTACAGAAAAATTAGAATTACAAGTAGGTAGTGGTTCCTTAGATACAACCTGTCAAAGTTGACCGCATTTGCAACGAAAGTAGAAACAATAAGAACCTTTAAACCTTTCGTTTTTTTTTTCGGAGTTCTTTCTGGATAAACATTGTTATCTTTAAGATATTTATAACATATATAAACTAATAATAACCATCGGTATCGCACGTAACAAATACCAAAAAAATTAAGTTGAAAAAATTGAATTTCAAAGTTCAAAATCGGTATACGTACAAAAAATGTATTTTTTTTTTCGGCTTCCAATAAAGCGTTTTTTTTTCATTCTTTTTTATTCCGATGTAACTCCAATACATACACCTAAAAAATGTATTGCTAAATCCTAAAGATGTCTTTTTCTTGTTATAAATAAATTAATTTATTTATACGCCAATCGTCAAAGACGAAAATGCCACTGAAGCTCTATTAATAATACCAACACGCTAAACTTTACTGAGAATGTAAATTTTTGAACCACAAAAAATAGGCAAAAAAGTTTACTACTCCTACCCCTCGGCTTTCCCCTAAAACCACCCCCTCGTAGGAAAGAAAAACGAAAAAAATATATTTACCTAGAATTTGTACGTCGTGCAACTTTTTTATGCAATTAAGGTCAGTTTCTATAAAAGTGTTAAATAAATAAACGTTGCGCGATTTTTGCCATTCGTTGAATTCTTATGAGATCTTAAAATTTATCACTTCAAAACCCAATAATGCCCAAAATTAAATTTTTATCACAACGAAATCAAAACTTCAGAATGAAATAGAGGTCGTTTTTAATAGAAATGTGCAAAATTTACGTTTTTTTTCTTTATAACTGTCTCTTTTAGACGTATGATATATCATAAGCTGGGTAATGAAGGACACAATATTTCATAAAACATTATTTATTTTAAAATTTGTATAATGTGTGATATTTGACAAAACATTACTCGGAATGAAGTCCTACATTAAATTTATTGCATCGATATTACACTATAATACACTTGCCATATTTGCCGCACCTTCGTTGTTTTTCAATTTTGTCCACCAAGAAATTTCGTCAGCCTCAATTGCCTCAATGTTGCGGTAAAGAAGCCACATGTTGACTATTGCCCCATTCAAGTAAAATATAAATATCGCCCAATGCCATTTGTTAGATCGAATTCAAATCCTATATAAACCTTTTAGCTTATCGAATAAGTCTACACCACCCATTTCCTTGTTATACATTTGCGCAACGTTTGGTTGAGGGACCGCTATAATTTTTCTGTCTTTTCTGGACCATCTGTCACAGTTTCCCATAGTAAATATTTCTGAAGTTAAAATATTAGTTGCTATAGTAACTTCATTATTGTCATTCCAGAGGACAAGAGTGAGCTGATGGTCTTCGCTATGTAGAGCGTGAGAAGTTCCACGAATTTGTTTTTTTATTTCTTTGATTAGGTCTTCTTCAATCTTGTCTTTTCTAATTGTGCCGAAAGAGTGTATCTTTTGATCTCTCAACCTTGTCAGTAAATTCAAAGATGTAAAAGAAATTATCTATATAGATAACAGATTCTTGTGGTAAAAACCCTGTACACAGCTTTTCCGGTATTTTCCGGTTACGGAACTTTCTAATGGATTACCCTATAAGTTATCTTATATAGGGATGAAATTTTGCAAGGTAACTATTATTGGTCGCAACGCACCAGAATTTATATCCGTAACGAATGAGTTTTCCTCGAATAAACTGCTTCATTGAATGATGTCCATTCTGTCCTGAGAAACTTTCGTTCACTGGCTGGAGGTAATGATGGAAACATTCATTTAGATGGTCAATTAGGGGTTGAGCTTTAAACGCTTTATTGGTTTGTTGGTACAACGTATTATTGTTAAAGTGTAATAATCTTTGAATCTGTTCAAATCTGTTTTGACTTATAGTAGTACTAACTAGATATGAGTGAGAGTCCCCTCGACATTTTTAATACATTCTCCTAGAAGGCAATGGGTGGTATCCAGAGAGAATAAGGATACCAAAGTATTTATATAAATCATTAACGGACAAAGAGAAAGTATATTTTGTGAAGCATACTTTACCGTTTCTTTACAAAGATAGTCCATGATTTTTTTAAAATAATTTAAACAAATTGATTGGCTTCAAATTGTGTTGTTTCCATTCATTTAGTATATGAGGTTTCCACAGTTCCATTCATTGTTTTTGAAAATATCATTTATGCCTCCTTTTTCCGGTTTTTTCTTCGTACTTACGATCGATTATTTTTATAGATTTTTTTCTGTTTGCAGAATATTGTGAAATTTCTGCAACCTCCCTTTTTCTTTTGTTACCTGATTCGCGAGTTTTAGTCATAGTAGTATTTGACAGCACTGTTTTTTCAATTGCTGTTATTTATTTATTTATCGTATGGCATACAATAAGAACACTTAATTAAAAATCAATAAAAAACGTTAGATGAAGTATTACAAACGAACATCTAGGGCCGATTGTTCGAACGCTAATCAAAACTTGATTGTAATCAAATATTTAATTGCAATCAAATACGTCACAGCAGCTGCCAAAATTATTAAAAATTGCTTAATATTGTTGTTATTGATTTGTAAATAAAAACATGAAATTAACATTAGAAAGAGTTTAATTATGGTTTATTTTAAATTAAAGCGTAACATAATAAAATTAAATAAAATAAATCAGTCAACATAACCTCAAAATGTGACGTATTCGATTTTAATTAAATATTTGATTACAATTAAGTTTTGATTAGCGTTCGAACAATCGGCCCCTAATGTGTTATTAATATAATGAAAAACATTTTCGGTCGCATTCAGGAACTTATTGAAAAGTCACCCAATCTTCTCTTCGTGAATGTATTTTCCGTGACCTGCAATCGTAAAAATTTATAAATTTATAAGAAAAGATATTAAAATATTTTTATAGAAAAAGAGCTTTAAAAGAAAAAGGTGATGGTTTAAAGATTATCATCCTATTGTTTATAACTTCGTCGCCAATGGCGGTCAACTTTGATCGGCTGTATCTCAAGAAATACTACTCGTAATTAACTTTTTTTTAAAAGAAGCGTCTTGCTAAGTATTAAATTGATTTTAATGAAATTTGATGAGCTGTTTTATTATATTATAAAGATTTTATAGACGAATTATGAAGGTCCTAAGTACAATCAAAGTGGTTGAAAAACATTGAACAAGAAAAGGCTTGTTTCCTCCTCTTTTTTATATTTATTGCTATTTTGCAGCAAGGGTGATAAATTAAAATATTTTTAATTGGCCATATCTTATAGAAAATTTAATTGCCGCTTTTTTTACGCTTTTGCTCCATAATGAATCGTTTTAAAGTTATAAGCAAGCAAAGTAGAAAAAAATCGATTTTTCCTGTAATTTTTAAATATTCTAATTTTTTAATTAATGTTCACAACCAATTTGAAAAGTAGAATTAGTCAATTATTATTACTGAAATTATCACAAAAATTTTTGAAAAAATCGGAATGTCACCTCTTACATCCACCTCAAAACAGATTCACCCTAGTCAATAAGGTGACAATAAGGTTTAAAAATCCCAACTTCTTATTTAATAATAATGATTCACTTCTGCTTCTAATCATGCTTCTTATCATACATTCTCTTCGGTTTTGTGCTAGAGCTATTATTTGGATCTTCTGGTATTTGAAACGATTCCCGTAGTTTTGTTAGTCAGTGATTAGGGAATATTCTCTTTATAGTATAGCTACGTACTTTAATTTTCAGGACTTTTTTCCGTCACAACCCAACAATGCATCAGCAGAGATTACGGCAATGGTGGTACAGTTTGTGTGTGCAATGCTACCTACTGCGAATTTTTACCAAAAATTCAACCTGTTGATAAGGCACGTTACTTGATATACACCTCAAACAAAGCAGGTCTAAGGTTCGAAAAAAGTGAAGGTAGTTTTTTGCCAGAACAAACAACATCTAAAACCAAAAAATTTTATGTTTATACCAAAGAATATCAAGAGATACATGGTTTTGGAGGTGCCTTTACCGATTCTACAGGGATAAATATCAATTCTCTAAACGAAGGGGCGAAAGAAAATTTAATGAGGTAAGCCAAGTTACATAACTATTCATCCATGACTTTAAAGTGATATTCCATAATATAATTCTAATATACATATAAAAAATATTTAAAAAGCACGAAAACGTTTTTCGATTAATCCTAATTGGATTTTTATAACCAACTTATCATTATAATGAGGGATTAGTTAGTAAAGAACCAATTTTAATTTTAGTGTAAAATTTGTCTTTGAAATATTAAAAAAAAAGATAAAAGTTTAGATACGAATTTAATAAAAATAATTATTGGCTGAATGTAAAACATAAAAATCTAAATAAATAATCCCGCAACAATTACAGCTTACCTCCGTCTTGAGATACATAAAATTATAAGTTCTTGTAAGAAGATAGTGAACATTTTGGTCTAAAAAACGACTATAGGTATACCTCGGAATCTCTAGCTGATCAAGAGGAAAAGATAATTAGAAATCAAATTGACTACGTTGTTAGTAATGAAATGTTTAGACAGTATTACATCCATTAAAATATATTCGATTTAAACTAAATCTAAAAAGAATAAAAGTTCCGACCACTCAAAAAAAAAGTTAATACTTATAATAAGTTTCATCATCATCACTGGCTCGACAACCCTTTTTGGGTCTTGGCCTGTTCCAGGATTCTTCTCCATTCTGATCTGTTTCGTGTTTTTTATTTTTAAGGTTGTTATATCATTTTCTATTTGTTGTAAATATCTCAGTTTCGGTCTTCCTCTTTTTCTTTTTCCTGCTGGCATCTGTTTGTATATTTTGTTTAGTATTTCGCCTTCTTCCATTCTGTCCTATATAACGCAGTCGTCCTATTTTAATGAATGTTATAATATCCGGATCCTGGTATATTTTGTATAGTTCAGAGTTGTATCTTCTTCGCCATATTCCGTTTTCTTTTGTGCCCTTATATATGTGTCGCAAGATTTTTCTTTCGAAGGTGGCTAACAACGTTTCCTCTCTTTTAGTGAGTGTCCAAGTTTCTGAGCCATATATGAGTACCGGTCTTATTAGGGTTTTATATATTTGGCATTTTGTTTTTCTTGCGATGTTATCTGATCTTAGTTGCCTAATTAAGCCATGGTAACATTTATTTGCAATAAATATTCGCCTCTTCACTTCCTCCGTAACGTTATTATCAGACGTGACTAGGGATCTCAAGTATATAAAGTTTTTTACCCCCTCTATGTTGTATTCTCCTATTGTTATATTTTGTGGCTACCTTATTTCTGGTTTTGTACTGACCTGCATATATTTTGTTTTGGTCTGATTGATTTTAAGACCACTATTTTGTGCAGCTCGTTCTATTTGGTTGTATGCCTCTATCATTTCTCTTCTTGATCTTGCGATTATGTCAACATCATCTGCAAATGCTAGTATTTGCACGCTTTTATTAATGATTGTTCCTCGTGTATTGACTGTTGTGTCCCGCAGTATTTTCTCGAGTACGATGTTAAACAAGATGCATGACAGAGCGTCTCCCTGGCGTAGTCCCTTTTTCACATCTATTGTTTCCGTTAATTTATTTTGTATCCGGATTCTACTTTCTACTTTTAGAGATTATTTTATCAGTTCTATTAGTTCTTTTATTAAGAATTCTCGGTTTATATTGTCATATGCGCTTTCAAAGTCTATGAAAAGATGATGTGTGTCGATGTTATATTTACTTGTTTTTTTGAAGATCTGTCGCAGAACAAATATCTGGTCTATTGTTGACTTCTGTCTACAGAAGCCACTTTGGTATTTGCCAACTATTTTTTCAGCGTGTGGTCTAAGTCTTTCATAAATGACATTGGAAATTATTTTGTATGCTGCATTCAGCAGCGTGATTCCACGGTAATTTCCACATTCTAACTGATTTCCTTTTTTATGTAATGGTACAATAATACCGCTATTCCACTCCATTGGTTGCTGTTTATTCGACCATAGCTTTGTTATCAATTCATGTATTGTTTTTTGTAGTGCGTCTCCTCCTTCCTTCAGAAATTCCGACGCTATTTGATCCGATCCCGGTGCTTTATTGTTCTTTAATTTGTCTACTGCTGCTCTAATCTCGGCTATTGTTGGTGGAATCTTTTCTCTGTTGTCTGCTTTGTCTAATGGTATGTCAGGCTTCGTCTCTCTCCGATCTCCTTCAAACTTTTTCGTAAAATGTTCTGTCCATCTACTTAGTATCTCTTGCTGTTCTGTCAATATATTACCTTCCTTATCTCTACACATCGTTGTTCTCGGTTTAAAGTCTTTTCTGCTTTTGTTTAGTCTCTGATAAAATTTTCTTGTCTCTGTTGAGTTACTTAGTTCTTGTAGTTCTTGAAGTTCTTTGTTCATATATTCTCTCTTTTTTCTTCGGTGAGTTTTCTTTTCTTCTTTGCGTAGTCGTTTATATTCTTTCTCTGGTTGTCGGGTTCTGTGCCCCTGTTGCATCAGTAAATATGCTCTGTTTTTTTGTCTGTTATGATCTGACATTCTTCGTCAAACCAGTCATTCGTTCTTGTTCTTCTTTCTCTACCTTCTATGCTTAGTACTTCTTTAGCTGCCTCTTTTATATTATATAGATATAATAAGTTTATAAAGATTTAATACAAGGATACATTGCAAAATTAAAACTTAATTCTTTAACTCCATAGATAGATGATAGATTTCCATACCATGCATAGAAGAAATCCTAGACGCTTTATCTGGAGCGACATATTTTTGCATTTAGATTAAGAAATAAAACTAGATTCAGACTTAAGACCATACAGGCATTTTCAACAAATATAGGCCAATATCAAATGACACGACTTCCCATGGGATTAAAGACAAGCCCGGGATGTTTCTCAAGAGCAATGACAATGGCAATGCCAGGCTTAAACTTCGAAAACATGCTCATATACCTTGACTACCTGATAGTATTTGGCAACAATTTACAACAGCACGACCCAGTAAAGGCACTAGAAAGACCGAGGAAGTTCAATTTAAAATTAAACCCGAATAAATGTAAGTTTGTAAAAAAGGAACTCTTATACTTAGGACACAGGGTATCGAATTAAGGGATAGTACCGGATCCAGAAAAAATGATAGCAGTGGAACAACATCCTATACCACATAAAACGAAAGAAGCAAAGATATTTGTAACATTTGCAAATTAAAAAAATATAAGGTTGAATGCTCGAATAAATGAACTTTAATCAGATAAAAGGCATATATCGAGCACAGTTTAATTTAATCTTGCCCAAGTACTTTCGATCCCTAGATCATCTTCAGGGGCATTTGCCGCTGAAATGCCATGACGAAATGCCCCTGAAGATGATCTAGGGATCGAAAGTACTTGGGCAAGATTAAATTAAACTGTGCTCGATATATGCCTTTTATCTGATCAAAATTTGCAAATTATTATAGGAAGCATATAAAATATTTCAGACAACTGAAAGAGAAGAAGAAAAGAAACATTTGAGAAGCTCAAGACATCTTTAACAAACCCCCCCAGGGATAGAATTCCTGGATTTATCAGCAGAAAACAAATTTATTCCAAGGATAGATGCTTCAAGATTAGCATTGGGAGCAACACTTTCAAATAGTAATAACAAACCCGTAGCATACGCTAGTAGAACACTCAACAAAGCAGAATTAAATTATAATACAATAGAAAATACATTATTGGCAATGAAGTATCTCCAAATGGAGGCATTCTCTACTACAGAAGGAATTTATTATTCTGACAGACCACCGGCCACTAGTAAACGTTTAAACGCCCAGGAAGAGATATAGAATTCGAAGGACGAAAGGACTGATCAATCGGACATTGTTCAGTGTTACAACATAGCTTGATTTATAAAAATATAATCATAGTTTCTGATTTATTTATACATATTACTCAATCCATAAATTAGCCTAAACTGGCATACATTTATTTTGTATATATGCCATTTTGCCCACGTCAACATATGCCATTTTATCCGGAATAGATCGTTTTCACATAACCCCACTTTTTAACTAACCAACAAATGATACAGATCTCTGTTAAAACACAACTTATACTAGAGCATGTGTTGTTGTGACAAATACGTTGAAAATTTCAACAAAACTTACATCCACCAAACAATTAGCTCGTAATCAAAAAGTGAAGGCAAACTAATTACTCAACTAATTATAAACACACTGTTATAGCACAATCTATAACCACTGAGACACGCAGTTTCAATTGTCAACAGTTCTACTAAAGAATATAGACGCTTCTATATTCTTTGGTTCTACCATTACGGTTCTGAGATAGAATGCAACTCCAGATTTGCGCGTTCACTCAAAACCGGTAATGCGCCGTTGTATCCAAGTATGCCGTTTTAGACCAGCCTCTCTTATTATTAACCGTTTAGAACTTTTGAACTGTTGTAGCTATATAGACGCACACAAAAAATATCGTGAACTGTTAGGCAGACAAATGACGCAGTTCTCAACAGAGCAGAAGCTACTGGTCAGTTGATTGATAGCTTCAAATGCAGGAAAATACCAAATATTTGATATAATGCGAGAAAAACATTTAATATTCTTCTACTAATTATTGTGGGTAAAATCAAAGGACGCAAAAGAATTGGTAGAAAACAATATTCCTGGTTAAAAAATGTCAGACTGGGATACGGAAAATCGAACAACGTTCAGAATAGCTCATGATATAGTCTCGTCTTGTTAATCGCCAACGTCAAGGAAACTTGATAAGCCACGTTAAGAAGAACAGAAAATATATAAAAAAATCGCGAAATATTGTCAACTGAAGGTATACATTGTTTACTTGCTTATTTTTGTAACCTATTTTGTAATAACACAGACATAAAATATAGAAAATAACTAGATATAGAGAGTGATCAAAATAGTCTACATTTCTTAATACGTAGCCCGATATAAAACTATATTGGAATTGTTATTATTTTAAAGGACTTTTTACTGTTTTTATTTTCGAATTGTTTTAAAGATGACCTTTATCCAAGTAGCTATGTCGTTTATTCCGTTATTACGATATTCATGATTTATTTTTATTTATTTATTATTACATATTGTAATAACACATTTTTTGTGGTTATATCACTACTTTCTATAATAAGACTCGTTTAAAACATAATGTTGCATCTTACTATAACAATAAACTCGAGGGTGTTTAAGTAAAGGTGATAATTACAGAACATATTGTGAGGCATAATCAGAATATAAACTACAACGACAATATAAAATATTGATCTTTTCGATACAAAGCTAAGACACTTAAACATAACAAACACAAATTAGTTAAAAATTGTATATATTTAGAAGTAATGGGTTTGCTACAAAGACGAAATAATACCTACATAAAAAGGTATACAAAGTTGTGCATAATATGCAATTTTTTGATTATTAACAAGATTATGACAAAATTAATTGGAATGAAATGGTTCTTCTTCTTCTTTTTATGTAGACATGATTATCTGTTTTCAATCTACCTGAAGTAAGTTATCGTTCCATCGTTTTCGCGGTCTTCCTACTGATCGTCTTCCTGTTGGGGAACCCTCTCTTGCCGTCTTTACTACTCTATTTATTGTTATTCGGCTTATATGATCGTCTTACTCAGTCCTTGAAATTCTACACCGTGCATCTATGTTGTATATCTGTACTTCTAGCTCTGTTCCATTCTGTTTTACCATCAATTTTTAATCTTTGCTGTTCCTAACATCCTTTTTGCCCTGTCTGTGTCAGGTAGTGTTTCTGCCGCGTATGTCATTATTGGTCTGATGATTTCTTTTTGGATATTTTTATTTCTCCATATTGTTTCATTCAGGCTACCTGCGGCTCTATTTGCTCTATTCACTTGATCTTCCACTTCTGTTTCGAGCTTTCCGTAGCTATATAATGTAATGGCCAAATATTTAAACTCCATCACTTGTTCTATTATCTGAGCTTCCAGGACCAATTTGCATCTTAGTAAATTTACTGTTATAACCATGCATTTTGTAATTAACATGTTAAATTTTCTGGCTGTTATATTGAATTGGTGCAGCATACGTTGTAAATTATTTTTACTTAGAGAGAGTATTTATTCGTCGTCTGTCTAGCAGATTGTTTTAATTTGGTTTTCTCCCATTTGGAATCATTTTTTAGTTCTTTCTTTTTTTATTATTGCATCCATAATCAAGTTAAACAATTGAGGACTCATGGGATTTTCATATCTTATCCCATCTCCAGCATTAATAGAGTCCCAATGGTATCTCTCTTGCGTACAATAAGTGGATAACGTCGTTTAATTTGACCCTGTCAAATGCCTTTTTAAGGTTTACGAAGTATAGATATGCCGGTTTGTTGCATTTAAATGATTTTTCTTGTACTTGCCTTATTATAAATATACCGTCCGTGCATGATCTTCCCAACCTAAAACCTTGTTGTTCTTCTGCTGGTATTATAATTTCTTACTTTAGCACCTTTAGGAAATAGGAATCGGAAGTAGTCTGTCCATTCTTCCTTCTGAATGGAATTCGTTTTTAGTAGTTCGCTTATCTCTTTTCTTTGTCCTATGATCCTATGTCCTGTGATGTTACGTAGAAGTCGTGTTCGATTTGTTTTGACAAGCTCTGCCAGTGTTCCGTTTTTATTTGTCTAATTAATGTATTCGTTTCATTTCTGAATTTCGTTTATAGTGGTTGTATGGCTATTGTCATGAATCATGATAATTGATAGAGCTAACAACAATCAAAATCATCTGGTCATGATAAACAATATTGCTGTTGTAGATAAATTTGTGTATCTGGGCTCATTAATAACCAACAAAGGAGGCTGTACTGAAGAAATAAAGCGGCGGTCAGCAGTCGCAAAAAGCGCTATGGCAAAATTAACAAAAATTTGAAAAAGCCATTAAATAACTACCGATACAAAAATGAGACTAGTAAGAAGTCTAGTTTTTCCAGTTTTGACTTATGCATCGGAATGCTGGACCCTTACTGGGTGGAGAAAGACAAAAAGAACATAGATGTATTTGAGATGTACTGCTGAAGACGAATGCTGAGAATACCATGGGTGGCAAGAAGAACAAATGAATCCATACTGGACCAGCTAAACGTAAAGAAAAGACTAAGAACACAAATATCAGAACAAATAATAAGCTATTTTGGACATGTGCTTCGAAGAAATGGTCTTGAAAAACTTACCATCCAGGGAAAAGTAGAAGGCAAAAGAAATAGAGGTAGATCGCCCACACGATACACGGACCATATTGTTGCTACCATTGGCGCTCCATTGTCAGAATGTGCTAGAATGGCAGAAGATAGAAAAACGTGGAGGAACATTGGAAAATTTAGCTAATAGCTTCATGATATCACGATACCTGCATCAGGTTTACGACTAAGAAGAAGAAGAAGATGCATATTGTGTTTGTTGTGTTCTGTATTGTAAAAAGGCTTCTTCTTTTCTTTACATTTTGTCTTCGCTTCCTCTCTAAATAATTGGGCTATTTTTTTATATGTTAGTGTTTGTTACTTTTCTCTCTCCAAGTGATTCTGTTAATAATATTATATTTAAGCTCTTTCCAGCTCTCCTCGATGTTATCGTTTTCTAATATTTCTTTCCCAACAATCTTGATGATATTCTTTTTCTGTTTAAATATTCCGTGAATTCCGTATTTAGTCCTTCGACTCTGATTTTTGTTTGTGTTGGCGCCGATCTCTTACTAGTAAAGTATTTCATCATGATTATTATTTTACATAATACTAGGTTATGGTCGCTACCTACATCGGTTGAGTTGAGGCATCTTACGTCGATTATTTCTGGCAGATGTCCACTGGTATTATTTAATGTATTTTGTGTTGGTCTTTGTTGTCAAAAAATGTGTTGTTTACTCCAAGTTCGTTATTTGTGCAGAAGAAAATGGTTAATGCGATGAAATGCTAAGAATATCTTAACAGGATTATACTGTAATGAGCTTAGAAAACACTCAGGACTAACTAATATAGTCCAAGCTGTAGAGACAAAAATGAATGATTTAAGCATTAATTAGTGAATTTTTGAAACCAGCACAGCGTTATGAAGGACGTCGCAATGCTGAATTGGCGACTCTCTATGGCACTGAAAACATCGTCAGATATATTAAAGCCAAGCGGATAGGATGGGTAGGTCGTGCGGTAATATCCGAGGAAGACAGAGTGCTAAAGGCAATGCTTTTTGAGAGACCAGGCCGTAGAAGATCAGTAGGTCGTCCTAGAAAAATGGGAAGATGATGAAGAAGCTATCTAGGATTTATCTAGGATTGGGTTACAACAATGGGAAATGGAAGCGCAAAATTGTAGAAGATGGAGGGCAATAGTCGATGCGGCGAAAACTCACCCCGAGTTGTAAAGCCAGTCAAGAAGAAGAAGTTATTAAGGGCAACGTCTGCAGTAACCGTCAAGTGTTTGCAACTCCAATTTCTTGGTTATAATTTTTTTATGACATTTTTTAAGTGGAAAACGGTATTTTTTTATTATTTTTATTGATTCAAATCAAAATTGTATGGTAAAATGAGTAATATATTATAAGGCTTCGTAAAAAATGGTTTAATTTGAGCTATGAAAGCTCAAATTAAATTGAAAAAAAATTATCATATCTCCGTTAAATACTAACCAATTTTGTACTTTTTGTTATTTTGGACAGCGGAAAATTTTGTGAACATTGACGATATTTTTTTTGGCTGCGGTTAAAACTTTAGTGACTTAACAGTTCTTTTTAAATTACTCTTGATCATCATATTTAATATTCCACGAACTTAGTAAAAAAAAGATTATATGGAAAAAACCAGTCTGATATATATATATATATATATATATATATATATATATATATATATATATATATATATATATATATATATATATATATATATATATATATATATATATATATATATATATATATATATATATATATATATAGGGCCTGCGTAGCGCAAGCGGTAGGATGCTTGCCTCGCAAGCCGGTGGTCCGGGGTTCGAATCCCACCGCCGGCAAGAACATCTAGACATTTTAAAAATGTCTATAGGCCCCAGGTCGACTCAGCCTGAATAAAAATGAGTACCTTGGGTAAAACCAGGGGTAATAATAGACGGTTAAAGCATAGCACTGGCCATGTTACCTTCCTTGTATACCGTAGGCCCTAGATATAGCAGACTACCCTGCTATACTCCCAAAGCCGCGACAGCGGTATAAAACGGGAGACTATTATTATATATATATATATATATATATATATATATATATATATATATATATATATATATATATATATATATATATATATATATATATATATATATATTGCGGTTACCATAACTCTTAAATCAATTAAAATCAAACAAAAATGTCATTTACCTAGATATGTTAACAAAATTTAAATTTTTACTCTTATAGTTGTAAGTATTGAAATATTCACTTTGTTTTGAAACAAAATTTAAACCTAAAGTTAATAAAGACCATCAGTCAAACGTTATTTATAAAATAAATTGTAAAGACTGCAATTCAACATATATTGGACAAACACACCAATACCTACATAGAAGAATTGTTCTCAAACATTCTCTAGAAAACATTCTCTAGAAAATAGCCATCCAACCTAGTACAGATTTTGGAAAAAGAACAAAATTACAACACAAGATCCATATTGGAGATGATTCACATAAAAAAAAGATCCAAATTCCATCAATAATAAGACTGACATCAAAGATCTTTCCAATATGTATCATAATTTGATAAATTAAGTTGTTTTTTAAATGTAATATAGTAGATATTTAAGATACGACCCTGAACCACTCCTATTTTAAGATATCTGCCAGATGTCATCTGTCAATGTCAGATACCAATTTATAATCCATGTTAAACTTTTTAAAAAAGTGTAAACATGAAATTTAATTGTAAAATGTAATGTTTAAAGTTTAATAAAGTGCTTATTGAAAATGGCAAATTTGCCGAAACGTTTAAGCAAAATCTAAATAGTTTTATTTACATCAGACCGACAAACCCTATTTTGCTTTTGGTAGTTAGGTTTCAAAGCATATAGTACCTACCTATGTAGTTCTATTTAATTATCGGATTCCAAGCGAAAATTGGAATGGTTAAATAAATTCTCAGTATTGTGTTTAAATTTGGGAATGTAGCAATAATATTATTTTTCTTAATAAATGACCACATGGATACAGGCGAAATATTATTTTCGTATTAAAATCTCTCTCTACTTAGTCTTAAATTGTAATATTTCATTTTTCAGTTTTTTTAGGTTTAAATCTTGTTCATAACATTTTTATTCCTCCATTAAAGAGTCACTAACATCACTATCATGAAAATTGTTTTTAATTTAATGTTAATCACAGTCAGTGAAGTTTACATGTTTTGACAATTTTTTGTGTACATTTTTCAAATCATTCGTCCGTTTTGTCATTAACGTTTGCTTGGAAAATAATTTACAGACCTAATAGTACAGTAAGTTGTTGATTTCAATATAATCCAAACAATCTCATTTAACTTTTTCTTCGCTATTCATTGTTCGGAAGAAGGAGGCAATAGTTAATTTTCTTGTTATTTGTTTTGAATAGAAGAACGATTTGTTACATCGAATAGATGTAACTAAAGATTCATTTATTGATTTTAATGTATTTTTTATATAATACTCTCACATGGCCGTATCTGGCCACAATGCAATGTCGTTTACAAAACTCTTCGTTTCATCATTACTTTGAGATGATTTTAAATTTATATTTCCTTCTTTTATTTCAGTTTCACAATCGGAATTGCTTGGTTTTTCCTGCTAGTCTTTTTGCAGAATAGTTTCGGACACAAATGATGAAGGTGAAATTTGTGAAAATGATGACGATTGTTGTAATTGTTCTCCATCTCCAGTTTTTCCAATTTTCCAACGTTCTTTTTATTTGTTTTGCCACTTTATCTTGATTTGCTTTTTGTTTAATTTTTTAACACCCAGTTAAATTTTTATAGGAATTCATTTTAAAGACTACGTACTAAAAAGAAAGAAGAACATGATGTTCAATTAAATTTATTTTACTCAATATCACACAATCACAATTTATGGTATTTTATATTATATATTATTTTAATTAAATAATAGAATACTTTTATAAAAACTTACATTTGTTTTAACAATTCGAAGATATTAATTAGTCCAACTACTTTTTCTTAGGAGCAGCAGCTTTTCTAGCCTTTTGGTGAACTTGCGGTAGCCTTGGCGGTTTTTGGGTTAGATGCCTTTGGTTTTTTCATAGGACTGCTTTTATTTGATTTTTCCGCTTTGGTTGGTGTTTTTACTTTGGCCTTTGCGGAAGTCGTAACTGAGGGTGAAGATGACACAGTTTTAGGAGCTAACGTTTTTTCAACTTTCTTCGTCTTGGCCGGCTTTTCTCTGTCTTTGATGGTGCTTCTTTAGCCTTAGTCACTTTCTTTACATATTTTACCTTTTAGCTGGTAGCAGAACGTTTGGCGGCGGTGAGTTAGGATCTAACTTGAAGATCTTGATGCTTATTTTTCCTTTGATAACACTAACGGTCCAGTTGCAACTGCAACTTTTAAATATTTTATGAACGGAGCAACTTTTTCCGCATCTACTTTGTAATTTGCAGCGATATATTTCTTGATAGCTTGAAGAAAAGAACTACCACTTTTTGAATTTTTTGCCTTTTTTTCATTTTTGAATTTGCAATAAGTCTAGAACTTGAGTCTTAATTGCACAATTTTCAATCAAAAACTTAATAAGATGGGATTGCTACAAGATTGATCAAACCAGATAAAACATGCTCTCTTTGTGTGTATAGGGATTTAAGTATTTGAAGTTTATTGCTCATGAAATTTGTTAAATATAAAATTGAAACACAACTTTTTTTCAACTAAATGTTTTTTGACTTTGTGTGGTGTGGTTATTACATAAATTTATTCACCGTGATTACCTTATTGATTTTACAGTTAATATTTTCATATTTCACATTCATTTTATTACATGTACTGTCATTACTTTTTTTATTTCCTTGTTGAAAGGTTGAAAATCATTAACTGAATTCTCACTTTATTGTCACTGAGCGGTATTAATTTATTATCTTCCTTACTCGATGACACAGCTCTCATCATTTATAATAAACATCAACTTATTCTCTCTTTACTTAATACCAGAATTTGAAAAGAATTTAATTATTTAGTAAATAGCCCATAATACATACTTTTCTTTATATTTTTAGGTCATATTTTGGAGAGGATGGCATAGAATATACATTAGCAAGAGTACCAATAGGTTTATCTGATTTCGGATTACGTGATTACTCGTATGCAGAATCCGAGGATCCTTCATTAAAAAATTTTAAGTTAGCTCCTGAAGATTTCCAATATAAGGTAATTATGTTTTTAATCTTAGTTACTTATACGTAGCTTTACCTAACATATTCTGTTTGTCTTGCCATGTATATTTTCTTCAGTTATGTCTCTTTCTTCCATTGTTGCTTTTAATAATCTAGGACGTTTTTTGCCTTCTATTGGGTTTTTGAGGGAGCCTTGTAACTGGCTTCCTACATTCAAGGGTTGGAAATCTTTTGATTTCAAGCCTTACTTTAAAGGACTTGTGAATGGATGTAGCTCCATAGGTTTGGTTCTTCAGTGACCGTTGAAGGATAAGGATTCTTAATATGAGCAAGTATAGCTCCAGAGAAATAAAATCACATTTAAGTTTATCGATTTATAATTAAATCTTTTTAGATTAAGAGAGGCCCAACACGGCCGTAGCTGACTATACAATATCAAAAAATTCTTTCTTTATAACACGTAAAAGAGAAAACCGTATGTATGAGAAAAATGCCCGATTTCGGCAGAGAGAAATATTTAATACGTGAATTGAGAGTGTTTAAAAATTCAATGCCTCCAGGGCGAAGTGTGAGAATGAACTGAACTGATAAAACACTACTTGATGCGTGAAGATTACTCCTATTTTATTTAGGTGTAAAAAAATATTTAAGAGGGTGAGGCGCCAATGAGTCGGGTGTCGCGAACAAATTTGATGAAGTGACTACTAGTTATTCTACACTAAGAAAAGTCTAAAGAATTACATTTTTATTTTATATTTTAAAACAATATGTTCATTTCTGGAACAGGTTTTCATGTCCAAATTCTCAGCGGTATTCTTATCTCGTCTATTCTTCGCATATGTCCATACCAGAGTAATTTTTGCTGTTCTATTTTGTCATTAGGTATCTTCTTTACATTAATTACTTCTCTAGTTAATCACTGTCCATTACTGTTAATCTACAGCGTCTTCCCCAAAGCATTATTTGCATTGCATTTACTCTGTGTTATTCTTTCATTTTTCATCCATGTCTATAAGCCATATAGTGAAAGGCTTTGCATTATTGTCTAAGTTTAGTTATTACGGGAGAGAGCTGACATCTGCACGGAACATTTCGAAACAACAGACCTGTCGTCATCAAATCTCAAACACACCTACTGGTTACGGTGGCAACATAGTAGACACATTAGATAACTCCTTCTCTCGCCTAAATACAATACATGCCAGTATTCAATTAACGATGAAAGTTGAGTCTGAAGCGTTTTTGCCATTCCTTGATGTTCTTATTTAGAAACACCGAACTCACAATTTTTCCTATTCCGTGTACCGGAAACCCAACCATACAAAACATTATCTCGATGCCCAGTCACATCATCACCCCGCGTAACTTAATTCAGTTATCAACACTGTTGTTTCCCGTTCCATAAGACTTAGCGACGACAATTACAGATCATCCGAAATCAGTTCAATAAGGCAAACACTCTTACAAAACGGCTACCACAAAACCCAAATCAATAGAAGCATTCAAAAACATATAAACCCTATTCCATCCAAAAAATCCTTGCCGCCTAATCAACCCAAAATTTTTCTATCGTTCATCAAAGGTGTCCCTTACAAGATCAGTATAACTCTTAGCCCTCTAAACATCAAAATCATCTTCACTACTAACTCCACGCTGTCCAATCTCGTCAGATCCGTAAAAGGTGCCTAGAAGATACCTTGTTCGAGTTGCTCATGAACATACATAGGACAGACATACCGACGAATCCACAACCGTATTTACGAACATTCTATATTTGTAAAACATTTAATAAAACTGTAAAATATTTGCAGAATGTATACCTTTAATTTTTTTACTTTGACACTTATACAAACGTAGCAACAGAACAAAGTTTACGGACCACCAGAAATACGACGTTGTTTTGTTTTGATTTTAGCTGTTACTGAAGCACAAGTTTTAGCTTTGTGGCGCTAAAAAGAGTAAAAATCGGTCACATATAGTCGTTAACGACGATCAAGGATAACTGAACTGTTAACAATGATGGTCTATGGCAAATCTTATTAAGTCACTCTACGTATTAAGTCACTCCAATTGACGGTACGACATTTGAATCGTGGTTACTGTCAAACGCGAAATTATTAATCGCGCGAAATTGAAAAATGGTAAAGTTTTCTAAATTTTTTCAATTTTCTGTGTATTCTTCTCTTCGTAAAAATCTTCTGGACAATATAAGAAAAATTTAAAAAGATGAATAAAATCATTTTAGTTGTTCTAAGTTATAGTGTGACAAATAAAAATAGGGATTCATTTTTATATAATAAATTAATATTTTTATTTTAGATACCATTAATTCTAAAAGCAAATGAACTTGCTGGTCATCCCATTAGATTGATAGGTTCAGCCTGGTCGCCACCAATATGGATGAAAATTATACCGAAATATGTCACATTATTTGGAACTTTAAAGTCAGAAATGTATCAACCATGGGCCAACTATCATTTAAAGTTTCTGGAAGAATACAAAAAGAATAATATTACCTTTTGGGGAATCACCACTGGTAATCAACCGACTATAGGTTATATTACGTTCAATATACCTGGATTAGCTATGGGCCCCGTGCAGTTGGTAAGATCTATTGAGGGAAAAAGTAATAAGTAAAACATAAAATATACAGTAACAGTTCGTAGTAAAAATTATGGAGAATGGATTTATTGCAGAGATTTTGTTGCCTCGTCGTACAAATTTTCCGGAATTTTATATCATATATTATTATGGGTTTTCCAGAAGGGTTCCCTTTTTCTGACAAAAAGCTTTTTTTAATACCTTTTGGGACCATCTGTTTTCTGTACAAATCCATGTAAAACGGGCCATTCTAAAATATTTAAGATATGCATTTACTTATTTTACTTTACTTATCCAATTTAAAAAATTAAATTTTGTCTATCCAGAGAACGGCTGTCTGAATGGTCACATAACTTACATGTAGGAGATCGTGATCAGGGCAAGTCTCGAACAGAGGAAAACTTAGTAGATGTGTTGAATCTTGTACCATCCCATATTCACACAGCGTATCGGAGCCAGCAGGTAACAGTTCCTATTTCCCCATGTTAAAGATTAAGAGATTAAGATGGTGAGGAACCTCTTCTTTCCATTTGGCGAGATGTATTAGGATGTATTATATATATATATATATATATATATATATATATATATATATATATATATATATATATATATATATATTATATATATAGTATATATATATATACATTTATATATATATATATATATATATATATATATATATATATATATAAATATATATAAATATATATGTATATATATTTCTGGTGTATAGTGCATGATATATGGCCAAAAAGCTTTTTCTAGAGTCACGAATCCAGAGTTTGTTTCTTTAGTTTCATAACTCCAGCTACTTGTCTTCATATATCAGGCATATAGACATCGTAGAGCTTATGTATGAGTATGGGTGTTAAATATTTACTGATAATTCTTGATTCTTATTGATATACAACGACGTGTCTGTTGGTGTGTGCTAATGCTTTCCATAATTGCGAGAAATATCGTCCCGGATATCTGGTGTCTTTCATACCCTTTTTCGATATGTTGGGTATCATTTAATATATGATCTTCGCGTTCTAAAGCCACTTTGTTTTTTATGAGTTTTTAGTTAATTCTGGATGCAATTTTCTTAAGGACCATGCCCAGATATTTTGAATAAGTAACAGAGCAATGATATTGGCCGATAGCTTTTGGAGTCGTTGGGATCTTTGTCAGGTTTAAGCAAGGCAAAAACGTTGGCTTCCGGACTTAAAGTATCTGAATAGTTACATGAATATAGCTGTTAATAATCTGGATGAGCCATTGTAGTGTTTTTGGTTCAAGCTTCTTAATTTGCTCTGTGTTAAGATAGACAACGCCAGGAGCCAATCCATATACTATGATTTTCTCCACACTCATATCAGTAACATAGTGACGATAAAAACAATATTATTTTCTTTTAATTTTAGGGAAGATGGATTTCGCAGAACTTGGGTCCAACACTTAGAAAATCTGAATTCTCTGATATAAAAGTTATCACATTAGATGACCAACGTATTTTTCTACCTTTATGGTTAGTAGATGTAAGTATAAGTTTTTGTATTATACCTATTTTCTAGAGTAATTTCTATTTCTTTGTATTTGCTAATGCAGTTCACTTTCGGTTTTCTTATGTTTATTAATTTTTTGTTAGAAATACACTATTGCACATAGTCGCCAATAATCTCTAACATTATTCCATTTGAACAATAAAAGAAACAAGTGGTTAATCGTTTCTTGTATATTTATCTCTAGTTACACTTTAGTTAGCTATTAAGGGACGCGCGCACTTGACCGAACCGGCCGGCAACAGAACGCACCCCGACGATCAGCAATTTAATGTGTTTGTGTATTTAAATAAATCAGCGCGCACTATACGTACCCGTAACACATCGATTTACACAGAACCTTAGAAAAAATTCACAATGGAAGACTTTTGAGGTTATTGTGTAACGTTGTGTTGCCTGGTAATTGGTTATGGTGTGCTCTACCACTACGGAACGAACCGACAAATAAAATGGTATAAGGAATTGTACGATTCTAATAACAAAAACGATTGGAAACAAAAAAGAAAAAACTACTATTGAGTACATAGACCAGAGAGATTAGCAAAAGAAGCATTTTTCGTCACACTCTTTAATACAGGTATTTAACAACTAATTTTGATATATTTGGTGATAACTAATGTAATAAACAAAATATGTAAGATATTAAACGTCCTTTTGAACTTATAAACAAAGTAAAATCGCTATTTGATTTTAAATACTAAGGGTGAACATCCCTAAATTATATTGAAAAGTAAAACAATTTTACTGAAAAAGCAAATCCTAAATAAGAGTTTTTTACTTAATCATCCATCAGTCGCGCTGTTGGATAAAATTCAACAAAAAATTATCCACTACACAAATTTTCTTCAAAGTTTAATAAATCGTTTCCAGGTTTCTGAACACAACACAACATAACACCAATACTGAACAATCCTAGAGTAATACACAAGAAGAAGAAGTTTCTGTTGACAATATTCCTAGAATTAAGGCTTGGAATAAGTGGTGCGAAGGGTTTTCGCGCTGTATCTCGTAAACTAGAAACTCTACTGGAAATTATGTTACACATTATTTATAGAAAATTAAATTGTTTACAGATTTTTTTATATTACTTTCTATGGTAAAATGGAAAATAAAAAAGTTATTACCAAAAATAACTAAAAACTATTCAACAAATTTTCTTTTCGGCCTTAATTTTTTTTTATTATTTTACAATATAATGATGTCAGAGCAATATTATAAAGGTTTTTGCAACGAATCATTTCACTGCAAATTTGTATCATTTCAATCATTTTTCTGGGTTTTACAGCGCTCCGAATTTGATTTGGTTTTTGATTACTCGTAAGAATACGATAAAAACGAACAATTACACTTAGTTTTATTTTTTTTTATTCATATCCTTTTAAATAAATTATTAATTTATTATCGACCAATTTCCCACTAAAAAACTTATCCCACCTCGTGCGCTTGCGTGGCACTAAAAAGCACCAATGGACAGAGATACAGCTAAATAAGAGCACCATAGCAATAATATTCCAAGATAAATTTCTTGGTAATAAAAAGAACAAACCAAACTTAATAGACCTTCTCAAAACTGCTCTATCAGAAAGGGGTTTTAGTGTCAATCAGGCTGACTGTAATGCAGATACAGTCATCATATGTTCTGCGCTTTGTGTACAGTCATCATAAGTTTGTGAGTGTCGTAGTAGAGGACATGAACATTCTTGTCTTGCTCACAGTATTAAAAAGGCAGCAGTAAAATGTTGTGTGTCTAAAGTGTCTAATTTTTTTAAACTTTCAAAAGTGTGTAAGTCGCACCAATTATACTGTCTTTCAAGTTTAATATATCACGACGTTATTGCAGTGAATTTGCTGTTTCTCCATGCTTTTTCAGGATGCGACATAACATTAGTAGCGTACAAGATCGGCAAACTTAAATTCATCAAAATTTTAGAGAAATATCCTGGCGGAGTTACCTAGTGGAACAGCATTATTTCTCAGTGAGAAAGCCAAACTATCTCTGTCCACTGTCGTAAGCGTACGTTTTTTCGTCTCTATATATGTAAATAAAGAAGATTATCTAACAGCGTGAGATACAAAACGATTCGCCAAGACAGTGACTAAAAAACATTTAACTTATCATCGATTCCTCCAACACAAGATGCAGCTCGTTTCCACAGTGTTAGAGTTTATCACCAGAAAATTTACCATAGATAGATAGATAGATATATAGATAGTTTATTTGACTGTAATTTACAACAAGGTTTACAGCAAGTCAAACTAAAATTATAAATATTAATTATTACAACAAAATGAAAACAATACATTAAAAATATTTAAAACATTAAAATACATATAAAACGTACAATATAGACATCATAATATAATTAAAATAACATTAAATTTGGTTATGTTACAGCTTGGGCATTCACAGATACACTCTGGTAATTTTCACCTAATGTATAAGGACACATGGTCACTAGGTACTCTTTGACTTGGTTTTTAAAAGCTGTAGTTGAATGAATGTTTTTAAATTTTTGAGGAAGTTGATTATACCTACAGTAGTAAACCACAGACAGTAGATGACTTCCTACTTATTTCTAAATGTCGATAGGGTACTACAAACTGTCTCTTATTTCTTGTGTTGTGTGAGTGAATATCACTGTTACATAAAAAAGTTCTTTTATTTTTATGAATTAGTACCAATAATTCCAAAATGTAAATTCCATACACTGTTAATATATCCATATTCAATTCCAAATTTGAATACCAATCCAAACTTTCAAAACTCCACCACCCCACGAACTTCTGAAATTAATTTTCTGCAGATACAAGGGAAACTGTGAAAGTATGTGTGGTTGCCGACAAGTAGACCTCAAATGCTCTGCAGTATGCCTCAATTGTTCTGGTGAAACGTTCAGTGACATTATGGAAATATTAAAATTATTTGAAAAATTTGAAGATAACACAATGACGCCAATTCTAACTTCCGTTCTTTCGCAAACATTCACCTTCGATACTGAATTATATCCTGAACCGCAACCTTGACCATCAAATAAAATAAAAAAACAGTAGCTGAACAACAACTCTTTAAATATATACGAGTACTTATGCTCAACCTTATCTCGCCTGGAAATTTTCAGTTAATTAGGCCTAATGGGGATATCGCTTGAAAAACGCGCCTCCAGACTGTACCTCATAGGTGGTCAGGAAAAAGACCGATAATAAACTGATAATAGGAACCATAGGAATGGAAACAAAATAATAAATTATATACCTAAATAAAAAAAATATTCAGTAAAAATCTAAGCCTAATGGTTCGTTTTTATCGTATTCTTAATGAAATGAAATTAATGAAATTAAACACATTTATAGTGAAAATCATTCCTTGAAACCCCTCTCTAATATTGATTTATTGTCTTTTTATTGTAAAATGATGAGAAAAAACGTTATAAGGCCAAAAAATATTTTTTTTAAACATTTTTAGTAATTTTTGTTAATACATTTTTTATTTTCCATTTTACAGTAAATAAAAAGTAATAGATAAGGTTGTAGAAAAATTTAATTTTTTGCAATAATTTTTTATAAAATTTTCTGTTGGGTTGCTTATTTACGAGATACAATGCGAAATCCCTTTGCCTCCGTTTTCCAAAATGGCGGCCGGGGACAGGGGTGGCAAACTTGAATATAACCTTATACTAACCGGCCCCACACAACAAAAAAAAAAATAAATTGCGTTCTCTTAAAAATGTAATCTCAATGTTACTTTTCAATGGACTAATGGGAAAATGTAAAATACTTATACCAGAGTTATTTTTAAGCATTTTTCTGGCGGAATATTGTTTCTAAATATTGAATTTTGTTTTGTAATATCGTTTTTTACGATAAATTAGAAAAAGTAAAGTAGTAAAATCAAATTCCGTGCTTCGCTTTTTACAAATTCCATGCACCCATTTATTACGCTTACTTGTTGAAAGTTTGGTCTGTGTGTTTGTGCATTCCGTTGCCGGCTGGTTAGGTCAAGTGCACGCATACCTTTAGTCTCATATTATTTTAGATGTTACTGTTTAATCCCGGAGCAAAACAGTATATTGATGGAATTGGAGTTCATTGGTATTTGGACTCAATTAGTCCAACTCTGGATTTAGATCTTACTCATATTTTTTATCCAGATAAATTTATTCTTGGAACAGAAGGTTGTCGAGGTAAGTGTTAACTAGTAAAAGTTGTGTTAAGTTTTAATTAATAATGGATTATATTTTTTATACTTGCTTTTTTAAACGTTTGGCGAATTTTTCTTTATACTGACCTAGATGTATGATTTTAGAAGTGATTTACCCGTCGGATCTTAACAGTAATTTAGTACCTAACGGTAATTTTCAAACAAAAATATTTGTGCAACTTACTTCTTTGTTTTTATATTTAATCTTGCAGTAGTCGCACGCGGAGTCTCGCTCGATGAAAAACCATTTTTTTGGATATTTTAATCGTTTCTCTCCTCCCGGATTTTTTATCGGGTCTAGGTATCTTCCGGCATTGGTACTGTCTTGCTTAAGTGGGTACCAAATATTCAATACATTCACCACTTCGAGTATTATTTATGCATTGCACAAGTAGTTGCGCTCACTGAGTACATAGAAAGAAACTACGAGCAAAACGGATCGCAAGTGTTTACGACATCGTAGACCACCAGGTACTCTTATCAAAGATTTTTAAAAGCACTAGAGATAATAATGTAACAAAGTTAATTGCATCTGTACTGCAGAACAGGTCGTTCTTCGTCACCATAAATGGTGAGCAAACTAGGTAGAGAAATCAAAAAACGGCTTGCCCCAAGGAAGTGTAATTGCACCAATGCTGCAATCAGTCCCCCCTGCCTACTCAAAACACTTCCTATATGTAGACGATCTGATCACAGCTGTTCAAGATGAACTCCTGAGCAGCAGAGACTAAGCTAGAAGAGGCACTGTCCATTATTATGAATTCACTTCCACTTACTGTTCACTGGTAGACATTTAACAAGTGGACCCATGCATTATTGTTCTGTACCTATTTAATTGTGATAGTTTATTTTTAATTATTACACTTTTTTTAATTAACTGAATTAATAGAACTATTCTTTTTTCTTTTCCAAACTATAATTTAAAGTGTTTCATATAAATTCTTATATTATATGAAACACTTCCCTAATTGACAGGTTGTTTCTGTGTTTTATCCAGTACACGCATCGAATTAATTCTAGTAGGCACCTTATTTTGTTATTACTTTGTGCATGTCCTGCTGCTGGTCTACCTTTTTTCCCATTCGCTTTTAATTGAAGTGTAGATTTCGGTACTCCATGCTCCATTGCAGCCTCCTTAAGTGAAGATTTTCCCAATATCACATCTCTTATTGCCAGTTCTAATGTTTCTTGTGAATACCTACTTCCGACACCACGATTAATAATATTTTTAATATATTTTCTTGGCATTTTTGCACCCACAGAATAAGTTAAAACAAACCAACCTAAAAACTCTTGGAATCACAGTTGCCCCATTATCGCCGTCCACAGTTGCACCAATCACGTGTCATGCCAGGGTAATTGTGGACCCCTTTTTAATTAACAAACTATTCTTCTCATACTCCGGTTACCGAGCCAGTGTATATAATAAATATAACAATGATTGTCATCTAATTTAAAGGTTCTTAAATATATTTTACTAGCTAGTTTTAACTATTTTTTAAATCGTTTTACTGATAATGGTCCGACTGGACCGAAAACGTTTTGGAATAATTTTAGTCCTTTTAGATAAATTTTAATTATTTTTTAATAAATAAAATAAAAAAATTCACCAGAAGTTTTTACTTCTTTGTAAGTTGCTTTGTAAGTTGCTTTGTATACTTGCTCTTTATGTAAACAGATTTTTATACTTTACAGAAGTATGTAACGGACACCTATATAAATTAATTATATTAAAAATATATAATCTATCCTTATATTCTTTTTTACAGGTAATATACCATTTGAACCAGATGTAAGCTTAGGATCTTGGCAAAGAGCCGAAGATTATGTGAAGGATATTATGGAGGTTTGTAGTCAGTATTACTTTAAAATGTTTTTATTAGCTATTACATTAAATATGTATTTCGTTAGGGCCCCTGTGCATACTATCAATTTTTAGTCGCACAATTATTTAGTTGTTTGTCAAAAAACTACTGGAGCAAATGGAAGCTCGCATACTATCGTCGAAATGGTGACTCGACAGAATAATCATAAAACCCCGTCGATCGCCTTTTGACTTAAAAATCGCACAACTATCAATAAGCACATCTCAATGTCCATCGTACTAGATGGCCTCACGCGTACACTCAACTCTAAACAGTTGAAATACATCATAACAGTTCTTTAAATCTGTTCGTATTGCCAGGGGACAGACCCTTTTGGGAAACAAAATAAAACGACAAATACTGATGAACATTTAAACCCTCGATAACATTTCTTCCTATCCACAAGGAAAATGGATTCCTGCAGCAGGCTGTATAGCATGAATGACAAAAAATCCTTTATAAAAGGTATATTAATACAAAAACCTTATCGGGCTACATCAGAGAACGTTTTCGAAATGACTATTTCATCATCAGTGTTTTCTAGGTTTACATATTTAAAGCCACTAAATACATGGGTAAAAACCCTTTAAGTATAGGTAAATTGTTTTAAATTACATTTTTGATGATAAAATACTAGGATGTTTAAGTAAACTTAAACATCCTTAAACGCTTAGTATTTAGAATTTTCTTTTCCTTTTTTTATTATCTTCCATGTAAAGTAATGCACAAGCAAGAACAAGTCGAGAACAAATCACAATATCCTCACGATTTGACTAAACTGTTTGGTATCGGGGTAGTGTATCGATAGTATGCGGGGGCCCATCTGCAAATATAAAATTCGCCAATGCAGAACTTAAAATAATGTTTGGAAGTATAATCACCAATGACGGAAAGAGAAACTTAGAAATATCAAATAGTGCAAAAAAATCTAATAAATTGAACTACGTGCTAGCTTCAATTTTAGGAAAAAAATGGATTTAGATACCCAAGAGATCAAGAGAAAAATATACAATATAGTATTGATACTATTATTACTATAAAATCTTTAGTGATATGCTAATACTGAATAAAATAACAAATAGAAAATAATGAAAATGCAAGTAGAATAACAATGTACAATAAAAATTAAAAGGAAAATTCCTAGTGGTTGGCTGTATACCATAGTTTTAAAAAACTTACTATGAAATAAAAACTTCTTGAGTAAATTGGTATAAAAGGGTATAACCGGATAATAATGTCATAACTGCCCCAGGGAAAACTTTACTCAAAATCTGTATGTATTGTTCGACATCACATAACATGAAGATTCACCAAATTTTAGCCCAACATAAACCTTAAAATTCCAGAAAACGTCAAAAATTGTTTTTTGGTCATAACTCACTTGAATTTTTACCAAATTAAATTTGTTTTTCTTATAATTAAAGGTATTTTTGTGCTCTACAAAACTGTTTGAACAAAAATGAGAGTTGGTGGGCAATTTATATTGATTTGAGCGTTTGAAAATTTCAAACGCCTATAAAAAAATAACAAAAAATATAGAAAGCTCGGTAAAAATATATATAATGTATGATAACTAAAACTATGTTCCAGATTTTTTTCAGAATTTTTAAACTGTTTACAAGGCAGTTAAAAATCGAAAAACCGGTTTTTGATGTTTATTCGCTGTGTATTGAGTTACATTTTTAGTTAGAGATGAGATATTCTTTTAAAATTATTAAAGTAAATTTTTCTTCTTTTAGTACCTTGTCCGATTCATATTGGCAATAATAACTTTGTTTACGGCGGCTCTAAATAAATTAGCGGTGGTCTCTTGATACCATTCTCAGAGATTTTGGAGCCAGGATTTTCTTCGTCGACCTGGGCCTCTCCTTCCGGCAATATTACCCTGTATTATGAGGTGTAGAAGGTTATACCTCTCTGGATGTCTCATTACATGACCGAAATATTGTAACTTTCGAATTTTTATCGTTTTTGTTATTTCTGTGCTCTTTTTCATTATATGTAAACCTATTTCATTTCTTATTCGATCAACCCAACGTATCCGCAATACTCGTCGATAAATCTACATCTCAAAGGCCTCTATTTTTTCATTAATGTCTCTGTAAGGGTCCAGCTTTCCATACCATACAGCCATGTGGAGAATATGTAGCAGCGTATTAATCTGATTTTAAGGTTTAACGTAATATCTCTATTAATTAGAATTTTCTTTAATTTATAGAAGGCGGCTCTGGCTTTTTCAATGCGTATTCTTATTTCTTTATTTATATCCCAGTTATCGTTAACGTTTGCACCCAAGTAGGTAATATTGTGGACTCTTTCTAACTCTATTCCATATGCTCTGATGTTCGTTGGTTGTAACTCCGTTTTGCTGACAACCATAAGTTTTGTCTTAGAGGTATTATTAAGAGGTATATTATATTATTATTAAGTTTTAGCCCATATTCATCACATGCTTCGATTACCCTGTTTATAAGTCGTTGCAGGTCTTCTACATTGGACCGTGTCGTCTGCATATCTGAGATTGTTGACATTAATTTCGTAATTTTCACTTAATGCCTGTATCTTCAACTAAGGCTTCTTTGAAAATAAATTCGGAGTAGATATTAAAAAGTAGAGGCGATAGAATACATCCTTGCCTCACTTTACGTCGTATTTCCACTGCTTTGGTCGTGTTGTGTCCAGCTCGTATGTTTGTACATAAATGCCACTACCAATTTTTGAGAATACAGAGGTCTCGGTCATCAATTCCCACCTGTTGCAAGACACCTATAAGTTTGTCATGGTTTACTCGGTCAAATGCCTTTTCGAAGTCGATAAAACACATATATATTGATTGTTCTATATCCATACATCTTTAAACCATGACCTGCAAACTGAAGAGTGCTTCTCTGGTTCCGAGGTTGTTTCTGAAACCAAATTGTGTTTCACTTAGTTGTACTTATATTTTGTTGTAAATTCTCGAGTGCAGTATTCTTAGGAAAATTTTCAGTACATGACTCATCAGACTGATAGTGCGATAATCACTACACTGTTTGGCATTTATTTTTTGTTGTTATAATATGTCCTGTTTCGTATATTTTATTAAAGAGGCTTAGAAGAGAATGTTTACCCTTAGTTATGGTCGAGTAGTTTGATTATTTCGCTTGGAATTTCATCTGGACCGGTGGCTTTCCTATTTTTTAATAGCTTTATAGCTCTTTCCATTTCATCAAGTGTTATGTTTGGACCAGTCGATATGTTTTTGATTTGAATTTATGTTCTATCGTCATCAAACAGCTCCTTAATATATTCTTTCCACCTCTCTAATCTGTCTTGTTCATTGACTATAATATTTCCTTGTTTATAAAGTAAACTACTTGCAGTTGATCTATATGTTCCAGTTATTTCTTTCACCTTTTTGTACCTATTAAACGTGTCATTCTTTTTCTGCAGTTCTTCTATTTTAAGACATTTGCTAAGTAAAAAGCTGACACCAATATCTTAAATTTGGGGTCCTGATGAACCATTTTGGAACCTTAGAATCAGAGTTATAGTGATTTAAAAGACGAAAATCTAATTATAACCTTCGGTTCCTACGGCGTTTTCACCGTTTTTATGCTGTCTTTGAGTTATACTTCAGTTAGAGACACGATACTCTTTTGAATATTATTTGAGCCATTAGCTGACATCAATATCTTTAATTTGGACTTTGAATGAACTACTTTGGACAATTAGAACTTGAGTTATAATGATTTAAAAGCCGAAAATCTAGTTTTTTCTCTTCGGTTTTCCGGATATTTCGCCATTTTTCCATTGGTTTGTGTTATATTTCTAGTTAAATCAATAGTTAGTTACCCTTTTTCAAAAACTAAAATCTAGATTTTAAGTTGAACGCTGGACTTAGCTCTCTTCAACTAAAAGTATAACTCAAAAACGGTGAAAACGCCGGAGAACCGAAGGTTTTAATCAGATTTTCATCTTTTAAATCAACATAACTCTGGTTCTGAGGGTCCAAAATGGTTCATCTGTGGTTTAAATTAAAGATATTGATATCAGCTGTTTTCAACTTTAAAAGAGTAGCGCATGTCTAACTAAAAATTTAACAAAAAACCGGTGTTTTTGATTTTTAACTGTCTGTACTACTCTAAAAACATAGTTTTGGTGATCGTACAGCGATCGATATTTTTTATTATTTTTTTATATGAGTTTAACATTTTCAAAAGCTCAAAAATCAATTTGAATTTCTCGCCAACTCTCATTTTCGTTCATAAAAAATTTTGGTAAAATATGTTTTGGTTAAAAATTAATTGAGTTATGTTATAGTCAAAAAACGATTTTTGACGTTTTATGTATGATAATATGAGATTTGTCTAGAATTGACCGAAAAAAGTGGATTCTAATAGAATTCAATGGAGTATTAATGGTTGCCTATGTGGGTGAATTATAATTAAGTAAATATTAATATGTCATGTACTAAGGTGAATACATATCATCGAGTTAGAATCTATGGAGAAGCTATGAGCATATTAACGTGTGTATTAAAAACGACGTCAGAAAGTGTGGTTAACGATCATACCAATATGGCGGTCGGATCAGGGCCGGACTCAATAATAGTAAAACTACTATACAAATATGACTAGTTATTCAGAAGATTTAATCATAATCTAAAAAAGTGCAATACATTTTTAATAAACTATGATTTATTTATCCCGCGGTAAACACTAAAAACACGACATATTATACATAAAGATAAATTAATACAATCAAATAACAAGTTGTATCTGAAAGAGATAATAATAAAAATAATATTGTAAAGGTTAAAATGAATATACGGTATGAAATAAAAGAAATACGTCCGTTTTACGACTTATATATTTAATAACTACAAATTAACTGACATCATAAAAAAACAAAATTGAATATCTGCCGAATATCACAATGGAAATACTGTGTAGAAATAAAAATAATTATATTGCAGTAGTTACCTAATAAGAAATTTTAAGATATTTAGTATAAAGGTATTTGAGTATTCTCAAGAATAGCACGATCTACCTTACTTATAAGATTTTTTATGAATACTATTAATATATTTTCTGAAGTACGGGCCATTACTTTGTTTACATATTTGTATACTAACCTGTGGAACGGTATTCCTGAAGAATTTTTATTAACATTCCTATTGTTACTGCAACTACGTTGAGAACAAGAAACCATTATTATGCACTATCACAATATAATATTACAGTTTTTATAAAAGTATTATAAAACTAAAAATATTCGAAAAACAAAAAACGTAAACAATCATACACGGTCTGTCAAAACAATCATAACAATATGGCCGTAGTGAGGTGGTTTTTAGTCACGTGATGCCCTCTCCATAGATTCTCGATGATACATATCCATGAAAGTACAAGTTCATAAGTATGGACAACCTGTGAAGTTTCAAAAAAAGATGTCAAAAATGTCAAAAGGATGTTTGTATATTGTGGGAAAATATTTAATAATATTTCAATTATTGTCGTCTGGAAGTGAAATTCAAAGAGCAGCTTGTAATGATTAAATGACTATATGGTTCAAAATTGGGGTAGAAATTATTCTGGTTTAATGCGCAAAAACGTGAAAGTAATGTGATTTAAATCATCTAAGGATGTATTTCATAAAAAGGGGAACATATACACCACCAACAAGAATGTTGGTTAAATAGTACTTTGGGCAATTTAAAATTAAATACTATTTAAAGATAATATCTATAAATTAGTATGCCAAATATGTTTACAAAAAAAGCAAATTATTAAAAATAAAGAATTTGATAAAACTTGCAGGCCCTATTATTCGGCAACAGACTGTGACATGGAAAAATAAGTTAATATTTTGCTAAATATCAGAATACAAGAGGGAAGAAGATAAATTTCAGATAAGATGAAAAAATTTAAGAAACATAATGAAAAATAGCACTGGATATAAATCAGGATACAATTGGAGACGATATTTAGGTTAATCTTAATTTTAGATTTTTTGTAGAATTTGCAACACTGGGTTACCGGTTGGATAGACTGGAACATGGCGTTGGATTTAGTAGGCGGTCCTTCCAAATACAATTCAAACGCTGATTCTCCAATTATTGTGAATAAAACTGCTGGGGAATTTTATAAGCAGCCCACCTATTATGCTATGGGTCATTTTTCAAAATTTGTGCCTCCAGGGTCCAAGTTTATTGAAATATCTCAATACGAATTGTCTAAAACAACTGTAGCGTTTAGAAGACCGGATGGAGGAATTGCAATACTAATAGCTAATACGTACGTAATTATATCTATTAATGTTTCGTTATAATATATTCGATGATAATTTGTCTACTATAAGATGTTAACATTTTTATTTAGTTTTTGTTCCCGATTTTCTTTCATTCTTCCATTCCCTCCATTTCTTCCATTATTTTTAATTTTTATCCTCTTTTAAATTTTATCTAATCTTAACACACTCTTTATTGATTTTGTGAGTCTTATTCGAAACCATTAAAAGTTACTTGGAATCATTTAATTAAACTTAAATCTTTTTTTGTTCCATTATACAACATTTTCAATTCTATACCAGATTGGACTTATTGTGCTTTAAAATATTGTTTGTAAATTAAGATTATTTTAAACTATAAATTTATAATCATTCATTTTAAAACCTTTATTAATAAAGTTAATTGTACCATTTGGTTACACCGCTTGGAGTAATTCCTGGATGTATCGAGTAGCTCTGCGATTACCACAACCACTACTACAAGTTTAGCAACCTATCAATCCAAAAACGATACTGCTTACAAGCAATGTGAAGCCTCGGAACCAATTTGATAATATGAAGACGACCACGGCAAGAAAAAATAACAAGAGAAAAATAACAAAGCCCCAGATGAGAACTACTACATAGATGATCATAATCTACAGTCGAGTAGCAAAAAACAAAACAGGGCAAACAAAATGTAGCCTTATTAGTACACCAAAGATACCAAAGTCACATCAAAAAGTGTCAATACATATCAGATGGGATTGTAACAATAAAGACAGGAATGGAGAAGGAAGACCTGAACATTATCGGAGTATATGGCCCAGAAAATAACGAGCCTCGAATAACAAGGAAAACATTTTATGACGAATTACAACAAGTAGTAGATCAAGTTATAGGGAAGATGATAATACGGAGGGATTTTAACGCTCGAATAGGCAACCAAGTAATACCCGATATTAAGGAAAAACATAAGCAGAATGTTAAAACCAAAAATGGAGAACTGATAATAAGCTTCTGCCTAAGTAACGACCTTAGAATAAACAACACATTTTTTGACCACAAAGACCAACACAAATATACATTCAATAACACCCGTGTACAAAGATCCATGATAGATTATGTTATAACTAACATCCATCGACGAAGATGCTTTCGTCGATTTAGCAGATGTAGGTAGCGACCATAGCCGATTATTATGTAAAATACGAATCATCATGCCATACTTCAAACCCAAAAGAGCAGCATTAACACCAACAAAAATCAGAGTCAAAGGACTAAATACGAAAACCATAAATAGTTATACAGAAAAATAATCATCGAGCAAAAAGACAAAAGAGGGAATCTAATCGTTATTAAAAGGAGACCAAAAAAGTGGCCTCTGATGGCGGACATATCCGGAAATGCGAATGCGCCAAATTTAAATTTCATGACACTACACAATAATCATACAGTGGTGTAGGGGTTCTAATTTATCTATTTATTTGTTATATTACATAATATTAATATTACATAATATTAATACATAATACACTTAAAATACTTTTTTTAACACTAGAACACAATAAAGTTTTAATTAAATAATAACAATAATAGTTTAAAATGTGAAACAATTGTTAAAAAACTTTAATACAAATACAAATAATGTTTCATGTGATAGTTGGGACAAACAATAACATCAACAATAACATAACCTAACTAAATTTGATTTCTTTTTCTCTCTTTCCTTGTTTAATGTGGCCTCTCAAGATGGCACTTCCTGTCTAACAATGTTTTTGCCCCCACTATTCAGAAAAATAAAAAGAAAATGCTGAAAAAGCTTCTTAAAACAGATGGAACACGACGTCCATGGAACACATAAAAGATTTGAAGAATAATTAAAGGACAAAGAAAAGTGATGAACGAACTAATGTAAACATATTTAGTAGGAAACATGGGTAAACTACTTTCTGTTCCTATTTGCTAAAGATTACGATAATATTTCACCAACATCACATGTAGTGACGACAAATGAAGAAATAAACATTGAAGGGGAAGGGGTGAAGGCAGCAATAAAAAAATAAAAAAATAGAAAATTATCAGGAAAGGAGAGAAAAAAAAATATAACAAAACAGAATACCTCAAGAATGGATTTCAAGCATACAACAGTATAATTAATAACCAAAGTGGTAACAAATAAACTGGGACATAGCTAGAAATACAAATATACAACGGAGATGCAAGGTGGAGTACTTCAAGGACTAAGTAAAAAACACAAGAGTTGAATGGATGTATCATATAAGCGAAATGACAATATAGAGACGGTTCCTCAATAGAAAGACGATCAGTGGGAAGACAACGAAAATGATGGAACTACAACTTACTGGAAGCATATTGAAAAAGAGACAGAGTCATGTCTACACAAAACAAAGAAAAAGAAGTGTCATTGAGTTTAGTGGATTAAAATATATTGTGTCACTTAGGCAACCAAATCTCTCTTCACTTTATCATATAAAAATCCTTTGTGGTTCAGCATTCTATAATTACTTTCATATGTTAATAAATCTTTTAATTTTATATGTCAATTATTCAGAAATTCTCTTTCTAGTAAATTTTATAATTTTGTATGATTTTAGTTCTGGAAGTATATGTTAAGTATTGCATTTGAAGTCTATCCTTTAACTGAAGAGAGTATATTGCATTCTATTTCTGAGTTTTCTATTAAATTAGTCATCGACTTAATCACCAGGTCATCCGGATAGCCCAGAACATGATTTTTGTCGTTACTGAATCTAGAGATGAACCCATTCTTCCTGCGCGGAGAGTTTCTGGTTACCTATGTTGACATTGTATCCCCTTTTTTAGTACTGTAGCCAATTGGCAAAATATTACTTTTATAACTGAGATTCATAATTTTAAAAAGTCTAAGTAAATATCTAAACATAAAACTAGAATTTTTTTTCCAAACAAACAATTTTCTTCTAAGTACATACAAGGTGGTCCAGAATTATGTACATTAATTTCTAGAGCTCATAGTACGTTCAAAAATAAGGGTACTTCTTTATGTACACTTTTTTATAAAACTGAATAATAAGGGAGATACAACCCTTTAAAGGGGTGAATTGAAATTCTTATTTTTTCAAATATTTTCCAAACGGTTTTGAATACGGAGTTCATATTTTGGGAGTGATTATAAGACATTAGGATAATTAATTTCATGTTACCACCTACCACATCCTATATTAATACAGGGTAGTTTTGGAGGGTAAGTGGGGGTTATTGCGTCACATGTTTTTTAATTTTTACATATTTTAAAAATTGTTTCCATAGACTTTTCTACGCAAAAAAGGTTCTCTTGTAATATTTCGATAGATATCACCGTTATCGATTTATTTAAACTCGAAGGGATACATGCATTTTATTGTAATCGTTACATTTCTTAATATTCATCAAGTATGCTTTGGAATTGTCACTTGTGTTAGCAATAATATTACAAATTAATGGAAAACTTAATTAATACTTAACATTTAATTAATGGCGAAAATAATATTTCACAACAACTGTTCAAAATGTCCTCCATTTTGTTGAATACATATTCTAATTCTGTTATTTAGCGAAAGCATTTTTCCATTTAATGTTACTGGATCGTTTTGTAAATCGGTAAATACTTGTTCAATTTTGTCTCTTAACTCATTTACTGTATTAATTGGAGTGTTATACACTTTTGATTTCAAATAACTCCATACTGTAAAGTCCATTGGATTAAGATCACAACTACGAGCAGGCCAATGAATCGGTGCATCCGCACCCCGGCCTATCCACCTATCAGGGAAATGTTCATGTAACCACCTTCTACAAATTCTTGTGTAATGTGGTGTAGCACCATCATGCATGAAAAACATGTTTCTTCGTATTTGTAATGGAATATCTTCCAAAATATCATGTAAAATATTGTCTAGAAAATTGTAATACATGTTACCATTTAAATTTCCGGGAAAGATGTGGTATCCTATGAAACTATTTCCTAAAGTAGCTGCCCAAACGTTTATCTTGAACGTGTGTTGGAAGTGAGTTTCCATTGTAGCCCTTGGATTTTCTTCAGCCCAGAAGTGCATATTTCTAGAATTGAACATACCTTGTCTTGTAAATGTGGCCTCGTCTGTAAACAGAATGTTGCTTAAAAAATTTGGTGCATTTTGAACTTTATTTTGCAATACTTCACAAAAATCAACTCTAAGTGGCATATCGTCAGGTAACAATTCCTGCACCTGTCGATAGTGGTAAGGATGTAATTGCTCTTCATGCAGAACTCTTAAAACATTTTGATGGGAAATATTCGTTCTTAATCCTAACCTGCGTGTACTTATTGTGGGGTCATTTATTACAGCATCCAATATTTGCTGTTCAACGCGAACATTTCTTGCTTCTCTACGACGACCAGCATCTGTATTCCTTCTTTGAAGACAACCGGTTTCTCTCAGTCGTCGTTCAGTACCTACAAAAGTCCTGGCATTGGGAATATTTCTGTTCGGATACTTCTTTCTGTAGCGTCTTACAGCGGCAGCAACATTTCCCGAACATTCCCCTAATACTAAAAGTATGTCTGTCATCTCAGAATTTGAATAGTGTGCCATATTGCGGGCAAACAAATTTAAAAATATAACAAAAGAGACGTGTTAAACAAATTTCACTGTCGAGTACAATAAAAGTGTAGACAAAATAATTTAATTGTTATTAAACGTCACTGACAATTCATAGACTACTTAAGATTAAAGTTTTTTTGCTAACACAAGTGTCAATTCCAAAGCATACTTGATGAATATTAAGAAATTTAAAGATTACAATAAAATACATGTATACCTTCGAGTTTAAATAAATCGAAAACGGTGATATCTATCGAAATATCACAAGAGCACCTTTTTTACGTAGAAAAGTCTAAGGAAACAATTTTTAATATATTTTTTTAAAATATGTAAAAATTAAAAAACATGTGACGCAATAACCCCCACTTACCTTCCAAAACTACCCTGTATTAATATAGGATGTGGTAGGTGGTGACATGAAATTAATTATCCTAATGTCTTATAATCACTCCCAAAATATGAACTCCGTATTCAAAACCGTTTGGAAGATATTTGAAAAAAAAAAGAATTTCAATTCACCCCTTTAAAGGGTTGTATCTCCCTTATTATTCAGTTTTATAAAAAAGTGTACATAAAGAAGTACCCTTATTTTTGGACGTACTATGAGCTCTAGAAGTTAATGTACATAATTCTGGACCACCTTGTATATATGTTACGCTCAAACTCCGAATTCGGACAATGCCCGAAATTTTCACTTACTTTGCAATGTACACAACATGAATTACCTAAGTCGCGTAGTGAGCATTTTATTCGGACATTGGCCGAAGATAAATACTCAGAACGCGTTGTGGGTAAACGAAATTACTCAATTTCCAAAATAAATACGTTCACCGGAGATTGAGCAAAACCATAATACCCATAACCCGACGTGTATAATCTTTTTTACCCACGTCGGGTTGTGGGTATTTCTAGTTTGCGCAAACGTCGAAATCTATTTCTCACGGTTCAGACATGCATGTCGAGACATGTCACCCCCGCTATCCTCACTGTTAGCAACGAATAGGCCTACTGTCTATTTTCATTGACATTAGTGCACTGTCGTTATACACAAGCATTTAAGTTTTTTTTGTTCTGTGCGTAAGTGCTGTGTGTTGATTAATTTTAAAGTGCTGTTGTGTTTTGTGATTTTGTTTGAAATAAAGGAATCATTTTACACCAAATTGAAAGACCCAAGAAAGATGTCCAAGAAGGATGGTCTCACAAGTTGATTTTATTATCGAGTAGCCACGCTATAAAGAAATTATCAGCGAAGTAAAGGAGGCAAAAGAGGAGAGAAAAAATGGCCAGTCCTTATTCTCTAAAGATCATCGCCGGTTTAATCGGTTTGATGTCATAAACAATGCCATAGAAACAATACGAGAAAACTGTGTAGCTGCATTAAAAAGTCAGTCAGCCAAAATTTTAAAGCTTACTGAAAGAAAATTAACCCCAATTTCAGGCGGCGATAATGTTTTGGTAAACATCTCTGATGTCGACCGGGGCCGACTAGCTACAGGAAATGCAATGGCTGTTGTAGTAAATAAGAACGATGATTCCTATATCCTTGGTACTGTCCTCCGGAGGCGTGTCAGCCGGGAGCTGACAGCCGTGCCGGACGCATCAAGGAATTTGGATGTCGGTCAAAATACTTGGGAATTCCAAGTTTGGCCAAATCCAAATTTCTAATTGATTCGATGCAGGGAAATTCCACTTTCGCTACGTAAAACAAAGGATTTGTTTTACATAAAAGCAGGTAGATTTTCTCTCATCGATCAGTCGAGCTTGCCTCTTCTACTGTAGACCTAGTCGGTGCTATTATTGTACCTACTAAGTTATTGTTTTATTTCTGATTTCCTATATACCATTTTTATTTTAGCATTATTGTATATTCAGACCTTTTCAGGTTAGAATATTACATTGATCTATATTTATTCATGTACTGATTGTTTGATATTTTATTTGATTGTTTATTTTTCTTGTATTTTGTGTCTAAGTTGTTCTTCCGTAAGTTAAGAACACTTAGAAATATTTATCTTGCTTTTTTTTATTTTATATTTTGATTTGTACTTTGTCTAAGTAGTTCTTTCCGGTATGTCAAAGAACTCTTAGAAATATTTCTCTGAATATTTGACTTGTTATTTTAATTGTGCGTCTAAGCCGTTCTTTTCCGGTAAGTCAAAAGAACACTTAGAAATATTTTCATAATCATTGTTGCATTATTATTTCCGATATTTTATCTAAGATATTTTCTTTATTAAGTTAAGAAAATACTTAATACATTTGTCTCTTTCATTTTCTATTTTATGCTAAGTAGTTTCTTCCGTAAGTCAAGAAACACTTAGCAATATTTCCACTTAGCTTTTCTATATTTGATTTTTCTTATTTTCTATTATAAGTCGTTTCTTCCGTAAGTCAAGAAACACTTAGCAATATTTTCACATCTTTTCTATATTTGATTTTTCTTATTTTCTATTATAAGTCGTTTCTTCCGTAAGTCAAGAAACACTTATAAATATTTGTGCATTTATTTTACTATATTTGATTCTCTTGTTTATTTTCTGTTGTAAGTTGTTTCTTCCGTAAGTCAAGAAACACTTAGCAATATTTCCACATCTTTTCTATATTTGATTTTTCTTATTTTCTATTATAAGTCGTTTCTTCCGTAAGTCAAGAAACACTTAGCAATATTTTCACATCTTTTCTATATTTGATTTTTCTTATTTTCTATTATAAGTCGTTTCTTCCGTAAGTCAAGAAACACTTAGACATATTTCTATAATCAGTTTCATTTTTGCATTTCTCGTTTTATATTTTGAGTATTTTATTTTTCCACTCTAAGTCGTTTCTTCCGTAAGTTAAGAAACACTTAGAAATATTTCCATATTTTACTCTCACATTTACATATTTCATTTATCTATATTTCTGTCCTAAGTTGTTTCTTCCGTAAGTCAAGGAACACTTAGAAACATTTTTCTTTGCATTATATTTTTATACCATTTAATTTACTTGTTTACTAAGTTATTCCTTCCGTAAGTCAAGGAATACTTAGATCATTTTTACCTATCTGTTTTCCATTTTTGCTCTGTTACTTTGTAACTGTTCCTTGGAATCGTTACCTATAACAGATATTTGTCACTGGAACTGTTATTTATAACAGCGGTGGTATTTAACCTTTCTACCAGCGACAAACCAAAGATGGTGAATACCCGATCCAATTCCGGGGATAGGAAGAAGCCCGAAGAGCCGGCGATGGGTCCTACAGGCCCAAATGCCCCCTCACGGCAACAGTACAAAGCATGGAGTTCTTAAAAAACAGTTTTCTAGAAACCAGTTCCAGGTAGCTCCTAATAAATTTATTAATAATATCGATGTACATGATGAACAGCTCAATGTCTGCATAGAAGCGATGATGTCATCCGGGTAGTCTAAATATCACGGGTAGTACTTCTTGGGCTATCAAGTAAAGTGAATATTTTCTGAAAAGAACTATAATAAACACTGAAAGTGGTACACTTCCCGTCATATAAAACTGGTACACTTTTTTTTCCCAATGTAAACCTGTGTTCAGACTGGACACAATGGTTCGTGAATCAATTCGTTGTTGCCATCACAGATAACGGAATTTCAGTAAATTTAAATAAAACTTAAAACGTAAAAAATAACGTTTAAAAATGTATAAAGTATTTAGATAGGTATTATTTTTATTATTAACAACAAAAAACCGTATCTAATAAATTTAATAACCAGAGAGAGGATTAAGTTAATGTCCAAAATGTTGAACGATATTTAAACGTAGGGTATTGGCACAGGAAACATTGGAATGCATCTACTGTAATTTTATACTTTACTTAATTACTTACCGAACACAAACTGTTGACTGCATGTTATGTCAATAAGTTTAGTAACAGGCAAACTACTTAAATTAATTTAATATTTTTTACATAAACGATAAATATGAAAAACTAACATTATACTTTATCCTACGTAGAAAAATGCTTTTCAAAACGTGACAGTATTACATTACAATTCAATATCTCACTGTAATGTTACTTATGGAGGTTGAATCTACACCCTAATTGTAATCCGTTTTTATCTATAAATAGACTATTACTTTTTTACATTATTATGTATAAAATGTAAACAAAAAACATTTACCTACCCATTGACATGCATATTTTTTTCAAAATTAAATGATTTACGGTGTATAAATGATAATGAGAATAAAATTAAGCGGAGTAAGATATCATCGTCTGTCTTAAAAAATCCTCTTATAACAGAACTGAAAACTTTCCGAACATACCCGAACGATTAAACATAAAAATTAAACATAAAAAATATTGCTTGCCATCAGTCACATTTGACAAGTTTGTCAAAATGAAATATTTGCACAAATTATAATTAAACACGAATCAATGTATGGGTACTGAGATAATGGAAAATTTCAAAATTAATAGAATTTTTTGAGATGTATGCTTAAATAAATGTTTAAATATAAATGTGACTGACTTATCGAGAATGCTCGATATTGTTTTAGATTTTAATATACTAAAAACTTGCGACCTGTCGCACAGCCCTGCTTTTAGCTGGTTTGATATAATATTTTCGTTGAACTGGCAACGTTGCCTTCGTAATTACAATGATACATGTGAAAAGCTCAATTTACACAACTTAAAAAATACGATTTTCGATTATAAGAGTTGTACCAGTTTTTTATGACGCGAACGGTACATACATCAAAAAGACTGATATAAAAGTTCATATGTATGAACACGTTTTTTAATTTTTTTTATTTCCAATAATAAAATACTTGTATATTACTGTTTAGTTTTTTTTTAAATTGAAATAAATGGAATTTCAAGCAAAATTTGATTTTATTTTACTTTTTATTATGGAATTAATGTAGTGTATGGTTGTGTTTGGAGGCTTATCGGCGTTTGCACAAATTACAAATACCCACAACCCGACGTGGGTAAAATAGATTGCCCACGTCGGAATATGGGTATTATGGTTTTGCTCAATCTCCGGTGAACGTGTTTATTTCGGCAATTGAGTAAGTTCGTTTACTCACAACGCGTTCTGGGTATTTCGCCTTGGTAATGTCCGAATAAAATGCTCACTCCACGACGCGAGTAAAAATTTCTAACATATGTACTAAATATGATAATAATTGTGATATTATTTTTTTTTGTTTCTTGTTTAGATAATTTGTCGACGATTTTTACATTTAACGTCTAATTAAAAACTTATTCTTTTTAAAATGATGATTACTCTCTTTACTTTAATGAATGTGGTTTCAAAATTTACGCAAGATTTGAATTAACCTCCATTTGTGCAGTAGAGTTGGCAACAAAAGAACAAAAACAGTTTGACAGCTGAAAGTTAGGGTTAGTAAAAATGAAGCATTACACGAGAGAATAATTTTCAATGCTGAATAATATTTTAAAAATAACGATAAATTTGCAGCCAGAGCTTAAAAATTTCGTACAAAATATGGTTAAAATACCTATTAATTTAACTTCCCCAACTGTAAAGAGAGTAATGAAAAAATTCGGAGAGACTAGATTGATTGATTGTGCCAAACATAATGGTTGTCCAAAAACAAGCTACTAAAAGTTGTGGGAGTGTTGGTGAAAGAAATATTAATTCGGCGTTATATACAAGAATTCCAAATTTCAAGAAATTCTGTACAAGTTTTACAACTCTACAAGTTCAATTAACTCAAGAACTGAAGGTAAACAACATTTTTACCTTGATTGCTTGGTTAATCGTCAAATTGCCGGATTTGGGTTTCTGGAAACCCACATGTGACTGCAAAAAAAACATACATCCACAATGGGTCACTGTGTAACGATGTGCATCGCCAACTTTCGCTATCGGCTTGTCACTGTTCTGCACGCACACACTTCCACCGCTACCTTCCACTTCCATCGATGCGTACTGGAGATAGATCGCCGGCAACGGTATGAAACGAGGTCCGCAGCAATAGAGAACCGAGTTCTACGAGAGTATTCTCCGTCACCGAACCGTCCCGCGACTACACCAAATTTAACTTAAAGATGCAGTAGAAGTAAACAAACCAAGACATGTTATCAACATTATGAATATTACGAGGAGCACTCCCAAATCACGATTTACAATGTATAAACGTACATAATATCCACCTCATAAACTATATAAATAGACATCGTATACGAAACTCAAGTATTTACAGCATACCATATCATTTAGTAGTCCTTGTACGCGGAAGAATTGCTATAACTTCATTGGACCACTGTTGTTCTAATGATAATATTTTAGCCAGGGCGTGCGTCAGGGAATACAGTGCTTGAATTTATTCATTTATATTTATAATAAATGTTATCATTTATATTTTATGATCAGAAGAATAACAAAGATAAAATTAAATTAATAAATGTTAGAATGAGGTTTTCCAACAACATAATATGCGAATTCGTTATTGTAATGCATTGAATTAATAAAATTAAATTAAATATGTAAAAATTGTTTTAAAATTAAATGTAATATCTAATGGCGGTTTCCCACCAAACGGACAAAATAAAAACAAAACACAAATTCGTGTCCAATAAAACAAAATAGCAACTTTTCACAAACTTTACTAAAGACTGGCGTGTTTTGAAACAGTTCGTTTTGTTTTTCGAGTCCCGAGTTTTTGAAACACGAGTCTGTTTAGTGGAAACGGTCAGTTGTGTTTATTAATGGACTACCTCACCTCTGACGTCACAATGGGCGGGGCTTCGAAAACCTTTCTAAACATTTCTACACTAAATACAAGATAGATCTGCACTAAGTATAAATAAACCGTCAACAGTATGAATGTTACGAGGGGCACTCCCACATAGTATGAAGTAGACATCGTAGCATAAGTCGTTCACAGGAATAACAGAACTGAAAATAACTGAATAAACATGTTAGAATGAGGTTTTCCAACAACATAATAATGTGAATCCGTTATTGTAATGAACGGAATTAAAATACAATTACATTAAATGTTTTAAAATTAAACGTATTATTTAAGGTTAAAACGGAGTTGAACTGAGCTCTTAATGGCACTCCATTCGTTGGTTTAAGGAAAACGAAATTTCAAAGCAAAAACCTATGCAAAGGTCAGAAAAATCTTGTCAAAAATAAAAACATTCAACATATCTGACTAATAAATAAAACAAAAAACTCAAAGTGTAACTTGGTAATATTTTACTCAGAATCTACCTCGAGTGCCTGTGAATACCTTCTTTTTTCTTTACCCATTTCATCTACAATATGCTTACAATAGTGTATTTTTTTTATGTTTATTCACAATAGTCAAAAGCTCGACTTTTAGAACTGAATTGTCAAAACTTTTGATCGCCGCAACTTTTGAATATCCGCTTTCTTCAACTCGGTTGTCCATATTTATTAAACGGGGAGTATATAACGAATATATTAAGAAATGGCGACTACCAAAATGGCACTACACAGGATCTTGATTATATAGAACGTATAGTTACGTACGAGATATCATAAGGCACTATGAATGGAAATAAATTTACTACAGACAAATTTTGATTTATTGACTTAAGGAAGGCCTCTGGCTGAGTTCAAAATAAACAACTGATTAAACAGGAAGCCCTTAGATATTAATACTCATAATTTCAACGCAATTTAAGAAGTTTTTACTTCTGGCGGCACTTCTCCAAGTGCAATACCTTATTTTTTTTAATACAAAATTTTCGTTTATGAAAACATTTTAAGTTAAGGTATATCTGTATTCAAATTTACGAAATTTATGTAAAATGAGATTTCAATTTCTGGTAACATTTGTAATCTGGATCACGTGCGTTTTATTGTTTTTCAAATAAAAACTGAAAACATAATAATAAGTTACTTCTTTTGAGGCGAACTAACACACAATTTACTTTAAAACATAAGTGTATTTGATGTTTCGATTTCGATCGTTTAAGTGTCAAAACAACGTTGCAATTACTGCTTTATTATTTTTGTCAAACCATAAGTTTCTTTTTATTTTACAGTAGTGAAGCTAATTTTGAATTTCCTTGAAAATAATACTAACAGTGTATATTTTATCTTCGTTGTTCATAGTAAACAAATCTTTAATTTTACATACTGTTTTATTAATTTGATAGGAAATATGAAAGCAAAACCGCACGCCTATGGAGTCTTACGTAGCATAGCCTGGTTTTGTTTACTTTTACTGCACGTCGTATTTGAATGAGGTGTAAGTACTAATTGGTCGCTTTTTGTATCTCGTCCGGATCGAGTTGTGATAGATTCGGTCACCTTTAACCCAGAATAAGTAGCGATTATTCCTTCTTTTGATGTTTAGGTACTGACTACTACATCGTCTTTTTTCTGGTATTGTCCGTATTTTTCGCAGGTACCAGCAGTGGATTATAACGTCGTCGATTCATTTATTATGATTGGTATTTTAGTTTTTTTATTGTAAAGGGTGTTTTTTTTAAAGGTGAAATTTGAAATGGAATAAAGATAATTTTTATAAATTGACATGAAATTGACTTTATTCGAAAAATAATCTTTTGGCATTATAATTTAAATATGACTTCTGGCATATGACCGTCATGGCTGGCTCTGACGTAGTCTAATCTAGAGGTCCAATTGTCGATCACTTTTTTTAAATTTTTTCGCAGTATACCGGCCATAAGACGGCGAATGTTGTCCTCCAAGTGGTCAATCGTTTCATGCTTATCGGCGTAGACTGGCACTTTCACATATACCCACAAAAAATAGTCTAGCAGTGTTAAATCGCATGATCTTGGAGTCCAATTCACGGTCCAAAACGTGAAACTATGCGGTTACTAAACGTTTTCTTCAATAAATCAATTGTGGCACGAGCTGTGTGACATATTCTGCCGTCTTACTGAAACGACAGCTCCTGTATATCATGGTTGTCAAACTGGGGAATGAAAAAGGCAGTAATCATGGCTCTATAACGGTCATTGACTGTAACGTTCTGGTCGGCATCGTTTTTGAAGAATTACGGTCGAATGATTCGACTAGACCATTAAGCACACCAGTCAGTTTTTCTGGATGTAATGGTTTCTCAACATACATTAAAGGATTATCTAAACTCTTACAGGGTAGTTTTGTTTGTTGACGTAGCTATGCAACCAAAAGTAAGCTTCATCGCTAAACAAAATTCGCTTATGAAAATCGGAATCAACGGCAATCTCGTTTTGGACCCACTCACCGAATTTACGAATCTACGCCTTGCTAGGTGATGATGTACCTTTAATTCTTGCATGAGTTGGATTTTGTAAGCACGTAAAGTAAGATCTTTCTGCAAAATCTTCCATAAAGTGGATGGACACGTATCCAACTGCTGTGCACGATGGTAGATAGACTAATTCGGGTCTTCCTGTAGGCTTCGCTCTACAGCAGCAACAACTTCTTCTGTACGCACTATACGATATGTTTGTGGATGCATATTATCATTTAGAGTAAACGTGGTGTAAAAACTTAGATTAATTATGTAAGGGAAGATACGAAGAAAGAGAAACCCAGGACGACGCAAAATATCCTGTCTAAGAAATTTGAGAGAATGGTTCGGTTGCAGCTCATTAGAATTATTCAGAAGCGCGGCCAATAAAATTAAAATAGCGATGACGATTTTCAACTTCCGATAGGAGAAGGAACCTGAAGAAGAAGGTGTAAAAACGTTCCATGTTTAATTAAATTACTTGCTCTGATGGACTATGTTGACCATATTATGGATGTAGTGCGCGATACATATTTCGAACAGAACCACAATTTTCAAAATAAATTTGGAAGCGTTGTTCAGTCGTCAAGTCTATTCATGCTGAAATGCCAAACCAAACTTAACATAAATCACTTACCAGCTGTCAAAATGGCGACAAGTACTACAACTTACACTTCTATACCTCTAAAAAACACCCTTTACATATTGCATAAAAGTTAATTTTATTTGGTTATTTATTTATTTCTAATATATTTTTATTTTAATTAAACTTGTATTTTACTGTGTCTGGTGTCTGACAAAGTTACCCATTATAACTGTTTGGTGCTGGTTTTGGGCTGGAGGCATCATTGGACCATACTTCTTTGAAAATGGGGCTGATCAAGCAGTGACTGTTCCTGGTGCTCGATATTGCAATATGATAACAGACTTTTTTTCTGCCTAAATTGGATGATATTAATGTGAACGACAAGTTGTTTTACCAAGACATGCTACACAGCCTGTGAAGCAATTCAATTATTGCATGAGATATTTCCTGATCTTATACTCTCTCGATTTGGTGATCAGAATTGTCCCTCTAGATCGTGTGATTTACCACCATTATATTTATTTTAATGGGATTATTTAAAGTTAAAGGCGTATGACTGTATGATAACAAGCCTGCAACCCCCCGTGCATTCAAAGAGAAACTTAAACGCTGCATCAACGACACTCAGCCACATCTATGCAAAATTATCGTGAAAAATTTCGACAAATGGGTGCCTATGTACCAGTAAAGCCGTGAAGGCCATTTGTCTGATGTGCTATTCTATACATAACCCTATCCTATGTACCCTAATAAGAAAATTAAAATATAAAGAAGACAAACAGTGTTAAATATTTAATTCAATTCGTACGTTAATTTTGGGACACCCATTATTTTTATCTCTTTTATATATGAAAACATTAATATGGTGTTAATTGCCACATTTTATTAAAATTTTAAATGGTTTTTAGAAAAGATTATGATATAGATGTAGCTATAATTGACAGAAATAAGAACAGAGGACAAATAAATATTCATCTAACAAGACATTCCTTATCGTCCATAGTTTACTGGTAACAAAATATCAATCTATACGAAGATTTAAATTGTATTTGATTTATTTATATGAAATAAAAATATATTTTAAATATTTGTCTTGTCATTATTAATATGGATTTTGATATTGTATAATTTTAAACAATTCATCGTCATATCTCGATAACAAGATAAATCTTTTTGGGTTGATAGTGTAGGTATATGGGAACTGTTAACTTATTCATCTATATTTGTAGTAAATTAGATTTTTGTGACTGGGGTAATATTTTTACACTACTTAGGTCTCTTGGGCCCAGCTAATTCAATCAACAATCAGGGCCGAGTTGTGCTGGGGTGTAAGGGGTGCGTGACACCCGGGCGGCGCTCGCTTAGGGGTGGCAAAATTTACCCAAAAATATAAAAATACAAATATCAAAAAAATAAAATCAAAACGGCAAGCAAGCAAAGTGCAAAAAAAATAACTGGCCAAATAGTTGCTATTAAGAAGATAGCGCGGCCTTTCCTTGTGATGTATAATATACATTAGTATAATAAAAACAATAGTACCAAAATTGTGCGTAGCTGACGCTAACCGATGGTATTACATGCAACGGCGGCGGCGTTAGAGAATTCTCCGATATTTTCGGGATTTTTGACAATGACAAGTTGTCTATTAATGTAATTTTTTTAAATTTATTTCTGTTAAACATTATATTATTACTGTTATCAGTGTATTGTGAATGGTAAGTTTATTCCAAATAGCTTTTTATTACCGACATATATTATACCATGCGGTCCATATATATGGAATAAATTCATTTTTAGCGTTATTATGTACTATCTGAAAAAAACCTGAAACAGGTCGATTTTTATTCTTATTTTGATAATTTACAGTATAAAAATATCATCCCCTTCCAGCACCCCCTCTGAACTATAAGCACCCCCTCGAAAATTTTAAGTAACAAAGGGTGTCGTGTGGCACCTTGTTAGAAAGGGATTTTAGTCCTCTGTTCAGCAATATATAGTTTTTTGAGTTTGTACAATCATAACTGAGACAATTGATTTTTACAATTAAATTAAATGTTCAACTTGGCCACCATTATTCACTTCTTGACAATAACCGAGGCAATTTTGGAATTCTCGTACAACATTTTGTATGACCTCGGGGGTTATTTTGTTAGTTTCTATCGTTATCCTAACTTTTAAATCAGCAATATTACCGGGTCTATTAAAATATACTTTGGAAATAATCACGTATTTTCGTATCTGTTCTGCTAAACATTAGATAAAAAACTGAAGATAATATATTAGTCAAAAAGCCAAATAAACAATTGATATGAATCTAGTAGGCTGCGGTCATTTAGGTATTTAAAGTTACTAAAAGACGTCAGTATTTGTGCGCGTATTAAATTTAATTATGGCTCATTTGTCCGAGACTCAAATAATAGACATTTTAATTATGATTGGTTTTGGTAATAAAACAAGAACTCAAAAGGAGGTTTGTGAAATGTTTAATAATAAATATGGTCAACAAGTTTCGCAGTCTACAGTTAGGAAAATTGAAAAGAAGTTTCGTTATACTGGACAGTAAAAAATATTGAAAAACCAGGTAGAAATGTTAAATTTACTGATGAAAAAAAGTTAGATGTACTTCTAGAGATTGAGAAAAATCCGCATAAGACAACTCGAAAGCTGCCCGCCGTCAATGATGTAAGTAAATCATCTATTTTGAGAGTTTTGCGTAAAGAAAAATACCACCCTTACAAAGTTCAGTTGGTTCAGGAGTTAAATAAAGATGATCCCGATAGAAGGCATGACTTCTGTGAAATGATGATGGACAGACTGAACGCAGATTTGCAATTCATAAACAAAATAATTTTTTCTGATGAAGCGACGTTTTATTTAAACGGAACGGTTAACAAACTCAGAGAAAATCCTCTCTTGGTATGTGAGACTCACGCAATAACCTAAAAAAATTAACATTTGGGCTGGTATCATTAACAATAAAATTATTGGTTCTTATTTTTTTGAGGGCACAGGTGATGGTGAGGTTTATCTAGATTTTTTGATTAACCTTTTAGTGCCTACATTACTAAGATTTTTTCTTGATGTCAATCATACAAATGAGATAGATCGATCTATTTACTACCAACCAGACAGATCTCTTCCGCATTTTGCACGTATAGTTAGAAATTATTTAAATATAATAAATATTATAGAAATAGGTTGATTATAAGACGTGGAACGATCGAATGGCCGGCTAGATCCCAGATTTGACTCCTCTCGATTACTTGTTATGAGGTTATTAAAAATCTAAAGTATATTTTAATAGACCAAACAGTATTGCTGATTTAAAAGTTAGGATAACAGAAGAAATTAACAAAATAACCCCCGAGGTCGTACAAAATGTTGTGCGAGAATTCCAAAATCGCTTCGGCTATTGTCAAGAAGTGAATGATGGTTATTTTGAACATTTAATTTAATTGAAAATTACATTGAAAAATACATTCTAAATATTATGTGACATTATTATTTTCATTCAACCTACAGTTTTGTGATAAAAAATTATCAAAATTTTACATCTTAAAAATCAATTTTCTCAGTTATGGTTGCACCAAACTTAAAAAACTTTATATTTCTGAACAGAGAACTAAAATCCCTTTTTAACAAGGTGCCAAACGATCTCCTTTGCTGTTTAAAATTTTCGAGGGGGTACTTATAATTCAAAGGGGGTGCTGGAAGGGGATAATATTTTCATACTGTAAATTGTCAATTTAAGAATAAAAATCGACCTGTTTAAGGTTTTTTTCAGATAGTACATAATAACGCCAAAAATGAATTTATTCCATACATATGGACCGCATGGTATAAAGTTAAAGTAGTATTTTGCACTTTTTAGTGATTCGATTTTTTTAGCATAAAAAATATCCGGTCTTTATTTTTGTTCAAATTATAAACTGTTATTTACTGATTTACTGATTTAGATGACTGATGGTAGAAGAAGACTTTCTGGTTAACAATATTGAAAAAGAAGAATAGAACAACAGGAAAACCACAAGCGATTAGCTGGCTCACTAAAAAAGATTTTTGTATCCACGACGAGTACGCAACCTCAACCTTCAACAAGCCAAGCCCTAGATGTTCAACCTTTTAAATTAAGTGAAAACGATGCAGAAGAACAGGACCAAAATAAATCGACCGCCGAAAACATTACACTGGACCAGGATACAACGAATACTCCTTCATCAAATAATACGCAAGGCGAAACCGTGGATATTGATGTAAGTGGAGAGCAATTTAAAGATCCAGCACATTGGCCAGAAGTATTGATAGATACTGTTAGACTAATAATTTTAGACATAGGTCCAGTACAATTAAAAAATATTATTTATCCTGTAAATAATTTGAACAGATCTTTTAGCTCTACTTACTTCGTAAAATGTTAACGAATAATGAAAAAGTACCTACAAACTGGCTTATTTACTCAAAATCTAAAGATTCAGTATACTGCTTTTTTGCAAATTATTTAAAGTTTCTTTTAATAGTTTTAGCGATAATAATGGTTTTAGGGACTGGCAACACTTGTCTCGGGCTTTAGAAAGACACGAAACTAGTAAGGTTCGAAAGTGTTAAGAAATGGGTTGAATTAAAAAAATCAATTGATAATATGCGAATATAACTGTCGGTTATATGAATTAAAATTTATTTCAAATAGAAAAAAAAGGATGAAGGTTTCTTTTTTAAAAAGAATTATTTTTGTGATTTAATTTTGGCTGGACAAAATTTAGCTTTTAGGGGCAACAGTCAAAAACTATTAGAAAAAGATAATGGCAATTTTATGAAATTAATTGGGGCAATTGCAAAATTTGATAATGTAATGGCTGACCATATCCGCAGGATTTAAAAAGATGGCAAAAAAATGACACATTATTTAGGCGACAAACTGAAATAATCACCTTAGTAGGAGAAAAAGTTATAAAAATATTATTGAATCCTTAAAAATGTGCAAATATTTTTCAATTATCCTTGATTGCACATCTGACATTAGTCATCAAGAACAAATTACAATTGTTGTTAGTTTTTTTTTTTGATGATTTTTTTTAAACTGTAGAGGTTCGAGAACATTTTTTAGGATTCTGCGAGGTTAGCAACACTACTGGTCAAGGTTTAACTGATTTGATATTAAATTTTTGAAAGGAATCTGGTATAAATATTGCCGATATGATAGGCCAGGGTTATTAAGGCACACAGCCTTAATTTAGTCGTGAATGATGAGGCAAAAAACTCGCTTAAGGTTACCAATTTTTGAAGCTATACTTCTATACGCGCGCTGGACGTTGGAAATTTGTACGGGAGTGAATCGGCAAAATCATTACATATGTAAGATATAGGTAAGAGAGAGACGGAAGATATATTTTCTCTTTCTTTCTCTCTCGAGAATAAAAATGTTCCTTTTGTAAATATATTTAAAATTTATTAATATTATTATTATTTTTTTATTAATATTATTATCATGGTAAATTAAACATATGCTTAACTAAGTTATGTATATTGTTATTTTTAAATACTATGAATATCGCATTTTAATTTGTATTGTATTATTATATTGAATTATGTTGCAGTGTATTTTATTGTATTTTTATATTAATAACAAAATAAACAATGAATTTTACTGCAGAGTATGTGTAAAATTTTTTTTTTGCATTCAACTCCTTTCATACATATATGAAAATAAAAATATACATTTTCATCAAAATTTTGATTCAATCCTTCATTTACTATACTCCTATTAAAGGTCACATGTTGTTTATATACAGCAAACGATGCACCATATACCTATATACCTAATTCTGTTTCTTTTTCTGCTCTCTCTTACCTATAGTAATGCCTATGGAATTACCTATGTAATGATTGTGTAGATTGACTCCCATATAAATTTGTAACGGCGAACGAGTGTATAGAAGTATAACTTCTACCGACAGTCCCACTGGACTGCCACACCCGTTTTTTTTATTATTTTTCAGGAACTATATGTCTCTTTTCGGCATTAACATATCGATGGAATATTCTTTTAAAATAAGTGGCTAGGTTAACGCTAAAACCGGTCTCTGATACCCGGTAGGAGAGTCGAATTGAGGCTGTAAAGACTCTAAATATGAATTGGAAAAAGTTTATGATGCACTGTTCGCCCTTTATAATGATACATCTAGAGATAATAACACAAGGAATACTTCAAGTTCCCTAATTAATAAAATAAAATCATTTAAATTTATATATTTCTTAGTTGCTTGGTACAATATTTTATTAAAAATTAATGTAGTTTGCATGCAGCAAAATCATGCAAAAATCTGACGTTATTTTACCAAAAGCTGTACAAATGTTGGAATTAAAATATGTTTAACAGACATGAGATCTGACAATTGGTTTATAAATTTGCTCAATGAAGCAAAAAAAAAGCTCAAGAAATGGGTGCAGAAATTTTCTGCAGTTCATACAGTTCCACTAAGAAGTAAAAAGACTTTTATGAATATGAACATAAAGATGAGCCAATTCAATCTCCAGACTTAAATTGTAAAGTAAATTTGTATTTTTAAATTCTTGATATTGCCATCTCAAAATTAGATGAGAGATTTCAAGAGTTAGAAACACATGTTGAATCTTTTGGTTTTTTAAATAACTTAATTGTCTTTTCTAAAGAGGAAGTAATGAAATATTATACCAATTTAGAAACTAAACTAACTGACCCGGAAACAAAAATTTAGATATAAATGCAATAGATCTTTACAATGAGATTGATATATTGTCTATTTACATTACTAATAAAAATAATACGTCATCCAAAGAAGTGTTAGTCTATCTCGTTGCTAACCAGTTAAAAGGAATATTTCCCAATTTATTTGTTGCGCTTAGAATATTTTTAACTATGCCAGTCACTGTAGCTCATGGGGAGCGATCATTTTCAAAACTTAAATTAATAAAAAAAACTACCTAAGATCTACCATGAGCCAATCCAGGCTTACAAATTTAGCTATAATGAGTATCGAGGAAGATATTTGTTTTAATTTAGATATGACTGACCTAGTTAGGGAATTTGCAATTAAAAAGGCATGAAAAGTCGATTTTAGTATTTAGACGTGTATACCTACCCAGTGTTGTATTTCTTTTTTCTTTGTTTTACTTTATTTTTCAGAAAATAGCTATGTAGATTTTTGTATTTTGGTTATATCAAATTATGTTTATGTACATAATATGTTGTATAAGCTCATATTTATATTATAGGTGTGTAGGGGAGAGTGTATGTGTTGTACCTTTGGGCGCTTGTACCTCTGGACAATGTCATTAAAATGAAGGCAATTTTTATCGCTCATGTGATTTATTAACCTCACTGCACTCGGCTAATAAACTCTACAAAATTAAACTTTAATGCTTTTTTACTTAAATAACAAGTAAACTGACACCAAACTACTTTACAGAAAAAATGCCACGAAGCAAAAGTGGAATAAAAAGAGACAAAGTGGATGTAGGTGCTTTGCAGAAAGCTGTCGAAGACGTCCTCGAAAATAAGATTCCGGTTCCACAAGCTGCCAAAAAATATGATATTTTTCGATCAACCTTATTAAATCATATTCAAATTCATGTAAACTCCGAACGTTCTACATTCGAATACAACGCGAACAACGATGTTAAAAAAGTGTTTTCAATTGAACAAGAGTCATAAAACAAGATAAAATCATCAGACAATTGGACTTCAAATGCAACTGCAGGCAAAGAATGGCTAAGACACTTCATGAATCGGCATCCATCACTGTCATTAAGGAAACCCGAGGCTACAAGCCTGGCAAGGTTAACCAGTTTTAACAAAGAAAATATCCAAGCTTTTTTCAACAATCTTAAATAAAACAGTAATGTCACGCTATAAGTTTTCCCCTGCCAATATTTCTCAGTTAGATGAAACAGGGAATTCTTCAGTTCATGCCCCACCTAAGATAATAGCCTTAAAAGGTATAAAGCAACTGGGTAGTATGACATCCGGAGAAAGAGGGATCAATGTAACTTTGATTGTTGCGGTTAATGCCATCGGTAAACATGTGCCGCCCATATTGATATACCCTCGCGTGTTTTTCAAGGACCACATGTTACATGGTGAACCACCGAGTTCAATTGAAGGCGCAAATTTATCAGAATGGTCAAACGAGAAGCTTTTTTTACACTACTTGCAACATTTTATAGTCCACGTTAAACCGAGAGAGCAAGAAAAAGTGTCCCATATTGCAGCTTCCGTGATTGACTTGGCGAAGGAAAATAATATTGTGCTATTAAAGTTGCTGCCACACACCTCGCACAGAACTCATCCTCTTGAAAGAACTGTTTTTGGACCATACAAAACCTACTACAACACAACACATAGCTAATGAGTGTGGATGATGACCCATCTGGACGTCATATAAGTTTGTATGGCGTAGGTGAACTCGTAGGCAAGTCATTTTCAAAAGCATTTACCCCTGCAAACATTGTCAAAGGATTTGAAAAAAACAGAATGGTCTGTTAATGAAAATATATTTGGCGACCTCGAATATCTGTCATCCTATGTAACAGATCGCCCAAATCCAGAATCAGAAGATAATCCTAATACAGCATCTTGCTCATCAAGCCTTCAACTATCTGTAAATCCATCAACATCAAACTTGATACCGGCACTTCCACTGCAAATAACGCTGACTTCAAAAGCCCGTTTTTAGTGCGCACATTCCCCAAAGCCGTAGCTCAAAAGACTTCTCAAAAGGGACGAAAGCGTGGTAAAACAAGAATTTTGACGGACACCCCGGAGAAAGAGGAACTATTGCAAAGTTAGGTGAAAAAACCAAAGTCAGTCAAAAGAAAGGTTCTCTACGATAGTTCAGATGAATCTGATGAAGAGATGAAAAATATAACAAAAGATTCAAGTTACGAGAATTTAGAAACTTTTCTGGCAAACGAAAATGAAAATTATTCATTAGAGCAACAGAAAAATGAAGAATTACTGAGCTCCTCTAAGTTAAAAGAAAGTGATTTTTTTCTCGTAAAATTGGCCAGAAAAAAGAATATTGCACACTATGTTGAAAAGATATTTAAGATAGTTGAAGTTTTAGATGACGAATACATGATCAAATATATAAAAACAGTTATTGGAAACAATAAATTTGTCTATTCAGATGAGGAAGTCTCTTGTGTCTCCGAAGGCGACATAATAAAAAACTGGCTTCACCAGATTTGGTTGGAACATCACAACGCCAACAAAATATGATGTCTTTTAATGTTAAATTTGATACATACAATGTAAAGTAATCATGTTTGTCATCTTATAATTCATGTAATAAATAAGATTCCGTTCTTTTGACTTGTTTCTTCTTAATTGAAGGTAATTTGTTCTCTGACCACAGGTACAACATAATGTGGACAAAAGTACAGTATGGCCCAAAATAAACAGTACTGAACTTGTAATTATTTAATTGTTTTGAAAAATACATATTATTGACACTTTATAACATGTTCTAAATGAGCTCCTCCTCTCTCAAGACAGACTTTATACCGATATTCCAGATTTCTCGTAATGTTATGGAATAAAGGTTGTCTCAAGTCCGCGAAGAAGGCTCCTTTAACTCATTGATGGTTTGTGGTGCCCGTTTAAAACGGCGGTTATAACCATGCGTCAAATTTATGCGTCTGGAGAGGTTAAGTCTGGAGACTGCACATTCTAGGGGAAGTCAATAAATCGTGAAATGAATATGTTTGGAAAATTTCCCTGAAGAAATTGACGAACTGTGACCGCAGTATGACAAGTTGCTCCATTCTGCTGGAAAAATTGGTCTCGAAAGGCCAAATTACGTGCACGACAAAATTGATGTAGATCAGGGATAAAGCGTGTTAAAATTTGTATGTACCTCTGTTGATTAAGTGTGACTTGCCTACCATTTTCTTCGATAAAGTTTGGACCAATGATTCCGTGTCCCGAAACTGCATACCAGACACTCACTTTTGCGCTATGTAAAGGAACTTCTGGAATATCTAATGTGGCAAAGCCCAGAAATCGATATGTGCGATGATTTACATGGCCTGAAAAATGAAAATGTGCTTGAAAATGTGTCTGAAAACCATACATTTTTCAAAAATTTAGGATTTTCATACTGTAATGCAAGAATTCTGGTATAATATTCCACTCTACTGTGATAATCCCTGGGATATCCCAGCTCCTTCAGGATTCTTTACAAGGAAATTCGTTTTAAGCCAAGATGCAACGCTGTTCTTGTCTGGCTGGCTTTCGGATTCTCCAAGATTCGCTCAAAAACACGTTCATGGTTATCGTTGTTGTTAACTGTCCTGGAGCGCCCTCAGTTTCATTTTTGTTGGCACCATACATTACCCGTATTTCTAAACTTTTCAACAACCTTCAAAATTACAGCATTACTTGGAGAACGTCGTTTATTAAACCGTTGTGTGAGTTAATCACACACGTATTGCAGACTTGCACTATTACGTCGGCCGATTCGTATGAGCGAAAATAATGCTCCACAAGAAACATTCTCTCCTGTGTACTTAACACCATTTTTAACAATTAGGCCTTAAGAATTAATTGTTTAAGGATTACTTGACAGGTCTAGACTGGTTAATTTGAATATGACAGCGCTCACAAAGAGATATCTATGTTTCAGTTTCAGTACTGTTTATTTTGGGCAATACTGTACAACACAGTGTCGTACCTTTAGACGAACTGTCAAAAAAACTTTGTTATTTATAGATAAAGGTTGTATCTACTTTTGTATGCTTAAATGGTCGCTATAAAGCATTTTTAAACATTTTGAGCCAAACGACATGAAATTTGCCCAAAGGTACAACACTCTTCACTATCTATTCGTTGACTTAATAAATATATTTTTATAATTTAAATGTTCAAAATTGTGTTTTTAATAATTTTCCCTAATTTGCTATGTTTTCTTATACACGTTTTCCAAAACTGCTGATGAGGTGGCAAATTAGGTTCTTGCACCCGGGCGGCAAAACCTCTAGACTCGGCCCTGTCAACAATTTCATACAAGCAACAAAGCGCATACAGATTTTACACAATATCATTACGTAAAGACAAATACAAAATTAGTAATGGGGATAAAAGTCATGAAGGAGTCAATACGAAAGAACAAGTACAAGATCAACATTTGTTGATCTTGAAGTAACAAAAAGAGGTGCTCATAATTTTGTAAATGCATCCGTTCAAGTCAAAAATACAAATCTAAGTAGTTTTCAAAACTACCGAGAATAAAATTTATATAACATTTTGGTTTATCTATTGTGCACAATATATCATAAAGCTATAAACAATTTGTTTTGTTATGAAAATTCTAGTAATATGTCCACAATTGTATAATATATTAGCTGTTTTACGTAATAATTTGGTACTTTGTATCCTGTTTTCAAATAAACAACAACACAGTTAAAAGAGATATTAATTTTTTTGTATTTAAGTGTTTACCAAAAAATAAATTAATCTGTATATTATTTCATACATGTAGTATCGAGAACAACAATATAAAAAAGTGTCTAAATTTGGCAATAAATATTGTAAATTAGCATGATAAAATTACATATTATTTACATTTTTTTTAACGGCTGATATATGTACAATGTACATATATATCGAGGTATTAATTAATCATTTTACATTATCTTACAGATGGAACGACAACTTTTAATTTTACTAATTAGAACTACACTAAATTAATAGTTTATTATTGCAAATCATATACCTCTATTTCAATCTACTTTATTTACTATCGTTAAATAAGTATAAGGTGTATAAAATTATTCTTAAGTTTATTAAAATGTGTAAATTAAAACTTTATTGCAGCTATTAACCCTGTTACCTTTGTGGACAGCTCACCTCACCTGACAACATCATAAGGAATCAGATAGATTATATAGCAGTACCAACAAGATATAAAAACATGATAAAATCATCAAAAACGTACCCAGGTGCCGATGTTCCTACGGACCACAATCTGTTGGTATGCAGAATGGTCATGAGAGTAAAACGGCTCGAGAAAAGATCTAATTTAAACACAATTGATATTAAGAAACTCACTAACCCAAAAACCGAAATAAAAGTACGAGAACAACTAGGAAAGAAAATAAACGACATTAACACGTCGGACATAATAGAGAGATGGGATAAATCGAGGGAAGCAATCCAAACAACATGCGGACTCTATTAAAGCGTGACAGACGGAAGAAGAAAGAATGGATGTCTGATGAGATAATGGATATGATGGATGAAAGACGTAAATTCAAGAATAAAAATGAAGAAAAATACCAGCAGATCCACAAAATCATAAGAACGAAAATTCGAGAAGCCAAAGAAAAATGGTTTTCCAACGAATGCAGGGAAATAGAACAATACGAACGAAAATACGACAGTTACAATATGCACAAAAAAATAAAATCAATGACAAACAAGAGGAAATTCAATAAGTCACCCAACAGCATAAAAGATGGCGATGGAAATCTTATCTCGGAGCCATCAACGATCTTAGAAACATGGAAATCATACATAGAAAAATTATTTGCATCTGACAGGACTGATGATCACCTATATGCAGAAGGAGAAACAGGACCTTCAATCCTTAAATCGGAGATAGAAGATGCCATTGCAGCACTAAAAAACAATAAGTCAGCAGGTCCGGACAATGTACCCTGCGAAATATTAAAGATCCTATGTAAATCAGACAAACAGTTCCTTGATAATCTAGTTGAACTTTTTAACAACATATATAATAGCGGTAAAATCCCGGAGAACTGGCTACAGTCAACATTTATTACAATCCCGAAGAAACCAAATGCTCAGATCTGTGATGACTATCGGCTTATAAGCTTAATTAATCATGTCACTAAAGCGTTCACTAAGATCATTCATAGAAGAATATATGATAAATGTGAGTCAAATATTGATAGATCGCAGTTTGGCTTTCGGAAAGCACTTGGAACTAGAGAAGCAATTTTCGCTCTCCAGGTGCTTATACAGCGGTGTAGAGACGTTGATAAGGACGTGTATTTGTGCTTTGTGGATTTTAGAAAAGCATTTGACAATGTCAATCATGAACAATTGATAGATATTCTGCGAAAGACAGGTATTGACGACAAGGACATTCGAATTGTGGCAAACCTATACTGGGGTCAAACAGCAAGAGCAAAAATTGGCAACGAACTCACTAAAAGTGTGCAGATCAAAAGAGGTGTCCGTCAGGATTGTATATTATCCCCACTCCTATTCAATATTTATTCCAAAGAAATATTTAATAAATGTATGGAAAATGTCATAAAAATAACATAAAACCGATACAACTACTAAAAAATGGTCGAGCTGCAGGTCCGGAGGGAATTCCAGCAGAACTAATCAAATGCGGTACTAACAAACTGTTTGAACGATTAACCTGGTGTATAAACCAATATCTAAACGGTGCACCAGTCCCGCATGAGTGGAAAGTATCCTTCATATCATCTATACATAAGAAGGGAAGTAAACTGGACTGCTCAAACTATCGAGGTATATCAGTAACCAGTACCTTAAGTCGCCTATATGGAAGGATACTTCGAGACATTATCGAACAAGAATATAAGGAACAAGAAGAAGAGGAACAATCTGGCTTTAGAGCGGGAAGGAGCTGCACCGATAATGTGTTTGTTTTGAAACAAATAATAGAAAAAAGATCAAGTACCAATCAAGAAACCCACCTTATGTTTATAGACCTTCAGAAGGCCTATGATACTGTACCCGCTAAAAAGCTATGGAAAGTTTTGCAGGAAACAAACATTAACCACACAGTAATTAACGCCCTTAAACAGCTGTATGAAGGATCAACGTCGGGAATAAAAATTGGAAATAGACTTTCAAAAAAATTTCCTGTAAACAAGGGACTCCGGCAGGGGTGTTGCATATCCCCCACATTGTTTAAAATCTACGTGGCGAAAGCACTGTATCAGTGGAAAAGAAAGTGCAGAGGAATGGGCATTGACCTGGGAGAAACTTGCCTATATACCCTACAGTTTGCAGACGATCAAGTCCTTATAGCCAACGATAAAGAAGACCTGACATATATGGCCAGAAAACTACAGGAAGAATACAAGAAGTGGGGTTTAGAACTCAATACACAAAAAACAAAATATCTCCCAATAGGCGCAGAACTATCCAACATTCAGATGGACACAACCGAAATTGCATTCTGCACTGAATATACCTACCTAGGAATTGATTTCGACACCACAGGCACAGACAATAGGGAAATTAGAAAACGAATAACCCAGGCCCGTAGAACAATTGGATGCCTTAACGGAGTTCTTTGGAGCTCAGAAATTGGTAAAAGACGAAAATACAATATATATGAATCTCTCATAAAAACCAGCTTAACCTATGGTACAGAGACATGGAGACTAACAGAAAGCAATAAAAGAAAACTCGAAGCAACAGAAATGGATGTATTTAGACGATCACTTCGAATATCTAGAGCAGACAGAATTAGAAACGATGAAATAAGAAATCGGATGGGGGTAGATGGATCACTGGCAACAGACATAGAAAGGAAACAACTTATATGGTATGGCCATGTTCAAAGAATGCCAGAAACAAGACTACCAAAAATCGCCATGAAATGGATACCACCAAATCGTAAGAAACGAGGAAGACCAAAAAGAACATGGAAGGAGGGAATAACAAAGGCAATGAGCTCCCGAGATTTGACCGAAGAACAATGGAATGATAGAAATTCGTGGAAATTAGGCATCGGACAACGACGCAAGACGTTTTGAAACCGATATATATATATATATATATATATATATATATATATATATATATATATATATATATATATATATATATATATATATATATATATATATATATATATATATATATATATATATATGGAAAATGCAAATGAGGGCATAAAAATAAACGGCGAGTTAACGAACAATATAAGATATGCCGACGACACGGTGATCCTTGCCAGTACCATAGACGAATTACAGCAGGTAATGGAAAGAGCTTATTCAGTTAGTGAGGAATGCGGCCTGAGCCTCAACTTCAAGAGGACAAAGTGGATGCTGATAAGCAAGAAGCAACAGCCTGCTCGACAGTTACGGATTACGGATACTAATTGACCATGTAGAATCTTATGTGTACCTTGGCACCAACGTAAATGCAAAATGGGAACAGGCCACAGAAATTAAGGCGAGAATAGAACGAGGTAGAGTAGCATTTAGCAATATGAAAAAGCTCCTCATAAGCAGGGATTTGTCTCTTCCCCTAAAACTACGTCTAGTTAAATGCTACATTTTTCCGATCTTACTGTATGGTGTGGAGACCTGGACGCTGACGGAGACGCTCACGAGAAAACTAGAAGCATTCGAAATGTGGGTGTACCGACGCATTCTTCGTATATCCTGGACCGAACATGTCACCAACACAGAGGTAATCCAAAGAATCGGAAAGGAGAAAGAAATCGTGAATACAATTAAACAAAGAAAGCTTGAATATCTAGGCCACATATTCAGACACGATAAGTACCTTCTACTGCAATTGATTCTCCAGGGAAAAATAGACAGTAAGCGAGGGCCAGGCAGGAGAAGACACTCGTGGCTCCAAAATCTGAGGAAGTCGTTCGGGCTCACATCGGTCGAACTATTCAGAAGCGCCGCAAATAAGATCAGAATTGCCATGTTAATAGCCAACGTTCGCAACGGACAGGGCACTTGAAGAAGAAGAAGACCTTTGTGGAATCGACAAATACACACATCATCTGGACTGATATGATGCATTGTCCATAACAATCACGCTATTTTCTTTTAAATTGGGGAGTAATTAACTTTTAAACCACGATTCAAAAAGCGTCCCTTCGATGTCTTGGTGGTAGTCTAGAGAACTGTCTTTAATACTTTTGGAACTCAACAATAACGCATCGTTCACCCATCCATGTTGTCCTCCGCAATGCAATATGCAAATTCGCTTGCTTCTAGAATGCGGCATCTATTTGGCATTTTCTTGTACCGTTTGTCCAGGCTTTATCTATCGTTTCGTGAGAATCAAACCAAGTCTCGTCCAAATAATAAATTTCTCGACACTCACTGCGGTATTGTGAAAGTTTTTCGATATATTCATTCCTCCATTTTATTAGGCGGCTACTTTCCATTATGGTTTGTCTCTTATTGACAGTTTTATATTTAAAACCATTTTTGGTCAAAAATCTTCCCAAAGTCTTTGTGGAACAATCATCAACAATATGTTTTTCTTTTAACTTTGCCATGATATTGTTTAGGTTAGGTATAACTTTAACTGCATACATATTATTATATATTGTCTTACTAATAGGTTCCAAAAGGTGAGGTTGAATTTTTTTAGAGCTTTTCAAATCCTTTCTTGTTGTTCTACTTATCGAACCTGTCTTTATTAAACGGTACACTATTGCAAAAGAAATTTTTGTTAAAACCGCCGTTTTCTTAACAGTTTCATATTTGGTCATTTTTTTAGAAAGTCCATCAAATACATCTAACACCATATTTTGCTCAGCTACACACAAATTCTTCCTTTGCTGAGTACTTGGTCCCACACTTTCATCTTCATCTTCTAAATTATCCGTAGGTTCATTTTCGTCAGGTAAACGCACATCACTTCCCCATGGCCGCCACATATTTTTCTTTGATAAATACTAAATATATCACATTTTTATATAACACTTTTTTTCGACAAACTCTGGCTGAAAGAACCACAAAATATACTGCTTAACGAAAATGTACTTATTTTGTACTTATATGTTACCGGAAATATCAATTTGTTTGTAAATTTGTATTTAGGTCAACCGCAGGAATTTCTCTTAAATATTTTTAAATGTTATAAAAAAAGACATCATATTTTTGATAACATTTCACAAAAATATTTAATGACGATGATTTGGAATAAGTTTTACTTCTCTTTGTGTATATTAATAATAAGTGTTGACGAACCCACAAAACAAAATGTCTATAGTAGAAACCCTCAATTCAAAAGAGTGATTTCATAGTTTAAACGCCGAATATCCTCAAATTTAAATGTACACAGCGGCCCTCGAAAACTGCCTGTTTTCTCGATTGCAATTTGCGTTTCAAAAGAAATTACAGAATATATAAAGTAGTATATTTATTTGTGCTTCTCTATAGTAGACTTGACCAGAAGTTGTCGTACAGTGTAGCCAAATCTTGTATACAAGTAGTAATTATGGTCATACAAAACCTGTATTCTTCCACGCACCGATTATTACCGTCATAAAAATACCAAAAAACATGATTTTTTCAATAGTAAAAATTAAGCACAAAATTGTAATAAAATAAATTTTATTTATATGTTCCGTTTCGTTACGAATTTAAATTTATAAAATAAAAATCGATATTTTAAAACATTATTTTTCAATCGTTTGGCAATGTTGGAATTAGCGAGGGAACTCGGTTTTACAATTCGGATCCAGACATGCAGTAAAACTAGTTTTTATTATTTTTTGCCGTAGAAATGAACGAAGAAAACATTGGTGTTTCTATGGGTAAATAGTGCATGTGTTTTTGTGAGTATATTTTATGTGATAAGTTTGTAAACTTATTGTTGTCAATACTGTTTTATCAATACTGTATTGTAGTATTGATAAAACGTGTTATTGATAATAAGAGTGTTGTAGTTTGTCGTTTTATAGTAAATATTTAGTTATATTCTTTGAAATTATTGTATATATAGTATATATCCAGATTATTAAAATACAATGGACGAAAAACCGAGTTGTTCCAAGAGAAGACAGCAAAATTCTGATGTTGATTCCAAGAATGAAAAGCCGCAAAAGAGACGGAAAATGTTAACGTCCGAAGAGAAGGTAATGATACGAAACGTTTATGAAGGAATTGTCGGCAGAAAAATGGCATTAAATGTTAGCCAAGCGGTCGACATTTGTAGCAGTTTAACAAAAGTATCCGTTAGCTGTATTTATCGTGTACTTAAAAATACACCGGAAAATAAAAAGCAAGAAAAAGGTAAAACTAGAGGTAGGAAAAGCATTGTTTTGGATGACTAGACAAGGAATATTATACGTCGAAAAATATTATATTATTTTCGGAGTGAAATTCCAACACTGAAAAAAATTTCTCAAGAGCTCGAAAATGATGACTCTTTACCCAAGATATTTCGTAGGATCTTAATCAGGACCATGCACAAAATGAACTTTCGATACGTAAAACGCAACAGAAAAAGTATGCTATTAGAAAAAAATGAAATTATTCTGTGGAGAAGAAAATATTTAGAAGAAATACGAAAAATTCGCAGCACTGGATGCAAAATATATTATTTGGATGAAACCTGGATTAACGAAGGTCATACAGTTGGAAAAGTTTGGCAAGATTTAAATGTAAAAAGTAAACGCGAAGCATTTATAGAAGGCTCCAGGATTAACGGCTCCATCAGGAAAGGGACGGCGTTTAATCATCACCCATATAGGAAGTGATACAGGGTTCCTTGATGATGGTTTGCTTCAATTTGAGTCGAAAAAAACAGGTGATTATCATGAAGAAATGACTTCTGAAGTATTTAAGCGCTGGTTTAAGCGAATCTTACCAAAATTGGAATCTGGGTCTGTGGTTGTTATGGACAATGCGCCATATCATAGCCGCAGACTAGAACAATTACCGACGACGGCATGGCGAAAAGGGAGAATTCAAGAATGGCTTACAGAAAAGTGAATATCTTAAATATGTTGTGGATGAAACTGCAAAAGATTATGGTGTTAAAGTTCTGCATCTACCACCTTATCATTGCGAACTTAATCCCATTGAACTTATCTGGGCGCAAGTGAAAGGAGAAGTAGCACGCAATAACAAAACGTTCAAATTAAACGAAGTTAAGGAACTTTTGATTCAAGCAATCCTCCATGTAACACCAGAGAAATGGGCTAAATGTATAGACCACATAATTAAAGAAGAATATCAGCATAAAAAAACCAAAAACAAAAAAAACGAGAACATAGTAAGTGTGTATAGTGTTTGTGTTTAAATAGAATAGTACAATGTTTTGTTACATCCAAAATTATTTTTATTTTGTTTTTATAGAATTTTATTTTGTTTTATAGGATTTTATTTTGTTTTTTTTTATACTGTTTAAGTGTTTTGTTTATTTTATTTAATATTCCGCGGCAGCCAGGTGGCATCAGTAAGCTTTCTGCAAAATTACTTGTTTTTTATAGCTTTTTGTTTGTGGCATTCTGTATTTTTAGAAGACTGTATGAAATAAGCCACAAAATATTTATTTATAGGTTTAATTTGTACAAATTAAATAAATACAAGTGTATAAGGTTATTATAAGTGTATTAGGTTTGTATAAATACAAGTGATTGTAATATTTATTTTTCTATGGCTTTTTACTTGCCGTTTTGTATATTTAGAAATAATGTTGGGAATAAGTAACAATATATTTAATTGAAATGTTTGATTTACTGACGTTTCGATCTCTATATAAAGAGATCGTTTTCAAATATACAAATGATAGCAATATTTATTTTTTTTGTGGCTTTTTGCTTGTGGCATTCCGTATTTTTAGGGAGAATGTTGGAAATAAGCCACAATACATCTATTTACATGTTTATTTTACTGACGTTTCGATCTCTATTACAGAGACCCTTTTTAAAACTAAGAAAAAAAAAAGAAAATAATATAAGAATATATAAATATATAATAATAAACAAATAAAATGAATATAACTATAATTTATATATTTGAAAACGGTCTTTGGATATAGAGATTGAAACTTTAGTAAAAACCTGCAGATAAATATATTGTGGCCTATTTTGAACAATAATATTTAAACAATATAATATAATTAACATTGAAATAAAAGTGAGTGAACGCCACTGGATTTTCATACGTCTTTCCTCACTTCTACGCCTTCAAACGATGACTCACTCTCCCAAATAGTGAAATTAGACTTTACTTATTTTCATAACTGAAAATATTTTATTTTGCCAGTCCTAAGTTGGATAAAAAAGATGAACGCAAGTATTTTTTTAATTGTATATTGCGAGATTGTTTAGCTAAAAACCATTGTTCGGATCAATTTGTAAAAACATTTAAACAAACTAATAATTCAAAATTCAACACTGCTCCGGTAATTTTATTTGAATGTTGGATAAAGGTAAGTACAACTCTGTAATGTCTCCCTAGGGGTCTGTTTTACAATAGATATCATTAGCAGATTATCAGCAGGTTGGTCTTTAAAATTTCGCATAGATCTTGTCCCTCACTATATTTCCTGTTTTAGTTCTTTGGGATCCTCTATGTTTATTTTTACGTCTGTCACAGTAACATTTCTCTCTGCCTTGTTGCTGTTCTAGCCAATTAAAGATTTTGTCCATTTCCCTTAATTTTGTCCGCATTTTTTTTTCATTTTATTTAGCTAATTTATCATAACGTATTACTGTTTTGCATTACCTTCATGCTTTAATTACTTTGATTCCTTTTTAAACGGTTTTTGCACCTTCTTTAGTTCTACTTTCTCATAGCTCATATCTTGATTGTTGAAAGATATTCTATAACGACATCAAATAAGGAAGAACTCTTGCTGAGAACCTGAAGATTAAGAAGGATTTGTGTTATAGTATGGTTGTAATTGTAATTGTAATTAGAATCTATTGTGCACTTCCTTTAGATAAAAACCAATTATTCGGATAATCACCAATTAAATGAAAGAAAACATCCGTATTCATAAAACACAAGACTTATTATTTAAATTACTGTAGATTAAAATTTTATTATTAGGCTCCCAATCAAAATTTTAAGTACAAAGTTTTTTCTTAAAAATATGGTTTTTTTATAGTAATGGTTATTAAAAAAAAAAGATAATACAGTAGACTATCGCAAAGTTTCATACTATTTTCTGTATTTTTAAAATTTAAATAATATTTTTAAGATTGAATAAAATAATTTTATTATTTATTTATTATTTATATTTTAAACAAATTATATTATATTTAAATAATTCAATAAATTATTGTTGGCACTTTTTTGGCCTTAAGCCTGGCCTAACCATTTTCTTTTCAAAGCCTTTCTGGGCATCTTCTTCTTTCTTCAGCGGGGTTCATGTGTCGCAATCATATTTCACATTTGGTGTAATTACTGTTTTGTACAATTGCATCTTCGAATTGTGCCCTAGAAGTTTAGAAGCACGTTTTTGTTTGCGTAATATGATTTGTTTCTTTTGTTTATTATGTTTCTTATTTCCGTACTTTCATCTTTACTTTCGGTTACTAGGGATCTTGCTCTAGATCTTTGCTCCCTTTTCAAAGCTGTGGAGACTTGTTTGGAATACATTTCTATTGCTTCGTCTTGCCCTTGAAGTAAAAATATATTTGGTTTCATTCTGATTTATCGTCAAATCAAATTCTCGCGTGGCTTTGTGAAAATCTTCTCCTAAAATGCTGTCTTATTACGACCAAGCATCATAACGGCATCAGCATATCAGCTATTTGCTTGCCTTGGTTATAAGGTTTTCGCGGATGTCAACTTTGGATATTTCTACATGTAGGAAAAGGTCGAATAATAGCGCTGAAAGGGCGCCTCTTTGTCTTAAACCCTTATCGATCTCAAGGTTGTTAATATTTATATTTAGTGCTAATACAGCCGTTTCCGTATCAGTGAGAGTAAGTTGTATCAATCTGACTAGTTTTTTGTGTGTATGCATGAGTACTAGGCTTTCATCTAGATTTTTCCTATTTATAGTGTCAAAAGCTTGTTTGAAATCAATAAATAGACTGTTTATGTCGATGTTATATTCGTGGCTCATTTCTAATACTTTGTAACGAATTATTTTGCCTACCACGTAGGGTATTACCGTGGGGGATTAAAAACTGGGAACAGAAGTTACTGGAAGCAAAATAAACGAAACTTATGCGAACGGCGCTCAGGGTTTATTTGGAGAACTAGATCGTGGATTAGTGAATGACAAGGGGATTGGATTGGGACAACTACAAAAAATGAAACAAAGGGGTACTTACATGAATCTCCTGGACAATTGGGCAAACAAAACAACAACAAGGATCTCTAGCTATTTAAAATGGACGCTGCTTCGAGGAAACTTCCGGCTGGATAAAAGAAAATGTTCTTTATTTTCTAAAATAAATAAACAAAATGGTTTAGAGAAAAAAATTAAACATTTTTACTGTCTCACCACAAACAGTTACAAATATAGACAATAACAAAAATATTATATTAATAGTTACAAACACTTACTATGTCCTATCCGTTTACAAACTCTTAGAAGTTGGAGATACTACAAAACTTTTTTCAATTGTGATGAAAGCAAATTATTATTAAAAATGTTTATTCTTCCTTTAAAAATCAAAAATAAAAGTTACCTTGATTTCTCTAAAATTACTTTAAATTTTCTGGGGCTAGGAACTGGAACTCAACTTCTCTGGCACTCTAACAAATTCATCTCCATACTTTGAAATTGGTTGAAATTGGCGGCACTGGATACAAACTTTAGACTGGCTTCTTAAAAAAAACTGGAACATGTGGGTACTTTTCAAATTTGTTGCAAACGCCGTTCTAGAAACATCTCATATGAGAGATGACTTTTAAACAAAAAACAGTGATTACTCGTTCAAAACTAACACATCACATTGAGTAAAAATCACTTTTCTTTACAACGTTGCCGGCTCCCTCCGACCAAACTAAACGACGTCTGTTCTCCTTGACCAAATATTCAAACCTTACTTTTACTGTAACTGAACTATTAACTGCCACAATACACTACATATTTTCCATAAAGAGGGACATAAAACAAGAAAACATTACAAATTTTACGTAAAATTTGGAAAAACGCTGAATCAACTGCCCCTGACAACGGCCTCAGCGAGAGTGTCTCAATTATATCTTTCCGGCAAAACCTTCTCAGCGATCTAAATGGATGTTTATTTGAAACGCAATATCGAGCGACTTCGATCAAAGAATACCGAAAATACACATCTGTGAAATATAAACAAACTTTAAAATGGTTTATTATCGACTCAGCGACGCAAAGAGGAATTAAAAGAATATTTCTGTGTTTTAACTTGTACGAAAGGAAATAGAAATACACTGAGAACTATTATTTCAATATATACCAAGTAATTTTAAAATGCTACAACTTGCCACAGCATGTGTATGTGGTTACTAGTAGATAGATCGGTTTTGTCGAAATCCGGACCCGTAGTCACCAGTGATATCTTTCGCAAAGGGTGCCAGTTTGTTACATATAAAAGAAGAAAACATTTTACATGATATTTTTGATAACATAAGTACTCTATAGTTGGAGCGTTCTTGCTTATTCCCTTTCTTTATTTTAATGGGCCCATTCACCGTCTGGTTTGAATTGATATTTGTGTACAGTCTCTTAAGCTTTTTGTCGCCTACCGTAGTGTGTGGTGATATATTTTCTCAGCGTTGCATGTGGCAATTCTTAAGTATTTTTGAAGTGTGTTCATTCTAAAAATGGTTAAGAATTAGATTAAAGAATAATGACTTGTATTATTAAGTTCAATATCATACTGTTTTGACTTTATATAAATAAATTATAAATTGCGAGAACATGTTCTTGAACTTGTTAAGCAAAGTAATTACTTGATATTCTATGTTACTCGTAGTATTATATTCTGCCCTGAGGTTGATTTGATGAATCATTACTTATTTATGAGTTTTAGTGTCTTTGGTTACAGGTGTTGGTTTTTTCTTTTTGGCATATTTGTTTTCTACTAGTTCCTCAAAGACCACAAAATCTTTGCAGCTAGCAGGGTAATCTTGTTGGTATAGTGCACACTTAGCCGAAGTTTTTCTAGGTTTTTCACAAGATTTTGTATCATGTTTGTAAACTTCTTTTAAAGTCACGTTTTCAATCCTATGCATGTAGGAATCTGACAGAATTTAGCTAATTTTAATAGTAATTATATTTCATTTTATTCTTGCCATTTGCTATTTGTTTAATTGTAATTTTGGTAAAATAATTGTCAAGAAAATTAAACCCCCTTTGATGTTTCTCTAATACCGGCTATTTAATACTCTAGTATATGGGATATTTATTGAAGATTTTATGGAATATTTCTGTAACATTTTATTGGAATATTTTATGGGATATTCCTAGAACATTTTATTGAAAATACTTTATGGGGTGATATGGGCCTAAACAGCTATCTTCAAAGCCTACTTACATACTTTGGAGCCGGCAACAGGACCTGTCCATATAATCTGCAGGCCACACATATTTAGAAGTAAGTAGCCCATCGATGCCACAAGTATCATTCAATTTTATTTAATGTAAAGCATTAGGCAGGATTGTTTTTGCCATTTAAATAATATTTTTTATGTGTTAAATAAATATGATTACTTAAATCATTGTTTTATTTACTACCAGCTAAATGTTCATTGTTTAACTTATAGTTTAAGGCAAGACGGATTCACACTTGAGAGACTGAGCTAGACGAAGCATAGACGGTAAGCTCTCATTGTGATTGAGATATTATTTTTATAACAGTGTTTCAATTCTCTTTGGTATTCTTATCGTTACACATTGGCACACATTTTTGTATCAGAGTATGCATTGAATTCTAGGTTAAATATTTCCTTGTTGTTACTCTTGGATTTAGAATCTATAAAGAATAAAGATAAGGATTCTTTTGTTAGTCTCTGTCGGATGTTAGATATATTGTAAACTGTATGGACAGATTTTTTAGCTTTTTTTTCTGTTCTTTTCTTCATATTAAAAATTAAACAATTAGAGAGACAATCGGAAAGGGTGCCATAGAAAACTATTTTGAACGACATTAAAAATATAAATATGACGTATATACAAATTTTTTAGCACTGTAAAAGATAAAAGGTATTTTACCTCTTGCGAGTAATAAAAAATAAAAATTACTACCTACTTAACATATTCATTGTTTCAAAAAAAAACCCAAATTTGTTTGTCTTACGGAATATATTTTTAACTAATTGTTGTAATTGTTTAATGGCACGTATTTTTAAAAGGCGTTTAAAACGAATAGCAATGAAATATTAATTTTTTTTTTGAAAGAACTATGCTTCAACGTACCTTATTTTAAGAACTGAAAGAGAATTATATTATGTAAATACTTTATACAAAGTTTGTAAATCAAACAGCTAACGAATATAGTAGGACAGTAATTAAATGGATGAAATTAAAATGGAGTTATTAGAACTCGAATAACATTATTTAATTGTTCAATAATATTAGAAAATTTCAGATTTTTTTTATTTAAACAAACTACTGCATCAACTACTGAGAGTTATTAGTGGGGGCACAAATTACAATTATTCAATTTCTTACAATGTGTACAATTTAATAAGTGTCAGTAAAAATAAACAACACCCATTCCGCTCATTTTAAAACAGAGGGAGGTGTCAGGCAGTGATGCATAATCTCGCCAACTCTGTTTTATATTTACAGCGAACACATTATGCGAAAGGTACTAGACGAATGGAAGGGTGGAATATCAGTAGGAGGTCAAAAAATCAGTAACCTGAGATATGCTGATGACACTAATAATCGCGGCAAATCAAGAAGAAATTGAAGACATAATGAAAAGTCTGGAGGAGAAAAGCAAAACATATGGACTAAAGCTAAATAGGAGTAAGACAAAGATCATGATAGACAGAGCTCGGAATAATCTTCAACACATTAAAGAAATTAGGGGCTTTGAAGTAGTAAATAGTTTCATATACCTGGGGTCCCTAATAACAAATGACGGAAGGTGTGACAGAGAGATACGTAGAAGGTTGACTATTGCTAGAACAGCTAGAAGCGCACTCATTTTTCCCATAGCCACATATGCATCCGAAACGTGGACTTTAAAGAAAGTGGATAAAAATAAACTAGACGCTTTTGAAATGTGAGTATACCGTAGTATGCTAAGAATGTCCTGGATTGATCATCGTACTAACGTATCGATATTAGAACAACTTTAAGTAAAGGATAGATTGCTTAAACAAATATAGCAGAGATATTTGCAGTATTTTGGACACATTGCTAGAAGATGGAAAAACTGATAGTCGAGGGTAAAGTTGAATGAAAAAGACCTAGGGGAAGACCTCTAAGCCGTTGGGTAGATCAAACAAAAATATTGATTAACCAAGGGTTACATGAAGCCGAACAACTAGCCCAGGTGTCACCACATCCCAAAAGGGATTAAGACTAAGGAGGAGTACAATTTAAATATATATATATTATTAGATATTGTATGCCTTTTAAATACACTCGCGATCATAAAATCCGGGTCAGCTTAAAAATCACCGATATTTAATTTTTAACGAGCTTTATCATAATTAATAATAACAAAAATATAAATTAATGCATGTTTCTGGGAATTGTTGTCGGCTTAGCGGTTTTCTTTGCAACAAAGAAGTAGTGCCGATTTCGCTGGAGAGCGCACACTTTCCAAAATGAATGGTACCTGTAACTGCCGCTTGTTTTAAATGTCTCATTTGAGCTTCGACTTTCTGTTCAAACGCAACCAACAAACGTTTATGATTGCTACCATTAGTGATTATTAGTGCCATTATTAGTGTTTATTATTGTTTATTTTTTGAAAAAAATACCCTTGACTGTTGTTGAAATGGCACAAATTGTTGCGCTTGTGAAAGACAGTCCCACTCAACGGCATGTCGCAAGAACTGTTGGCGTAAGACTTTCTACGGTTCAACGAGTGCTTCAACGCTTTCAGGAGAAGGGTTTGCTATCCAGGCGACCTGTCTCTGGACAAAGAAGAATAATCACGGTATAAGATGACCGTTTTCTTGTGTTTCAGGCTTTACGAAACCGGACCTCAACTGCGATTATGTATCGAAATCGTCTACAGGAAGTAGGAAATCGCAATGTTATCGTTGCAACAGTCAGGAGAAGATTTCGTTCTTTTGGACTATCTTCTCGGGTAATGGCTACAGGACCGCCACTTCGCCTGGCGCATCGAGTTGCACGACTAGCTTTTGCTCGACAATACGCGCATTGGGGAATTAACGATTGGAGCAAAGAGTTATTCTCAGATGAATCCCATTTCTGCCTAACTGGATCCGATGGACGTGTAAGAGTTTGGAGGAGAACCGGTGAACGATTTTCACAAGCTTGCATTGCTCCAAGAATGCCATTTGGTGGAGGCTCGGTCATGGCTTGGGGAGGTGTATCTTCCGACTTCTGCACAGAATTACCCTTTATCGAAAATGGGTCCTTAACTGCACGAAGGGACATTACGGAGATTCTGGAAGAACATGTTATGCATACTATGGCAAGGCTTGGAGAAAACGTCGTTTTTATGCAGAACAACGCGCGAACGCACGTTGCCACGATCAGTATGCAATACTTGGACGAGGTTGAAATTACGAGGTTACCCTGGCCAGCTAAGTCTCCAGACCTGCATCCCATCGAACATATCTGGGACGATTTGAAAAAAACGTATTCAACTCCTAACATCTCCTCCTAACAACGGACAGGAGCTTAAGGATCTGTTAGTGAGAGACTGGAATAACATACCACAACATGTAATACGGAGAAAAATTGAGAGTATGCCCCGTCGTCTGCAAGAGGTCATTAGAGCAAGTGGAGGCAATACACGATATTAGTCATTGAAATTTCACTGACATTTTACCACGTTCTGTATTTTTCATTTTTTTCGTATGCCTGTTTTATCAACAATTTGGTTTGTTTTCTGCTTTTTTAATAAAAACAATAAAAAACCGTTTTTTTTTCTTTCAAAACAAACATTGATGACAAATAAAAAATACGTTAGCCTAAAAAAAGGTTATTACTGCACTAGAGGCAAAAATATTCCAGAAACTTGAAATTTTCAAGGTGACCCGGGTTTTATGATCGCGAGTGTATTTCAGTACTTGTTTGAACTGGCAGCTTAGTAGTTCCTTCATGTTGGTAGTAAGTTTATTTTGTTCTTCTTTCGTGGATGTATGTTTTACATTCTAACGGGATATGTTTAACAGTGATTGAAATGTTGCAGTTGTGGCAAAAAGGGATGGGTTCATTTATTAAGTGGAGATGGGTTGATATAGTATGTTCTAATAGCAGTCAAGTTATTATTACTTGCTCACTACGTTTGAGTGGTAAGGTGTTGCCGACAGTTTCTAGAACATCTTTTAATTTGTTGGATGCAGAATTCCAGTTATTCTGTCATAAATTGGTAATATGTTTTTTGATAATGGCTTTATGGTTATTTCTTGTTAGCATCTTTGACTCAGGGATGCTTTCATCTAGTATAGCTTCATTTGCAAGTTGGTCCACTGCTTCGTTTCCCTTGATTCCCAAGTATGATGGCACCCAAGAAGTTAAGAAGTTATTTCTATATTTTTTGTTAATGGTAGTATAAGTTCATTTTTTATTAGCATTTTAATTTCATTTAATAGATATAATTGTTGTTATAGTCAGAAAAGCTGACCATACAATATACCTAATATTAAACAAAGACTAACAAAAGAATCCTCATCTTTACTCTGTAGATTCTAAACCCAAGAGTAACAACAAAGACATATTTAACCTAAAAATTTTATCTTGTCGAAAAAATATTATAATCTAATGCATACGCTGTCAATCATATGGCCATAGTAGACTACTATACTAAACTCCATTACTGTGTTAAATGTGGAGGACAACACGATACAAAATCTTGTTAAAAACCTAGAAAAACTCCGGCGAAGTGTACACTTTACAAACAAGATTGCCTTGTTAGCTAAAAGGATTCTGTGGTCTATAAGGAACACAAAAAGAAGACACCAACAGCTTGTAGCCAAAGACACTAAAACTCACAAATAAGTAATGATTCATCAAACCAACCATAGGGTAGAATAATCTAATACTACGAGTAACATAGAACATCAACTAATTATTTTCCTTAACTAGTTCAAGAACATGTTCTCTCAATTTATGAATCAAAACAGTATGATATTAAACTTACTAACGCAAGTCATCAATCTTAAATCTAATATTTAGACATAGTTAAAATTAACACACTTTAAACATACTTTTCTTTTGCATTATTCGATACTTAGAATTGCCACATGGAATGCTAAGGGCCTATCTAAACATAAGCAGAAGGAAAATATATTTTTAAATCTCGCAACAAATGACCACACACTATGGAAAGCGACAAAGAAGCTTAAGAGACCGTACACAAATATTAATTCCATTCGTAAACCAGACGGTGAATGTTCCTTATTTGTGTACCGTGTAGTTTCAGAACGTCGATTAGCATGTAGCTATCTTAATTTTATTCACTGCCACCCTAAATAGCATACTTGTATCAACACCATACCAATCTCGCAAGTTCTTCAACCATAAAGTCTTTCTTCGTCCTGGACTGCGTTTGACTGCTGTTTTCCCTTGCATAATATTTTGTAGCAATCTATATTTGGGACTTCCCATTACATGTCCGAAGTACTCCAGCTGTTTCTTCTTGATGCGTTTTATTATCTCAGTAGTGTTGCTGAGACGTTCTAGGTTGTGAAGTTTGGAGTCTTCAGGACTCCACCAAAGAAACTTACAAGCTAATTTGAAGTAAACTTACAAGCATTTAATTCACAGAAATTGTCATGTTATTTGTCTTTATTATTTTAATTAATACCCTCTGAGACTCTCTGTTTTTTTTTTTTAATAGCTGTTAAATTAACATATTAAATTTATAAATGAGATAAGCTTTAATCTCTATTTAATTTGTTTTATTCTAAATTGCTTTTTTAATTATTGCTTCTGAATATAACATGAACAATATTGACGGCAGCATGCACGTCAGACGGCGGTGGTCTGACATCTTTTTTCTTTATTTTATCTGATGCGGAAATGTTTATGCGTACTTTAGTTTGTTCCTAGTAACGACTGTGATTATTCTAGTACTTACTATTAGTCTGTAGTACTATATGCTTTTATTTTAAACTAATTGAAAAACTGATTTACGTTTAATTATCAAACAGCTTAATCTTATCTATAAAGAAACTTATGTCTTAGTTTTTATCTAGTCTTTGTACGACGTAAAACTACATATTGACGGAATAACTCGTCTGCTGCAACTTGCCACTAACTTCGCCCATCGCGAACAGCATAAAATGATAAATTCGACCAGTAATAAATCCATGGAATCTTCTCGTTCTTCTATATTCTTATAAAAAAGCAGGAGTAATATTCTAACTGAATCTTCTTCAAATCTGAGCCAAGTTGAAGCGTAGAACCACTGTGTAACAGACATTCTATATAATTTAATTTTACATTAACTTTCATTTAAACTTGTATAAAGAACCTAAACTTATTAAAATTCAATAAATATTATAATCTTTAACAACATGGAAAAAAAGATATATCAATTTTACTAAGCGCAACCGTCAAATTGACGGCGCTGGCCCTTCTAGTCTTAAAGGAACGACACTTTGTGGTATATACTCTGCGACACACGCCGTAACAAGATAATCTTAACTGAATTACAAAATTACTTACAAATTTATTTATTTCCTTATAATTTGTAAAAATCTTAATATTTCGGATTTTTTTCAAAGTGGCCAATTACCGGTTACCGGCCACCTGTACCCGTTACCATGTTCTTATTTCATGTCTTTTTACAGCCAACTGCTAAAATTGGTTTTCTAAATTACTAAAAACAATTTAGTTTTCTATGCTTTATATTAATTTTTGGGGACCAAAAAGTCATTTTCCATTCTTTCTCGTCAGCATTTGGTTTTATTCCCGTTTCTCCTGTATTCGTCACGGGATTCTGGTAGTCTGTTTTTCGATATATTGGTTACCTACAATAATGTTTATTAGATAAATATTGGACTAGAATAGTGCAGCAATTCAGATTAATTAAATCCAAACAAATTTAAAAAAAGGTTAATACTAGTATTTCTTTTTAATTTCATAATTATAGAAAATAGAATAGGTATTATATAGGAAGATATGCAAAACGTATTCAAAAATTATTCGATACCAATTTATTAGCATAATTTTTATGACGACTCAATTATGACAAAAAATGTTGATATGTGCATAATTACGATACTGATATTGCTTGTGCTAAATAGAATTTTTGACGTATGTAGCTAAATAAGATAAAAAATTGCCAAACTACATTACAAAAGCTGCAAACCCAATTAAATATTCACTTTATTAAATACAGTCGCAATTATATGTCATAAGAAGCAATTTTTTATCTTTTAATGTACACTTTAACCTGTATTTGTCTCTAGTTTTTTGTTTTCATTTCTTTATTCCTCCTCATACCTTGAGCGCTTGTCAGGGCATGGTGACACTTTAAATATTATTAGCTTGCAGCGATCCTGTGCTATATGCACGGCTTAATGTAGGGATTTTCCCACCAGAAGCTTCATTTGGTCTGCTTATCAAGATCTTCCTCTTGGTCTTCGGCCTTCTACCTTTCCTTTTACTACCAATAGTTTCATGGTCCCCGTTCTTCTAGTTATGGCCGAAGTAAATTAGATATGCTCGGTTTGTTTTTTTTAATAGTCTGTCTTTTATATAAAGCTGTTCCAGAATTGACAGGTTATTTCTATGTTCTGTCCAGTAGAGGGTTAGAACTCTTCTATAAATACACACGCACATTGAAGGTTTAGATCTTACTCCTATCGATTTTTTTAAGAGTCTGTGTTTCAGCTGCGTATGTAGCAATAAAAAAAATTAAAGCATTGACCAACCTGAGCTTAGTATTCCTTGATATTGTACGGTCTTTCCATATTTGAATTAATTTAGCTGTTGTGGTTCTGACCATTGCAAGTCTTCGCTTGATTTCTCAAAAGCAATCTCCATTGTTGGTTACAAGGCAACCCAAGTATACAAATCTGTCTACCACTTCGAAATTCGCCACTTGGTGTATTTGCGGTAAATTAGTATTTGCTCTGTCTACGATCATTATTTTTGTTTTTCTTGTGTTGACCTGAAGTCCCAACTCTTCACTTATCCGGCATAACCGTTCAATGATGGTAATTATTTCGACTTAATTCGCTTCTAGTCTAGGTATGCCATCTGCGTATCGTAGGTTGCTGATTTTTTTGCCTTGTATAGTGATGCCTCTATTCCATTCGTCGATTCCATTCGTCTAGTACTTTTCTCATTATACAAATCACGACATTGTTTTATTGACCATACAACACAATGGCAATCGCTGTGAGATATTACACGTTTCCACCTCTATATTCATTTCAGCGTAGGTAAGAATTGTCGTAAGTGTCACATTGACTTTCAAACGAAATTCTGAAAGAATAAACAACTAATTAATAAAATGCCTATTACGTTGTATACCGTCCAAGAAAAAGTGGTACTTTCAAGGTCATTCGATACGCGAAGTAATTGATTTATTTATTGTTGCCTTCGACATTAGACCCCCAGCAACAGTTAAAAATACCATTAAACATTTTCAAACTTCGGGATGGTTAAACAGTTGTAAAAAGTGTCATGAAGGTATTAAACCACGTGTTAGACCTGTCGATGAGGAGCGTCAAAACAGGGATATTGATATTTGTGCTTTTGTGGAAGCTAGAAGACTCTGCAATAGTGTACAAACTGCTAGGGAAGTTAACGTGAATGCTTGAACTGTTCAGCGAGTTCTTAAAAGGAATGAGTGTCACTGTTTTAAGATACAACCAACACAAGAACTGTTTCCGAAACATAACTTTAGGCGGATGGAGTTTGGTGAAATTATGTTAGATAAACAGAATAAAAATGTACACTTTTTAAAAAATATTTTATTTACTGACGAATCTTCATTTTCATTATATAAAAAATACAATTCATCCGTTGCAAGGTATTATTCTCGGAAAAATAAGCACCTCAGTGTTGTAGTGCGAACGCATCATCCGCAAAAGTTAAATGTTTGGACTGGGATGTTAGGCGACCATATTGTCGTCCCAACTTTTAGAGAATGAGATCATTCCGTCAGTTCGACGCCTTCCGGTTAATTTTCAGGAGGTTTATTTCCAATAGGATGGGTGTTCAGCTCACAACTCTAGAGCAACTATTGACTTTCTCAATCAAATGTTAACTGATCAACTGATAAGTACACGTGGTACAATTAAATGGCCCGCTTGATCCTGTGATATAGCGCCTAAAGATTTCTTTTTTTGGGGTTTTCTCAAAGAAAACATTTATTGGCATCAGTTTGAAAGGGCCACAAACCTAGTCGAATTAAGGGCAAAAATACTTAATTTCTCTGCAAGCATTACACCAGCCCTACTCCAAAGAAGAATATTATTGTTTTTTTTATTTTAAAGTACAAACGATTCTTATTTTGATTTTTTTTCTTCTTTCTTGTCTTATTGTTATAAGCTTTGTCCATAAAATTCTTACAATTTTCACTGTACAATACAGATTTCTTATTAGTTTAACTAGGTGGTTAGGTACTGCCATATTTTCCATTATACTTCAGAGGAGATCCCATTTTACTAAATCAAAAGCCTTTGTGTAATCTACGAAGCAGAACAGCATTGGTATGTTATGTTCTCTCGCTTTTTTTATCTGTCTGGTGTTTAGTATCTGCTCCCGTGTTTCTTTTCCTGGTATAAATCCACATTTTTCTTTATCTATCTCTGAAAGTATAAAGTTCTTTAGCCGTTCATTGATTATATGTAGGTTTTAACATACAGTTAGTGATCATTTTTATGGATAGGGATAAAGGTTGACTCGCACCACTCATCAGGCCATTCACCCACACTCACCGGCACGAAAAACAAAGCACTTGCGTTTTTAAAATAAAAAATTAAAAATTTAATTATATTTAACATTTAAATATTATAATAACGTAAACACAAACGAAACAAACTGTTTTAAATAATTTCTAACAAAAAATTAAATTTTGAACAAAGAACTATTTCAGTAGGTAACAATTTAAAAATTAAAGAAAAAACCGTAGGTAGGTAAATGTTGTAACAAAATGACGCCCAATTAATAAAAACTATAATAATTAATGTTTCCTTCACGTGCTCGAATTATTTCCTGAATTCTTCTTGGCATCTCTAAAATCAAATGAGAAATGTACTGTTAAGGAACAAGTTCCCATTCCTCTAAAAGGGCTTCTTGTAACTGATTTAAGGTTAAATAGGCAGGAACACGACTTCGTATCCTTCGCCCAAAATATTTCCAACAAAACCAGCATAAGGCTCAACAAAATCTTGGAGAATATCATTAGTGTACCTGGCAGCTGTTATGGATCCTATCGGAACTATGTAGAATTCCGTACATGCCTCTAGGGAAATTTCAGCTCACATCATAATTGAGCCCCCTTTATAGCCTATCCTACGATCGAAGGTAAATTCTGCAAAACGCACATGTGGTCTTTGCCATACTCTCTCACGGCTATCTGAAGACCGCAAGGTAAACCTGGACTCATCGGTAAATAAAACGTGCCTCCAATTATTTACAGTAATATAAGCATTGTTTCTGGCAAACTGAAGCCGCGAAACTCGATGCCACCTGAGAAGTTGTAGGCCTGTGCAGGTCTATGACTGCTTAAATTTGCTTCTTCAACCCTTCGTCTAACTGTTCGTTCACTTATGTTAGTATTCTGGACGTACTGAAGTTGATTTGAGATTTGTACAGCCGTGGCACGACGATCTAGTAGACTTTGTAAGAGGATGGAGCGATCATCACGTGCACTAGATCTTCGTTGGGGATCGATTCCAGGTCGTCTAGTATAAGCTCCGGTTGCCAAGAAACGTATAAAAATATGATGCACAGTACTATTGGATATTTGATAATTTTGAACAACATATTGCTCACTACTTTCATGCAACAGCAACGCAACAATAGCAGCCGCTGTTTCGGGATTTATAACCATAATTCTTGAGACTAAATCAACGCAATTCAACTTCAAATTGCGTTTGATAATTGATTCGACTTTACAGTTTACTCACATCAACAAGAACAAAAGGATAAAAATAAAATACTAACAGCTACCTTTGCACTTTTAAAATTGATAAGAATAGTGTATTCTTTATTTCTGATTCTAAATCCATTTTTTTTGGATAGGCACTTACGATTTATTAGAAATTACTTAAATTTATATCGTTTGTGTTAACGTTATTATAATAATAAAAGTTTAAAGAAAATTAAAATTTTAAAAATGCAAGTGCTCCCCCGTTTTTTGTGTCGGTGGGTGTATGATCCATGTCGTATTGCACATAATCAGTATTACATCTACGCCAATCGCGCCCATCGCTTATAGAGTCTCCGCCGGTATGCCATTAATCCCTGAAGATTTCTTATTTCTTAGTTGGTTGAGAGCCTTCTCTACTTTTGCTCGTAAGATTATTGGTTCTGCCTCTCTAAATGCATATTTCTTGAGTTCTGTATATTTTGAAGGGTCTGTGTATAATTTTGAGCTGTAACTTTTCCATGCCTTTGCAATGCTCTCTATGTCGGTTTTTACTTCTCCATTGTGGTCTAGAATGGCTTGAAGTTGTGGCTTGAACTATCGGGACAAATATGTAGCTTTTTTAAAAAGTTCATGACTTTCATTGCGGTTTCCATGTTGCTCCAGTTCTTGACACACCTTATAGATATGGTTGTTTTTATTTATGGTATACATATATTTTATTCTCTTGTTCAGTTCTGCTAAGTCTCCAATAATATACACTGGCTCTTTTTGTGGAATTTTCTTTAAAATATTTTCTATGTTGCTGTTAATGCCGTCAATGTCTTCATCTGGAGCATATGTTGCGGGCATATAATATACCTGAATAACATAAATATTTTCTGGTTTCGATTCTGTGCTTCTTTTGTTGTATCATATTGCCATATATGTTTCGATATGTTATTGTTTATAAGTATGGCTACTTCATTGTATCCCCAGATACTGATGTGTACACAGTGTGGTTGTTTGTTTTAAAATATCTTTGATCTCTTCAATGTGTTTCTGCTAGACCACAAATGTTTATATTTTGCCTTATTAGCTCTTTCTTTACTATGTGAAGTTTTCCAGTTTGAAGAAGACCTCTAACGTTCCACGTCCCTATATTCCTCGATTTTCTAGTTTGAAGCTTCTGTGTTTGGCTTTTTCTTCCAGTCGCTCATTTACCATAAATGGCCTGGTTGCTCGCGTGCTTGTGTCCGGTTACCCATTTCACACTATCTGACATGGAATCGTAAATCGTAAATCCTCGAATCTAAATTTAATATGTTTTTGGTTATCATGCGACTGTATTTGTTTTTATAAGAATATTAAAAGCTCAAAGAAATAATGAAAATTTTTTAATAAACTGAACCAACATACAACAAATATACATACCTTGGAACAATGATTAACTACACAAATGAATACTTCAAGGAAATTAAAATCAGAATAGAAAAGGTTAGAGCAAATTTTAACAAAATAAGAAGAGTGCTCTGTTCAATAGATTTAAAGGTGGTGCTAAGAGTTAAATTGGCTACATTTTCTCTACTTTGTTTTGTGGAATGAAAGCTTGGACCTTGAACGCGACCTCAATGTAAAAACTAGAATCATTCTAGTTCTGTCTGTATGTATCATTCGAGTCTGGATGTATAAAATAATATTGAAAATATCATGAACAAAAAGACAAACAAAGAGGTTCTGTGAAGAATGAATAAAGAAATGGAAATCCTAAATAAAATCAAAAACAAGAAAATTGAAATATCTCAGACATGTTAGAAGATATAACTTGCTTTTACTGATTATGCAGGAAAAGATCCAAAGAAAAGAAGCATATTCAGCTTTACAACCTTTAATTACTTTCCCTATATTTTAGTTTGTGGTATTTTTTCGTAGATAGTAACTAACTATATTGTTTCTGCTAAAGAGGATCACCAAACTGCATCTTCATCTTTATCCAAATAGATCATTTTTCTCATTTTATCAATGAATTTTAACTTTTGTTGTTGTAATTGAATTAATTATGTATGTATGTTTATTTTTCTGCTTGAACTTGTCTAGGAGCTCAAATACATGTCAGTCTGAAGTGTTCAACCATTTACTGAAATTTGGGGGAGAAAGTTTATTGCAATAGTGTTTTGTAGAATATCTTCAGCTTCCACATGAATCGCAGATGGCCACGTCATTCTTATGTTTAAGAATGATGATAAGAAAATATATTCAAATTAAATAGTTATAGTAAACTCACTCTGCTCCACACCAACACTTACTTTCCGAACAATCCGCTTGTTGTTGTTCTCTGTGCTCGGCGATGCTGAGGGGTAGAGCACTAAACTGTGGTGTACGGAAGGGACTGGTGACTAAAGATAAAGTAGCAAACGTTAAAAATTACTTCCTGGACAATTCGCGTGTTCTTTGTGCTCGAGAGGTGCTGAGCACTAAACTATGCACAGAAGAGGCTGGTGTCTCAAGATAAAGTAGCGATTTGCCAGCGATTAACAAACAAAATATAGAGATTAAGATAATATAACAGTAACACGTTAATGAACATAGACACAGAAAATAGCAGATGAAACATTTTTGTCTACTAAAAAATCCATGAAAAACTTTTTTCAAAACTTATATTCAAAGATCTTTACACACACCCACAACTTACCCCAGCTCCTAGTGACATGTGTGTTCTAATGGAACAGTGTGACACATGTCCGAAGATCAAACCGGTCACATTTAGTAACGGAGTGGTATCTATCTGACCCTCAAGCTTTAACCAACCACTCCTCCCCATCGCAGCACATAACGAATGAAGCGGCTTATGTACTGAACGTTACTTTGGATACCTTGGATAATGGGACATTCACTGTTTTACTTTCTGTAGTTAAGCCACCTGATTTTAGGGGTAGCTCGAAGAGCTTTTCTCCCCATAATTGACTGAATTTAATTTTTATATGACTTTCGGACAACGAGTCACCGACCTAAAGTGGTGACTCCCCGCTTGGATTGTGTGTGCTCGCTCATTTAGCCGCCGAATTGGCAAAATAATTTTTTTTTTGTCGGCTAAGCACCCCAAGAGTCTATCCATCGAGCCCACGTTAATTGGTACGTGACCTCAATGCTCAGGTTCTACGAGCTTGGTCCATTTTACCTACCTTAAGGTTATTAGGTGCCTAATTAGCGATTTATCTGCCTGTACAGTTGATGCACTAGTCTATTTTTAGTGGTATTGGCACTGTATGATTGCTCTAACAGAAGGTTATTAGTAAAGGGTTAAAAGAAAATTACAGGGTTTTTTGTTTTCTCTTTTTATGTAGTGTAAGTGGTAAGTAAAATAAAAATAGCCAAATAAAGAAATAAAATATAAGTATAGAGTTTTTTGGGAAAGGGGGAGTTCTATTACTGCGTACGTTCGACGATTTCGTGGCTATCTCATTTCTTTACTGTTCTTCTAAGTCTTCTCTGGTCTTTGTATCCAGCCGCTGCTGTCTATGCCGCCTATGTACTGTCCTCTGGTTTTCGTCATAGTCTGCCGACTCTCTTAGTAGTCTACTCGGATGGTTCCTAAGATGATTGAAGATCAAGTGTGCATTTTCATCCATAGTTGTCAAGATTCTCTTTTTTTCTGAATCCCTAAATTAGTACCTTATTGGAACGTAACTTCGGTATATTTAAAGCCTCTCTGATCATATGGTTCGGGACTATCTGTATTTTCTTCCTGTTGGATTTGCACGTGTGCCTACAGCCAATAAAAACACGTCATGATTTCACGGTCAATAGCCTCCACGTAAAAAAAATCACACAAACAGCAAACAAAGCGTTTGCTTATTCACGGTTTTATTTCGCACAGCTGACTCATTTTCTTTGTTTATATTACTAAAAATACCGTTATTGGATGATAAGAGAATAATTATAACTAAGAGATATTTTTATATATTTAAAAAAATTACCAGTAAAGATTAAGTTACGATGAATTGGGCAGTTTTTAAATTGTTACATGTGAATATTTTGCTTTAATGATTTCATAGATGGAAGAAAATGTGTTGTGTATCTCTGTTCACGCTTTCGAAACACAATTCTAATGCAAAGTTTACATAATATTACGTGTATAAAATGACATTTTGTCGAAACGTCTACGAACCTGTCCTTTCACCGCACGGTACCGGTCAGGCTCTTTCCGAGTTGAACAAAAACAAAGAAGACAATACATTGTTTCATAGGCTTATTCAATATTTACAAGATCATTTCAAAAATACTAAAACATTAATGAAATGCAAGAAATTTTTATAATATAAAAAAATTTGACTTCAAAACAGTGTGAGCATCAAAGTACCTGAATAATGGAAGACACTAAGGACAGAATAATCAGCAAGACTTAGATAAAAACCGAGTTAGATAGTTTCTTTTGACGAATCTGATTCTTTTGTTAGGACAGAATAACTCTTGATAAGTTTATAAGAAAAAATTGCTAAATCAATGTGAGAGGCCCAAATGCGTATCTGATATGGAACAAAAAAATGGCTTCAGAACGATTCGTAGTAGAATTAGCTAGACAACTCTCTTAAACATACGAAGAAGGAAATATCCAAGGAAGACGACCTACCTAAGTTCCTCGTCTCCTCCAAAATAAAAATTCGGACGCATTCCACTACAATACCTATTCCGTGAAATTGTCGCAATTTCACGGAATACAGTTATGAAAGCCATATAGCAAAAACACGTGTATAGAAAAGTAGACGAATAATATGTTAATAGTTGTGGTATAATGTTTTTTAGATATATTAACTAGAAGAAAAGCACCCAACTGTTGGAAGTGATTGGAAGGGTGACGACTGGTAGATATATCATGAACATTTCCAGGATATAATAGAGTTATATAAATGTACGATAATATGCGACTTCACACACGTGACGACTTATTACCAAAACTCCAAATAGATTGAAACTGAAAAATATATAGTTAATTAATAAAAGGAAAAAGAAAGTTAAGATTTGATTTCACGTATAGACGCACTATATCCGCTTATACGTATTTCACCCTAAAAGGGATCATCAGAACGGATATTTACAGACGCTCTGAACGTGAAATAAATGTTTCCTGTCTTAGTAGAAGCAACTCTAACGTGGCTTCGTATGAACGCAAATAGCGACATCTGATAATAAATCCGTAAACTAATTTTTCGAAACCAAATTCAGATTTCTGCTTTAATCTGTGTCTTCTAAGAATTGCAAGGCAAAACAGACGTTGATAAAGATGTTATTAGACACATGGGAAATCTAAAATTGCATTCCACAGCATATCTCCTCAACTAAGCAAAAATCCTTTGCAAATTGGTTTCTACTACTCATAAAGAGTATACCGGAATAAAAGGAAAAAGACAGTTAAGATTTGATTTCACGTATAGTGCGTCTGTATAGTTAATTATAGTTAATTAATAATTTGAATTTCTGTTTCTGTTTCATAAAATTTAATGGTTGCACTAATGATTGGAATCCATTTTTGGTCCATTACCGAAACATCTACGAAGCAACTGAAAAGGCATTAGTGAGGAGAGTTATAATCGAGTGCAAGCAAGCGGGAGATTTGATGTCCACATGCTATTGTTTTTAAGTAAACTTCAAATTTATTTTTTTAGGGTAAAAAGTAGCATTTAAAAAAGTAAAGTTAAATGATCTTAGGATTATCACAGTATTATTTTGTTTATTGTTATAAGTCAGTACGCCATGAAGCAAAAGTGGGAAAAAAGAAATTCTATCTATTCTAAGTTGAAACTATTACTGACATAAGGGATAATGTATTATTTCCAAAGCGTGATAAAAGAAGATGTTTTCAAAAAAATGTTGCAAGGCAATCAATCAACCAATCTTAACCAGTGGGACAATTTTAAAATAAGAAAGCTAATCAAAATAGTATCTCTATTGTATCTCCAGAGCAAATTAAACCTCACCCTTAAACTAAAAATGGACAAAAAGTAGTGCTACAAAAAGAAAGAAAACCTGGGTACCTGGGTGCCGATACTCCAGAAAAAGATAAAATTCTGGATAGATGAAAATCAAATTTAGTGTCAAAAACCTAAAAATCCCAGAAAAAGAAAAATAATAAAAAATTTGTGCTATTAACAAGTTGGATTTTGACAGTGAATCTGAAAATGAAGTTTTAGATTTCATTTTAGAAGATGTAGATAATGAAACTGACATATTGGATATAAAAAATCAGCAAGTAAATAAAGAGGAAGAAGAAACCAATTTTGAAAAGCTTACATTTGACGAGTGGTTATTTGTTTTGATAGGATTTTCAAAAAAAATTAACAAGTCCGTTATGTAGGTAAAATTATTTTCAAATATCAAAACCATTTTAGAAAAGGACAGAAAAGAAATAGCATCGCAGCATTCTTACTTTTATACCAAGAGAAAGGTTGTGGCTCTTGAAAAATGCTCTTATCCAGTTAAAAGTTTATCTAGCTTTTCATGTGCATGCTCTTATCTACTGGTTGTTGGTCCATTCTTTATTTATTATGGTGCCGAAGTAGTTGTAGTGCGTTACTCTTTCTACTAAGGTTTAGTTGACGTAGAGTTAACCTTCTGCTATCTTTTTCTTGTTAATTATCATAAGCTTGGTTTTCTATACTCCACGTTTGATTTTAACATATTCGGTGTGCTTACCTTTAATTCTGAGACTTGCGGTCTGATTCCAATAAAGGTTTCTAATTATTTTTGGATCTTGGTTGTTAATTCCTACTTCTTTTAGTATTTGAGAGCGTATCTTTATTTAATCAGACAAGCGTATACATCGCAGTTGACGTTTCTGCATCTTAAGAATAAGACTTAAATTGAGGACAAAGCCTCTCTCGTACCAACAATATTAATGAACCCTAACTGGTTGGGAGAAATTTGATTTTCACACATCTTGAAAATTTTCTTATGGATTATCTTTAGGAATAATTGTAGGATATGACTCACAAGTCTTACTGTACAGTATTCTTCGCATATTTTGGCTCCTGATTTTTTTTAAGAAGTGCAATAAACTCACACTTCAACCATTCTGCTGGTATTTATCCAGAGTTGTATATGTTGTTGAATATCTTTGTGATTATTGCAATTGATTCGGTGTTCATTTAGCTGTGTTATTGCAAAATCAACAGTTATTACTGTTGTAATATTCTTGGTCCATCATTTATGTATTGTCTTCTTCTAGCTCAAAGATGTTATATCTTTGGTCTTTAAATAGTTTCTCTAGCTATTCTTTCCACGTTCTTATCTTACTCTGTTTTTTTAAGATGATGTTTTCGTAAAAATCAGTTAGATTTTCTTTCTGTCTCCGTCATAGTCCACCTGTGAGTTCTTTAACTTTCTTATGTAAATTGTAGTTTCACTATCGCACTTTGACTGCAGAGTCTTAATTTCTTCGCATCTTTCCATTGCTTCCTTTTCTTTCGCTTCTCTGACTTTCCTCCCTATTGTTATATTTATCATTTTATATAACTCTGGGTCATTTTTAATTTTTTATTTTGTCCATTAATTTTAGAATCTCATCTGTCATTCACGATTTTTTCTTAATTAATTTATCTGCATTTAAGTTTTTATCCTTTACATTTTGAACTATTTCTGTAATCTGTTTAATCGTTTGTTCTTCGGTCGATTCGCCTCTAATTGAAATCACTTGCTCGTTTAACGTGGCTTGGACTATTATTTCCATATTATGGTCTCTAGCATTCGTAGATCATATGATTTTGATTTTCTTTTTTGCACTCTTTTGAGTTTAACTCGCAATATTCCCACCAGTGGAACGTGATCCGTCTCCAAGTGTGCTCTAGGATAGGTCTTGACAGATGTAAAGCGGTTTTGAAATCTTTTATTTACTAAAATATCTATTTAATCTCTAATTATTCTCCCGAGTGTTTCTTATGGGAATTTCCCCGTGTACAGCTTTTGAGGTGGTTATTGGTTGAATGTGATGTGACAACTAGGAGAATTTCTCCAAGAGGTCTCCTTTCTAGTTTGTGACTTCAACTCCATGGAATCCGATATACTGTCTTATCTTCAGATCCAAGTCCTGTCCTCTCATGGAATTTTCTGTATGATTCTGTTAATTTTTTGTTAAACTCAATTGCTTATTTTTCCTATTTGTCTCTAGTGGGAGCATATACTTGGATGATGTGATAAAAACATGATTAATGGGACATTTTGTTCTTTTATCGCAAAGTTATGAACACCGCAAAACAAGAAATAACCAATATATTAGAACAAAAAATAAAGTTAAAATCAGGCAAACAGGATGTATTAAAAACCGTTTAAGAAACAAAATTAAGTGCAGTAAAAACAAAAATAAGGGCGAATGACAAAAAAAATTCTGAGATTCATGAACTAAAGAAGAGAAGTCAGACATAAATATAAAAACTAACACAATAGAATCCATGCAATAATCAGACAGAAGATAAGACATGCGAAAACACAATTTTATAGTAAAGAATATAATTAAGTTATTGAACACTATATAAAGAAACACAGTACAGACACATTTTATATGCACAAGAAATTAAAAGAGATCGCCGAAAACTAACAGAAACAGCTCTCCCAAAGTTTAGAAGACAAAAATGGACACAGAGTATTATAAATCAATAAACAGTTAAAAGAATGGAAAAACTACATTTCCAAATTATTTGAAGATGAAAGAGTAGAACACTATAGACCAATTGCTATAACATGTCCATCTATAACATAAAGTGAAGATACACGAGCTATACAAACGGCAAACAATAGAAAAGCACTTGGATTTGATAAAATAAATCCTGAAATATTAAAATTAAAAAAAAAAGGTATTAAAGCACTGTGTACAGGGATATTATCCACTGATTGGCTTACATTTATCACAATATCAAAGAAATTTCTTGCAAAAACATGCAGTGGTTATCGGACAATGAGTCTGATGAGACACGTTTTAAAGATCATTCTGCGAGTCATACATAACTAAATATACACGATATTAGAGAAGAGAATTAGCAATACCCCATTCGGATTTAGGAGTGACTTGGGTGCGAGAGAAGCCTTATTCAGTATACAAGTACTGATACAGGGATGCAGAGACGTAAATGAAAATAATACATTTGTGCAATCAATTTTGAAAAGGCTTTTGACAAGGTCTGAATACCAAAATGCTAGAAATATTGAAAACAGCTTTATTGGACGATAAAGATTAACGAATAATTACAAATCTATACTGGCATCAAGTGGCAAGAATAAAAGTTTAAGTCGGATAAAATAAATATAAAAAGAGAAGTGTGAAAGGCTGTATACTTTACTCTTTTACTTGTATTCAAGGAAATATTTAAGGAAGCCTTAATAGAGACAATATAAAGTATTATTGTGAATATATGAGAAATCTAAACTAAAACTACAAAAAATTATATACAGTATGACGGTATAAGTGTCGTAGAGAGTAGAAAACTCTAGTATCTCGGCAGTAATATCATTGAGGGCTGGAATCGAACCGTAGAAATTAAACTTCAAAGTGAACAATAATCGAATAGATCTTAGTATTGATCTTCGCGTTAAAATGGCATATTGCTATATATTTCCAGTGCTACTGTATTGAGTGGAAACGTGGACTCGAAGTGAGGATATGCTTAAACGTTTGGAACACTTTGAGATGTGGACCTACATACGACTACTAAGAATAAGCTCGGTCTACAGAGTTAAAGATAAGGAGGACCCTATACTGCTGCACCAAACAACACAACTGGCCAATATAATAAAGGGAAGAAAGCTGGAATACTTCGGTCACATTATGATACACCCTGAAAAATAAGAACTTTTACAACTAATTATTCAGGAAAAGATCGAAAGTAAACGTGTTCCTGGTAGAAGAAGAACATCATGGCTGAAAAATCTCAGACAATGGTATGGAAAGTATAAGAAAAAAGAAAAATGGTCTTTTTCAATAATTAATCATAAAACAACAAAATGTTTATTACATTGTTTTCTATAATTTTTAACATTTAAATTCTAAAAAATAAAATACAAAAGTCTATAAGGATATTGCCATTATAAAATGAGACCTTTTCTGTGGTTTTATTTAAAAAATTGACTTATAAAAAATTAAAATATGAGCCAAGGTACAACAGTCTCCCCTACATAGTATTTATAATAATATAAAAATATGGAATTAAAATTTAAATACTCATCTTAGTTAACATAGAGGAAGAACTAGACGTAATTGTGTTTGGTATCGTATTTTTTGTTTTTAAATGAACGAGGTAGAGCATCAAAATACTGTTTATTCTCGTTAAAATTATAACCAGTTATCAGAAATTCTTGCTTTTATACACGTTTAACACTTTTCAACGAGTTTTGAACGTGCTAAATCATTACATTTCGCAAAGTGGTCGATTACTAATATTAAAAAGTTAATTGTAGTTGATTATTTAATATTAGAAACAATGTTTATAAAGGTCGTATCCTTGCACAAATGGAAGTCACCTGTAATTACTTATCATTAAAATTATTATTAATAATTAAAAATGTCACATATTTATTTATATTAAAACGTTATTTATATACAGAGTGTTAAAACTCAAAAGAGTGGTAATCGCCAACATATATTTGTAATAGTACATTTTATTCGGGGTTTATGGAACGTACCTAGTCTTTAAATTATTTGTTCCATATATATCTGCGGCAATCCCATTCAAACGATATGGGAGAGCGGAAGTAGCTTTTTCGCTTATATGACCTAATAATAGTCTGACACACTCACACTCACACACACACACACATATATATATATATATATATATATATATATATATATATATATATATATATATATATATATATATATATATATAGGTATATATATATATATATATATATATATATATATATATATATATATTTATTTATTTATTTATTTACAGGGCCCGACCTTAGATTAATGACACATACCTTTTTAAAGTTTACCACTCCCTTATGCTCTACATAAATATGCTATATTTGGATTATTTTAGCGAATTTTTTACATTGGTCCAAAATTTTGTCTTCTACAGTTTGAGAGGTAGTTCGGAGGCCTTTTTGTTTATTGTCCTTGTTACCCGTTTTTTTTTTTGTTTGGCTCCCAGCATATAAAAGATTGGGTCGTGTCGTCTTGTGTATTGGTCTTCTGCCTGTGTATTTTCTCCTTAAAGTACAATGTCGTTTACGGATTACCAATCCGTTTGCCTCCTTCTATTGGTTTATTCTTTCTATGAATTTTGTCATCATTATTTCTATAAATGTCTTTATCATAGTGTCTGTATGCGAACTGTTCTCTAATTCTCCTGCTGGGCTATTTCTATCATTCCATTTTTTGGTCTATTGGGAACACTGCCTGGGATGACTATCGAGTGGATCAAGTAGCTTGGTAGTTATAACAGCCGCTCCCAAGCCCAGATAAAAGGCAAGGTTAGCAACCTACCTATCTTAAAAATAAATCAGTGCTCAACGAACCGGTAAACAAGTCTCGGAGACAAGACGGAACCAAATGACAACGAAAACAGCTAGAAAAAAGACAACACGAAAGGATATGTTAAAGATATCATGTTGGAGTATTAAATCATAGACAAACAGAGAACAAGAAATAATTATGGAACTAAATACCTACAAAATTGATATGTGCGGAATTTCAGAGTCAAGAGAAATGGCAAGGAAACTGTAAAATATCCAAATTACATATTGGTATACAGCGGGAAAGAAACAGGAGAATATGTAAGCTCAGGAGTTGGAATATTCACCCACGAGAAATTTGAAAAAAGTATATGTAGATGGTGTACAATATATTAATCACAGAATACTTAAAATGACAATGATAATGAATAATACACTTAATAACAGAATATGCTTCAGATATAAGTAAGACCGAAGAAGAAACTAAAGCCTTCTACAATACATTACAAGATCAAATGAATACAATTAATATACATGAAAAAGTCTTAATATTACTCGACTTAAAAGCAAGAATATGGAACTGGGTATTAGAAGGAATAAAACAAAGTTTTACCGAAGAGACAGTAAATCCAAACGGAGAAGCACTGATTAATTTCTAAGCCCAGAACACCCTGAGAATAAATAACACATTCTTTCCACATAAATCACACCACAAATAGACGTTTACAAACACCCAAGGGCATGAATCAACCATAGATTATATGATAACGAGCAAGCAAATCCATCCTAAACAGGTATTAGATACCAGAACATTCATATCATCTAACGTAGGATCAGACCACATTATGAGGAAAATCTTCGACGAAATAACTCGATGGCTATATCAAAGACGATCGAAAGAAAAATGTGAAGAAAACGGTATATTAGAAGAAAATGGAGTAAATCAAAGATAAGAAAGAATAAAAAAAACATAATAACGCTGCTAAAGAAAGCATTGGAACACTGAAGGTTACTGTAAATGGCGAAAGAAAGATCAAAGCCAATGAGGGCGATAGCAGGTAAAATTTTAAGAGAGACAGTATCCCTAATACATAATTCAGAGACATACATGATATTGTCAGATGGGGTCAGAATACGAGAATGGAACCAACAGAAGAAGAGAGAGTAAGAATACTTACTCGAATAGTAAGAGATGGATAACCAGAAGGTAAACTACCACAAGGCAGAACCGCTAAAAGATAGAGAGATAGCTGGTAAACCACATCGTACATACTGCTAAATACTGCTAAATCACACCGGAAACAACAGGTCTTAAGGCATAAAATACGAAGCAGAAGAAGCAGAATAAGGTCTATTAGGATTTTTCTGCATTATCTGTAGCTAGTCGGGTAGGGTATTTCACAGTTTTCACAGTTCGCAGGTGTCGCGGTAGTATGCGTTATGTTGCTCTGTGGTTTCTAGCTTACTTTGCACGCTTAGTTATATCTGATGCTGATTTTTTCGAGTTTTCAGTATTTTTTTAGTATTTTATATAGGTCAGTTACACATACTAAGAATTATTCTTACATTGAGGCTATTAAGTTTACATATCCTAACGTGTGGGACAAGGGCGACTCAATAAGAGTATCTCCTCAGTTTTCCTCCTACTTATCATGAAAGGCGACTAAACCGAGAGGCAGTCGTGCTCTTGTCTAGCTGCGGTCGCCATTTTTTGTAAGGCAAAGTCGATAAGATAACGCTAAGATCGTAAGTGTGGTTGGAGACCGGAGTTAATATGCCCTGTCCCAACCAGCGATCATCCACTCTAGGTAAAAGCAGCCAATTCCAGCGCTCTGCTATATCTTGTCCCCTTGTTTCTTTTTCTATCTGATTTTATCACTGACCCTGGCGGAAATACAAATGGAAGACCTTTTAGCCTTCACTGTCTCATTTCCAGTCTACTACTCATATCGTCAACATATGGTCAACTCGATCAGGTAATATCGATACAACCAAGAAAGGAAGGAAGTTATCCTTCGTTCATTCCCTCTCTCACTTTACCTACATCCCTCAACACACAAGATAAAGGTGTAATTGTATCGTGTACAGACCTGTATGGCCATTGTGTGTCTAAATAGAACTGTCTGAAATAAACGACTATGGGAACTAGGCCGCACCACCTTTCATTTTAGACCTTATACCCTATAGGGAGTGCTGCAGACATATACCGACTATTTCTTACATACTCGTGTAATTAATATGAATTTCTTTTGCAAACAAAAAAAATAACCTAAGTGGACTCACAGAAGGACCCAAATAACTTTAATAATTCTATTGATGCTATTCGGCAGACTCTGGAAGAGAACAAACCCACGACATCATCTAATAATAATACTGAGGACGTAATGTAGACTCATTTAAAAGGTATCAAGTAGCTTGAGGTTTCTTTGCCAAAAAATCTAGTTTACCGAGGAGGATGTTTTGAAAAATAAAAAACCGGATATTAATAATTCTAAGGTCAAATTAGCTTATAAACCTCAAAATATTACTCCAGAGAATGCCGAAATTACACAGGCTGTTAAACAGACTGTGTATGATACAGGTAATTCCAAGGACAAATTAACAACATAGAGCAGAACTGCTGCTACCTCTTCTAAAGGGCTCTGCAACAACTACAAAGCTGCTCCTGTTGGGATAAGGACAATAGTCATTCCTAAAGAATGCCCAGATAAATCTGTGTCTAAGAGTGACGTTTGAGCAATAAAAGCTATCCTTAATAATCTTATCGACGACGCTCCTTGCACTTCTCGTTACGAATTAAATTGACTCATAGATAGGTACTATGAGTTGATTTATGATGACGAGGAAGCCATCAAGATTAGGAAGGGGGTTTGGGGAGAAAGTATGAAGCGAAAGATCCTTACGCCTAAAGAAATCCCAAAATTTATGCGAGTGCTGATGTATTTTCTAGAGACTAAAAATGAGAATCTAAAGGTACCATTGACACAAATTGATAAACAAAATCATGGATTTAGGACTAATCGTTAGGGGAAGTTAGAAAAAGAGCTCAAAAGGCTTCAATGGAAACCTTATTACCATTTTTAGCCAGCTAGCATCATCTCGTATTAAGAGTGAAAAACTAAACAGATGGAACCATCGAGGAATAAAAGCCAGCGACCACTACATACATACCGCAGTAGGCGGTAAGAAAATCTACGTATATCGAAGAAATTACAAAAGAGCGTATAAAAATGAAAAAAATGTAAATTCAAGATCTTCAAGCACAATGTTAATTATTCCAAAGAGAAACTTTTAGGCACTAACTTAAAGAACCTTCTAGAATATACAAAAAATAAGCGTACAGAGCTTATTATTGGAATCCGCTTCAACGTCCATCACATCTTTTGGTGTAGCGGAAATGCAAACAACAGAGGTTAGTTACTTTTTAATTACCTTTGAATTACTAAACTTGTTTTGCTGAACAACGGTATTAACTGATTTACCTAAGCCTATCTTGTATACATTGCTTTAAGATCAACTTAGTCAAATAAGGGACGGAGGTTTTATAAAGACCCTAAGTAATCGATTAGAAATCCGCTAAGAGAGATCTTAAAACAAGGGTACGAAATTACCCTAAAAGGCAAAAATGTTCAGTACTGTTACGGATCAGCTGCGATATGCCCTTCATTTCATACAAAAATAGTGTCTGACGGAAAAACTCTTTATGAACTCTTCGAAAACTAAACTAATAGCCTTTACTAATAAAAGAAAGTTTATTGGACAGAATGAGCTGAAATTATTTGAAGACAACTAGAAACAACCAATGACGTGAAGTATCTAGGAACCGGTGATTTTAAACTCAATTGCAACACTCATATTAACAATATAATCAACATAACTGCGCGACTCGTCTGGAACTACAGATCAGTTTAAGGTTAAACCTTGTTACTGAAACCTAAGATAATCTGTTGCTTATCAGTGATACAACCGAGTTACATATGGTTTAGTACTTTGGTGTAAAAAAGGGGTTTTGCAATTTTGTATGATCTCTCTCATCATTATACAAAGAAACGGCATCTTTAGTGGCTATGATAGGTCATCCCCTCTAGAATTATATATTTCAGCTGTAGCCTTTATGACTATTCTAAAACATAAAACAAATAGTAGTTGAAGGCCGAATTATGTATTAAATCAGCTACAAATAACCTACGTCAATAAATTTAAAACTAGCATTATTGTTCAATATAAAAAAGAAGCAAGAAGAAAATAGATTTACAAAAAAAATACCTCCTAAAGCTAAAAAATAAGTGTTGTTTTAGTAGAATTCAAAATACTCTTCATGAAATAAATTTCACTTTTTATTTAAAAAATTAGCCTATTTACACACTCTGTAAGTAAAAAAAATGATATGCTGTAAAGGTAATTACCATTTACTGAATAAACATAGATATGCATTTCATTTTGTATCGTCGAATGATCATCAAAAGAAGAGGTTGACATGGTTACATATATCATCAAAATTTGGCTGGTAATTACAGGTATGTATTAAATATTTAACAAAATTTTGAGGTATTTTGATAACTAATTTAATACAATCGCTCACTTTCAACGTGCATCTATATTACTGTGAAATTCTAAAGTTTCTGAATTAAATAAAAATCTCCTCTCTCTGTTTGCCACCTTTTCACGTTTATTCATAATTTGCTTTTATGTGTATTTTATAATATTAGTTTTACGCTAAATTTATTGGTTGATTTCGGCAAAATGCTTTGTTAATTTATTTCTATTTGTACAATATTTATCAGAGGCCTCTTATTCCTTAAACCCCCTGAAATCGGTTTTCTTCAGTTGTCCCGCTTCCGGTTGTTCCCAATCGTCGCCATCCTCTTACGTCTAGCTCACGGAAATTTCTTGTTGACGATTTCTACATCGTGTAACCAACTTATTCTTAGTATAACTTGTATACATTTCTTCATATACTCCTGTTCTGTCTCACATCATCAACCTATCTGTCAAGGATGGCAAGTTTCCAAGCGACCTTAAAACGGGAGTAGTTAGTCTAATTTTAAAAAAGGGAGATCCATGTTTGGTTGATAATTACAGGATAATCACTGTAACAACTGTACTCTCTAAGATTATCGAAAAGTGTATTTACAATAAAATGTTAAATTTTCTGAATAAATATGATATCTTAAATAAATGCCAGCATGGGTTTCTTCCTAATAAATCTACAGAGAGTGCTTCTATTTCATTGTTTAATTATATCCACGCTGCTCTGGATCGAAGAAGGTATGTGGGTGCACTCTTTTTTGACTTAACTAAGGCTTTTCACTCTATTGGCATTGAAATTATACTGCATAAATTAGAAGCCCTTGGTTTTCGGGGTCATTTCTTGAACTGGTTAAGGTCATACTTACGACATCGTAAATTCCTAGTAAAAGTCGATAATAAGAAGTCATCTGTTTTTAATCTTGATCAAGGTGTACCACAAGGCTCTGTATTGGAACCCTTAATATTTCTTTTATATTTCAATGATTTGATAAATTTTTTAACTGCAGATCATACAGTTCTCTATGCAGATGATTCAACAATTGTAGTTGACGAGTCAACTGAAGTTGAACTCATATCAAAAATGAACTTGGTAGCACAGGAATTTACAACCTAGTGTAAATGGAACTCTTTCATGGTAAATGCAAAACAACTATTTGTATGCAGTTCTACTCGCGCTGTAAGCCATCCCATGATTATAAGATCACAGTTAGTTCTGAGGAAATACGTTTTAGTGATTCAACATTATTTCTTGGTAGCATTCTCTATCTAAATAGAGAACTCTATTTAATACCAATCAATTGATAAGTGTGTACTATGCATTGGTTTATTCATATATGGCCTATAATGTTGTCTTGTGGGGAAACTCTAGGAACTCTTCTAGAGTTTTTATAACTCAAAAGAGAATTCTTAGATTGATATTCAATATTGATAATAGACAATAATGTCGTAAATATTTTATTGAACACTGTTGACTTTCCATGCTTTATATATTTATAAGTGTATTATTCACGTCATAACTAAATTTCAAAATTTTACCCTCAACTCTGACTTTCATAATTACCCGACAAGACACGGGAGGTTGATAAGCGTGTGTAAACACTCCACAACCCTTTGTGAAACTAGTCCTGATTTTGCAGGATCTAAATTTTACAATTGTTTGCCACTTAATATAAGAAATGAAAATAATATTCAAAAATTCAAAAATAAAGCAATATCATGCTTGATCCAATTATGCGTTTACAACCTAAATGATTATTTTGACTAAATAAAAGACTACAGGGAATGAGGACCGACGGGGTTCAGAGACGCTCTATATTGCATATCTTTTTTATATTAATCTATATTTTGTTAGAATAGAATCTACCTTTTTTGGCACATCTGTCTTCGTCCAAGTGCTCTAAATGTCACAGCAGTCTAATTATAGCTCTTATCACCTCTGCCAGAACAGTTAGCTTTTCATATAGCTGGTTGACTTAGTGGCATTTTTAGTATATCTTCGTCAGTTACTCTGGTCATACATATCACCATATATTCATCAGAAAATGTTACTTGTCGAGAATTTAGTTTTTCTTTTTATCGTTTCTTGAGGACCCATGTTTTAATTTATCTTTTTAATAAATATGCGTCATCATCATCATTCTATCTTTACAACCCTGTGTGGGTCCTAGCCTCCTCAAGAAGTTCTGTCTAGTCGTCCCTATCCATCGGCTTCCTCCGCCAGCGTGAAGTAATCAAATATTGAACAGTATAATACGTTTTATTACCGGCTTTGATATTATCTGTAATCTGAAATTGATTTCAGTTTAAATCAGCTATTTTTGAACCAAGTAATTCAAATTTTTAACCACCTTCTTTTTTAAACCAATTTATATTGGTTGACGCATAGTATAATTGCGGTAAACTGCGAATTCCTGTTCTTATTCTACTTTATTTTTTCCTTATTAATAACGAGTATCGCTTGCTGTATGCTTCGATTTCTTCTAAAATAACCTTCCAATTCTTATTCTTTTATAATGAGTATTTAACCATTTTATTAAAGAAATACTACTTAAATTGCTAAGTGATTTTTTAAGAGTTAACTTAAAGAAAATGTAGAATAGGCATCCCTCTTGTCTAAGAGCTCGTCTGATTTTAGATTTTCTGAAATTATCTCCTACAATCGTTATTTTACTCTTTTTTTTTCATTTAGGACGCCTATCTGATAATTGCATTTTAAGAAAGAGAGTATCTGAAGGATGCGCTTTATCTTCCTTAATATTTAACATCTATACAGAACTCGTTATGCGCCAAGTTTAGGAAGGGACGAGTAAATTGACGGTGTCAAGATATCTAACTTGCATTTCGCAGATGACACTATACTTCTAGCATCTTCTTCAGAAAAAATCACTAACGTACTAAAGAAAAGTCAGGGTAAAAAGTGCTAAGTTTGGACTTACGGTCAGTTACAACCAAATCAAAATCATGACCGCCAATAACATTTTCCTCAGACCTCAACTATCTGTGTAGGTAGTCTACTCTCTGATATATCTTGGAGCTCTGGTTAACAACACAGGTAGTTGCGAAGACGTATATAGCTTGCAAGACTGGTAATAACTCGACCAGGTCTGGTGTGATCATTACATTGCTATGACAAATAAGAAGAAAGTCTTTTCACTCTAGTGTTTTTCATATTTTACTATATATGGAAGACTTGGACGGTCAAAGAATCGGATAGACGCTTTTAAAATGTGGACTTGGAAATGTGGACGAGACCCACGAATGTCTCAGTTGTAGATGAAATGAAACCCCATTAACATCTTTATAGTACAGTTTACTCGGAAATTTTAAACCTGGTCATATTCATGAAAGCGATCACAAAATGCAGCGGTTTTTGATCCAAGGAAGACCTCAGAGTCGGCGTTAACGCAGTAGCACAGCAATGGGCAGATATTACAAAAAACTTCTCAGCAAACAGTATACTGAGGTGAGACATACAACAATTCATCGAGACCAATGAAGAAAGATCATTATTCAAATTGTTTGAGTTGCTGAAGCTCAATGATGAACCACAGCACATCTATCACGATGTTAATGACTATAATGATATGTTTTACTAATTACTTTCAACTTGTATCTAATTTCTCTCTTAATGCGGACTCTGACTACTCGTGTATATGAAAAGTATGCCACTATTTGCGTACTTATCAAATACAATAAGTTCCGAACTTAATTTCAAGTACGGCTCTCACACTACTTGTGTATTTGACAAGTACGCCAATACTGGGGTACATCAGATTTCTTTAAATCTCGGCATTCAGTGTGTATTTTTTTTTTAACATGGATATTCGCATTGCCGCTGCAGCTGCGTTTGTGGTATTGAGTGGCTGCAAAAAGGAATTAAAGCTCAGAAAGCAAAAAGAAAAAAAAAGATGATTTCTTTGAACAGAAGTCGAGAAAGGTAAGTTATTACAAAATCGTAGACTAATTTTCGAAACCTAATTCAGAATTTCGCTTTAATCTGTGCCTTCTAAGAATTGCAAGGCAAAACAGACGTTGATAAAGGTGTTATGAGAGACATGGGGAACCTAAAAATTGCATTCCACAACATATCTCCTCAACTAAGCAAAATTCTTAGAGAATTGGTTTCTAGTACTCGTACAGAGTATATCGAAATAAAAAAGAAAAGACAGTTAAGATTTGATTCACGTACAGGGCGCTTCAGCATCTGCTTTTACGTATTTCGGCCTAATAGACCTCATCCGAACGGCTTTCGCAATCGCTCTGAACGTGAAATAAATCTTTTCTGTCTTAGGAAGCAACTCTAATATGGCTTCGTATAGACGCAATGTAGCGACATCTGATAATAAAATCGTAGACTAATTTTCGAAACCAAATTCAGAATTTCGCTTTAATCTGTGCCTTCTAAGAATTGCAAGGCAAAACAGACGTTGATAAAGATGTTATGAGAGACATGGGGAATCTAAAAATTGCATTCCACAACATATCTCCTCAACTAAGCAAAATTCTTAGCTAATTGCTTTCTAGTACTCTTACAGAGTATATCGAAATAAAAAGGAAAAGACAATTAAGATTTGATTTCACGTACAGGGCGCTTGCGCATCATTTTTTATTATCGGATGTCGCTACATTGCGTCTATACGAAGCCATGTTAGAGTTGTTTCCTAAGACAGAAAAGATTTATTTCACGTTCAGAGCGATTGCGAAAGCCGTTCTGATGAGGCCTATTAGGCCGAAATACGTATAAGCGGATGCGCAAGCGCTCTGTACGTGAAATCAAATCTTAACTGTCTTTTCCTTTTTGTAAGTTATTACCTTTATCTGTCCTGATAAAAACTGATTTTTCTTACGTTTTCGTCGCAGATGATGCTTCTAGTTTAGGTCCCCATTTAGTAATATCATTCCAAGAAATTTACGGAGCAGGCAGCGATGAAAGAGTCTTTAATTACCAGTTGTCTCGTGCTCGGTGCATTCTTGAGAACCTATTACCACACAAATATTCCCGGTACTTGGCGAGGCGATTTGCAAAATATGACATATTTTGTACCCCTCAAAAAAAAAAAGAAAAGCTGGACTCAGGAAACAAAGAAATTATTTTTTTATTTCAAGAACTACTGGAAAGGTTCACTGGCAGGACAGTTACTGTTAAATATTCAGTGTACCGTTTCTATAATTTCTTGAAATAAAGCAATGTTTTACTCACCTCTGAATTAGATGTATTCCTTTCCACAGAAACTTCATGCAGAAAGCTCTCCATTTTCTTGAATGCAAACCAAGTTGGTTTATAAATGTCCTCGCTGCGGGTTCTTGTTTTTCCAGGCATCGTTAATCAAATTTGTGTTTTTATGTTGTGGATGCCTAGGTTGCTATAAAACTGTGTCATTTTCATAGAGATCGAGATATTCAAAACCACTTCTTGAGACCACTCCATTTTAAAGAAACGCTAGAATTAACAACATTAAAAACACACACACATTGTTTCTGAGAGCAATATTCGTTTTTACGATTGGTAGGCTGCTAACCTTGCCAATTACCCTCCACATTTTATCCGGGCTTGGGACTGGTTATAGTAACCGTATAACTACTTAATCCACGAAAACGTTGGAATGACAACTTACAAATTTCGACCAAGTCGGCAAGTAGTGGGAGCGCATCGACAAGTACGAACTTGTGTATTTGTGTCAAATACACAAATAATTGAAATTCCTTTGACTCGCGGCGTTTTTACCGACAACCGGCGGAACTTCTCATATGGTAAATAATTGTACAAGTAATGGCCGAGTGAATCACTTCCACTGCATGGCAAATATAGGCAAGTAACAAATATTTGCCAAATACAAGAGTAGTGGGAATCAGCTACTAGTTCAGATTATATCTTTAGATATAATCATTGTTTTTTCAGCGTATACAGTTGTATTAGTTTTTCAGTTATTATAATTGTATCTAAAAATAGTTAAACGCAAACTTCATTTTCTGAACATTATGAAATGTCGTTAGCATTATATAATATAATATAGATAATATATTTTCCTCTTCTCAGAGCGAGTGTATTCCAGGATACCTTCCTGAAGCTTTCTTTTGTAATACTTTTGTTATTTTTGCTAGTGTTGATATTTTGGCGCTGATCTATCCAATGCGCCATGTTTTTTTTTATTGGCTAAGAAACGCAAAAATGTGCTCAATTCTCCATTAGAAGAAACAGCACGAGAAAGAGAGAGTGTGTGAGAGAGAGGGGAATAGAAAGAGAGACTGAGTGTCTTTCTATTTGAAACACATTAATAATTTATATTTAATTTCTCTTGTAGGTTTTGATATTATTGTAGCCGAAGAGTGCCAAAGCAAAGATTATGGAAACGGAGGAACTGTCTGCGTGTGCACTGCAAGCAGTTGTGACTTCATACCACCCGTGGAAAAAGTCGACTCTCCAAATTGCATAATATATACATCTAACAAAGCCGGGTTGCGTTTTAGCAAGAGTGAAGGCACATTCAAAAACATAACCAGTAATGCTTGGAATCCTATCTTTGTAGATCGGAGTAGGACATATCAAACTATTATTGGATTTGGTGGAGCGATTACAGATGCTGCTGGGATTAATATTAAAAGTTTAAGCGGAGAAGCACAACAAAATTTAATGAAGTAAGTAGTTTTATTTTCTCAACGTTTATTTCAAACGTATATACAGAGCAGGCGAACAAAATATAAATGATAGTTATGATTTTTCACGGAATTCCAAATACGAGAGATTCTGAATAGTGTTTTCGTCATTCAGATTGATTATTATAAAGAGAAATTAAGAATATGGAGATATTAACGAAGTATGTGTAAATAAACTATGGTATATAAATCACACAGTTATTATAAAGATAAAGAAAATAAATAGACAAGAAACGTAATAACCATTATCAAAAATCAAAATTACCTATAGATCGACTACTGGATGACAATCGATTGAGATGGTTAGATTGAAGTATAAATAAAAAATGCCATATTAGCTTTCAAAGTATTTAAAAATCATAAACAAATCAATAACAAAACAACAACTTATCGTTGGATCTTCTTAACAAGTTCGGAAAAACTTTAATTTATTTCATAAAACGTATACTATAAGAGGATAATATGAAACATCTTTCGATTAAAGCTTTCGATTTTTATCTTATCCTACCTGACGACATCTATCCATTCTTCCCTGTTGTCGGCTCGCTACCTCCACTGTCGGATTTTAAATTTTCTTAGGCCTTCCTACACACCGTCTATTCGTAGGGTCCTCTTCTACTTGTTGCTCCTCTTGGACACCCAGAAATACTCTCGTTATGGTTATTTTACTCCCCGCAGTCTATACGGAACCAGACCATCTCATTCACTCTTTCTTTATTTTAGTCACCAAGTCTGATTTTCCAAACCGCTGCTACAATTTTTGGATTTTTCCTTAACCTTCAGACTTCACCGTCTCAAACTGGAACATACATTTTTCTGGTGATTTTTCCATGCTACCTTCTGAGTGCTTTTTCGTTCTTTCTAGTCAAATTCCCTGACTCACTTTCATACGTTACTACTGGACGGTTTAGGTATAGTATTTTCTTTGTGTGCCTACAGACAACTCTGGACTTAAATTAGTTAAGTAGACTGAAATAAGTGATGATAGCCTCTGTAATCTTGCTTGTAGTCTCCTTCGTCACAGAATTGTTTTCGGTCCTTCCTGTAACCAGATACTTAAAAATTGTCACTGTCGCGTATATGTGTCAATTTATGGTGATTTCTTGATCTTTTGCTTTCCATCAATAGCATGCACTTAGATTTTTCTCTGGAAATTTTTAGTCCTACCTGATCGGAGTAGCATTGCAGAGTTGTACAGAAATTACTCTTCCACGTATGGTAATGACTTTGTAAGTTTCTCTGGGTTACCTGGTAACTTTCTCGTGATTTCTTTAAGAACCAAGATAACTAATACAGTAGATAATATACATCTTTGCCTTAAATCAATTGTTATTTCTAGATATGCTGAAAGTTCTCCTTCTATTTTAACCTTACTTTCTTGCTGATTCAATCGTCATTTTGATTAGTTGTATATATTTTTTCGGAGCATCAAATTTACTCAGCGTTCTATACATGTATCCTCTATTTACACAATTGTATGATGTTTTGATAAAGAAATTCGCAGAATACAAAAAACCATTAGCACTGATATTCATGGACTACGAGATAGCATTTAATACCATAAATCAGCAGAAAATTTTAAAAGCATTGACAGAATGCCGAATAGACCATCGCTATCCTAACATAATTAAATATATCTACCAACATACATATTTGTAAGAAGGGTATGGTATCAACATAAATGGAGAGAAGGTCAGTCATTTTAGATTCGCAGATGACATTGTCCTCATAGCCGATCGTATGGATAATGCAATAATAATGTAAATTGTATCATGCTTCCTTGAAGGTCGGACTAAAGATTAACAAGAATAAGATGCAAATAATGACTAATCTGGTGCTAAATCCAAATATTGCTGTTAATGGTAGGAATATTAAGCAGACTGCATCGTATAAGTATTTCTTCTTCTTCGCGTGCAATATCAGAATTATCCGACTTTGGCGATCACCATTGCAAAGGCTTTTCGATCTTCTGCAATATGGAATAATTGTCCTGCATTTGTTATCTGTGTCCATTCACGAATGATTTTTAACCAAGAAACTTTTTTTCTTCCTACACCTCTACGGCCTTCTATTTTACCTTTAAGGATCAGTTGTAATATTTTATATCGATTTTCCCTTACTATATGTCCCAGATAAGACATTTTTCGATGTTTAACAGTCTTTAGCAGTTCTCTATCTTTGTTGACGCTCCTTAGTACTTCTTCATTAGTTTTCCTTGCTGTCCAAGCTGTTCAGCATTCGTCTATGAATATTTTCAATGCTTCAATTTTTTTTCATGATCGATATATTTAGCGTACACACTTCTGCACTATACAAAAGTACGGACCAAACATAACACTTAACCATTCTTTGTCTTAGTTTTAAACTGAGATGATTATTTCAAAGCAATGACTTGATTTTCATAAAAGTAGTTTTAGTCATTGCTATTCTACGTTTTATTTCTATGTCTGGATCTAGTTGGTCCGTTATCACAGTGCCCAAATATGTTTGTGGACTTTCCCAACTTGGACTCCGTTTAATTGAAGCTTTGCATCGGGATGTGGATCACGACTAAACACTAAAAATTTGGTTTTGTTTGAGTTTATTTTTATGCGCATTTTCTCTCCTACCTCGTGAATACGATCAAGCAGAATTTGGAGACCTTCAATATTATCTGAAAGAATTACTGTATCGTCTGCATATCTAATCACATTAAGTAGTTCCCCGTTGATTTTTATTCCATAATGATAAGTACTTAGAATATGAAATTCGATTGGGTATAGATAACTAGACATGTAAGCAGACATGTTATCTGTACTCACTTATCGAGCGGAAATATTAACACTCACAAAAAAGGTAGTGAACAAGATTCGCGTGACTCAGAGGGCTATGGAGCGCTACATGCTTGGTCTCTATCGGAGAAACCAAATCTCAATCAAAGAAATAAGTCATAGAACAAAAATAACAGACGTTTCTGAACAAATCACGTTGCTAAAATGGATTTAGGCAGAACACGTCGCCAGATTATCATACAATCGATAAACAAAACGTAGTCTTGAGTGAAGACTAAGACAAGAAGCACTACAGAGCAGGGGATTTCCATTAGATGAACTGACGAACTGAAGCGCGTTAGCAATTACTGGATGCAAGCCAGAAAAGACGAAGAGAGATAAAAAGAGCTGAGGGAGACCTACGTCCAGCAGTGGAAGCGAATAGCTTGATGATAATGATGATGATGATATTATAAGATCTATGCGTAGCAGGTATACATCTACGTTATACTGCAACACTTTTCTAGTATCTGTCTTAGTGTAAATATTTGGTGAGTGATAGAGTGGTTAGTGTGGAAACAACATTAATAGTCCTCCAGTAATATCTTTGATAGTGGTGTCAACATACTACTACATACTTTGTTAACACCTATGATATTCCAAAAAATACTGAAGATCTTGAAGACAGAATGAATAGAATGTGTTACAAATAACAGGAAGCGATATAACACTTTAAATTCTGGTTTAAGATAAAAAGCAGGGTAGATTCTTTGTTAAGTATTTTCATGTAATTAATCTATTTAATCTATTTAGAATTGTAAATAAAGTTTTTTCAGATCATATTTTGGTCCAGATAGCATTGAATATACTATGCTAAGAGTTCCAATGGGAGCGTCTGATTTTTCCGAACGGTTATACACTTATGACGATTCTAATAGTCCCGATCCAGAATTAAAAGAATTTAAATTAGAGCAAGAGGATTTTGACTATAAGGTTAGTATGAGCCATTATAATTGTTAAAAATTATAACTGATAAATATTAGACGTTCGAAAAAATATTCCCATGTTTTTGCACAATCACTTTCATAAGATACCCCAAAATAATGTTCAAAAGGTTGCCCAGGCAAAAAGCTGTTTAAATTTTTTTTAAACAAATTGTACTAATCAATGTTTTCGGCCCGGACAATGTTTTTTTTTATATTTTTTGGATCATTTTGAACAAAAAGGTATGTTGTAAGTTTTCTCTAAAATTGATTGTTTTCGAGTTATAAATAATTTAAAACTCAAGATAAAAAAAACAAGTAAAAAACATTGTTTTTAAAATCATCAAAAACCTAAATTTTTGTTGAAAATTAAATACTTGGTATTTATTAAAGATACACCAATGGAAATTATATATAAATGATGCAAAAACTATGTATATTATAGAAAAAATAGCGTACTACACTTAACTATAAAATTTGTATCATTTGTCGAAAAATATTGCAGTCGCATGTTTATCTATGAAAGTACATCTCACTCTTTGCAACTCAATTTTGTACGCAGCCTCTCGATCCACACGAAGACAGCAAAAAATGATGCTTAGTAGAAATAGACAGTTTATCATAATGTGTAACAGGTGACCTACTAGTTAAGAGGGATTGGAATTTTTGTGTTGTATATTTTTGACAATGAATCTGTCAAAATATTTCCAAGCTGAGCGAACAAATTTTATTATTTAAACTAGCAAATAAAAAGGTCTTACTACGATGTAGGTGCACAATTAACCCCTTAATTTTATTTTGAGTATTTAATTTGCAGATCCCTTACTTACAACAAGCCATGGAACTATCAGGCGGAAAACTGAAATTATTGGCTTCACCTTGGACCTGTCCTAAATGGATGAAATTTATTCCTAGCTTTGTCAGCATGCTTGGAATAATAAGAGAGGATATGCTACAACCGTGGGCTAATTACTACATAAAGTTTTTGGAATCATATAAAGAAAATAAACTGGAATTTTGGGGAATAACTACAGGGAATGAACCTTCTGTAGGATTTACCCCGATTCCGCTACCTTCGATTGGATTCACATCCGGTGGTTTGGTAATCTATTTATATTTTTACATTACATTATCATCATCATTTGGCTCTACAACTCTATCTGAGACTTGGCCGGGTTTACTATTTTCCTCCATTGTTGTCGGTCCTGAGCAGCTATTTCCCATTGCTGTATTCCCATTTTACGTAGATCACTTGCTACTGCGTCCTTCCACCTCTTTCTTTGGCGACCAACTGACCTTCTGCCATAGCGCCTTTCCCAGAATGTGGCGTTCAGGAGTCTTTCGTCACTCGATCTTAGTACGTGGCCCGCCCATCTTATACGGTTTACTTTAATGTAGCGTACTACGTTTTCATCTCCATATACTGTCTGGAGTTCATCATTGTGTCTTCTTCTCCATTCTCTTGTTGTCTCTTGTCTGCAAAGCTCATAGATAGTCCGCAGTATCTTTCTTTCCAGTACCTGTAATTTTTTCGTTTCCCGCTGGTTCAGAATCCATGTCTCGTTTCGTTACGTTATTGTGGGATGGATTATTGTCTTGTACACTCTTATTTTTGCTGGTATTGAGAGTATTTTTGATTTAAGTACGGTCATTATTGAGTAATATGCCCTGTTTCCTGCAATGATCCTGGCTGACACGTCCTTTTCATATTTATTTTCAGATTTTATGATCGCTCCCAGGTACTTGAATTCTTTGACGACTTCAAAGTTGTATTCATTGATTGTTACGTTTTGTCTAACCCTTGATCTTGGGTTCTTCGTAACCACCATGTACTTGGTCTTGTCCTCGTTGACCTTCAAACCAACTTCCTTGGCTCCGTTTTCGAATAGGGTGAAAACTTCTTTTGCATCTCTAGTGGATTGTGCAATTGTGTCCACGTCATCCGCAAACGCCAATAGTATTTTTGATCCTTGGGCGGCAAATCCGTTTGTCAGTTGTGGTTGAGCTTTGCTTACCTCATGTTCCAGTGCAAAATTAAATAGCAGGGAGGCGAGAGGATCTCCTTGTCTAAGCCCGGTGCCAATGAGGAATTCCTCCGACGTGGTGCTGCCAATTCTGATTCGTGCGGAAGCGTTCTCTGTGCTCACCTGTGCTAGTCGTACCAGCTTTCCAGGTACTCCCATTTCTGCCATGGTCTCCCACAATGCTTCTCTGCTAACAGAATCGTAAGCAGTCCACGAAGATTTGGTGTACATCGCGGTTGTATTCCCAATTTTTTTCCAACACCTGGCGTAGAACGAATATCTGGTCTATGGTCGATCTTTCCGGTCTAAATCTACTTTGGTAGTCGCCTATTATTTCCTCTGCATATGGAGTTAGCCTTCTAGACAGTATTATGGATATAATTTTGTATTTTTACATTCCATACAGATTTTAATGTAAGTTTTGATGTTTACAAATATGTTTTTTTCTGTCCTGGGTTTGATAAATTAAGTTATTTCCTATTGTGCGGTCCTTATGAAACGCAGCACGAGTTTTCCTTATTTTTCTTCTTCTCTTCTCTTCACTTCAACTATAGCTTTCTTATAATACCTAAAGTTTTTTTTCCATGAAGTGTGTATCTAAAGATGATCTCTTCCAGCATACCTCAAATCATCACTGATTCTCTGCAAGGAAATAATATTGCTTGATGATGTAGCTGGTCTTCCACGTGAGGAGCAGTTCCATCCGAGTTCCGTTTTTCGCACGTATTGCAATTCTAATCAGCTAATATCTCCGTTCATTAGGCCAGTTCCACCCATTCCACTATTATGCTAAGTAATGGCAAAAGGTCTTGGTATTTGAATATGTTTGTGTTCCAATTAAGAATATCTTTTTGTTTGGGGCAAAGTCATCACACCATAGCTCTTGATATTTACGGAGAAGGTGTGTCCTTGATTTAGTTTCTTTGTTTCCTTTTTATTGTCACTTACGTAAGAGCTTCCTCCACATGTTTAAAATGATACATGATGTCTCTTTTTCACTATAAATTTTTTCGATTTACATTCTTCAATGGAAAGTCTAATTTCTGTTTTGTTAATTGCATTTTTCTCAGTTTAGTTACGTCTTCCGTATTGTAAACATATGAAACTAATCGAAAGGTTTGTTACATGTATTTTAAAATTAAATTATGAGCATGAAGTGTATTATTAATTTTATTCTAGTCAAAATGGGTAGCAAATAATTTGGGACCTACCATACGAGATTCTAATTATTCAAATATCAAAATTGTAACCTTAGATGACCAAAGGATATTTTTACCTATGTTTATAGATGACGTAAGTATGACAGCCTATTTTAAGTAAAAAAACTCCAGTTTAAAAAATAGTACGAAAACATCGTAAGTTTTAGATGCTTGCAAATCCCGCAACCAGGCAGTATGTCGATGGTATAGGAGTTCATTGGTATTTTGATAAATTTATTCCAACAACAGTCTTGGATATAACACATGACCATCATCCTGACAAATTTTTACTAGGGACAGAGGCTTGTCGAGGTAAGACCTCTTTTATTTCCTTTTTGTAAGCGTCTGATATTTTCATTTTCAAAAGCACACATTTATTTTTATGTTCACGCTCATACATTTTTTGTCTATTTATGATGTCACCCTTTTCTTTCCACCATTTTCTATTTATTTTTATATCCTGCATTTTCTTAAAAATAATAGATCTAAATGCTTCTGTCAATTAGGTTGCTTTATATCTATTATTCTTCTTATGTTGGTCTCCTCTAATAGAGGTTAGTGATAAAAATAGCAAATTCGTCTCTGTTCTAAGCTATGCTGGTTAGCACTTTCAAGTTAAATTTTGTTCAGTTCCTCACGTTTTGTAACCAGGATAACCTATTAACTCTATTCAATGCATATCCTACAACTTGACTGTCATTATTAGTTGTGGTGTGAATTATTTGCTTTTACGTAAGCTATGACCCGTGAAAGGCAGTCTTCCATCGGACGTAGCTGGCAATTCGGTACCTATACCTTCTAGGTATTGCTGGTAACGGGAAAATGAAACACTCGAGGTGGACCAAAACTGGAAAAAATGTACAGTATGATCCAGAGAGGACGGCTACAAAGAGCGTCAGTTAAAGCAAGCAGCTGGACAAGCAAGATGAGGAAAAATTAAGCTCCGCTTTAATGAAAATACCAGTTATATAAAATCTAACTGATTCTGAAGAAGGTTCAAAACTGAATGAATTAAAAAAAATCACGTCTTGCCTTTTCAGTGGAAAATATAAGAGCAGATCTCTGCTACACAACTATCAATTAGATGACCTCGAGAAGAAATGCAGCAAAATTAAATTTGACATAACTGGTCTATCAACTTTTTAAGCTAATTTCAGAAGACACAACATTTTTCTGAAACAAAGTCTTGATGTAGAAAGTCAAAGAGGTGTAGGGTTTTAAATAAATATAACAGAGCACAGTGACATAAAAGTGTACAAGGGAATAACAGACAAGGTCACATAAATTGTACTCTGCAAATCTGCAGAAAGCATAAAATACCAATAATTTAGCGCTACGTACCAACATCTTTACATCCTGAAGAGGACGTTGGACTTTTCTTTGACGAGATAATTAAAGCGACTTATTAGAGGTCGCAGGAACATTAGGGCATTAAAGGAAAAACTTGGAGATTATAAGCAAACAATTAAAACCGAAATCAACTTATGACAAAGCGTACAACAGTATTGTAAAACCCAAAACGCAATTACAAGGATGATAAAATGAGAGTAATGTTCAAACAAGAAAAGACATGGATACTTATCATCAACATTTGGTGGTACTCTAAAAGCCAAGTGGCGAGTTAAGTATACACTTTTATATCCCCTCGGCACCTTGACGTTTATTTATGTTTTTTTTTTTGTGCGAACATTCGATTTTTAGAGGATACGAGGCTGAAAACCTGTCAGATAATTTGTTATTAACAATTTTTACATTCAATATTTACTGGATCAATAAGAAAATAAAAAAAAAATATAGAACACAATGGGTCAAAAACAAATAAATGACTGACTAAACAAATATTCATAAACAGAAAGGAAAAAGTGTAGATAGAATGTTCCTTGTAAGGATGGAGTAAAGATTACTGCTAGATTAGACAACAAATGCCTTAACCATAAAATCAAGAACACTTCTAAGAGAAAAATATTGGGTCCGTTTTTTTTCTTTTGTATGTAAATAATTTTCCGGAATGTTTTAGAAAGTAGAAATAATTATTCATTTATACCAATGAGAGATATGTATTTAAGAAGTGGTCTGATAGAGGGGCTAAAGTGATGTGGCCGTACAGTTAAAAAATGCGATGATTGGGAATTTTTTCCTTTGGAAATCCTTTCCAAAATTTACAAAACAGACAAAAAAATATTTTCTGATGATATTGCTGAATTAGTGACGATTTTGCATGTCACGTCTAGCTGATTAATATCTCTACATCTACTTACATCTTCTTGAGTGTGGTTATTTGCATATGGATACAAGATAAATAACATTTTAGCCATTCATCAGGTTATAGTACTTATTCTTATATTTGATTAAAAAGAGGAACAAAGAAGGCGATATTTTCACCTAACAGTTTTAAAATTTATTGCTAAATTTCGTCTGGTCGTGGATTTATTATCTTTTAATTGTTTGATTGTGTTTTTAACTTCATTTTTAGGTATTAACTTGAGGTATAATCCTATCTCTATGAACTGTATGGTTTTAAAGTCTATCAGTAGGATCCTAACCTGGCTGTAGACTTCTTCCTTCTTTATCCAGGCTTGGGACCGGGATTAGTTCTGTTCTACTCTGTTCTGTTCTACTCGATCCACCCAACACAACTGCCAGCGAAGTTAGATGGAAAACTTACAGAACCTATAGAAGTACGCAGCGGAATAAGACAAGGCGACTCATTGAGCTCTATGCTCTTCAATTTATTCTTGGATGAAATCATCAAAAGCATTAACAAAGAAAAACAGGGTACAGAATATAAAACAAAGAAATAAAAATACTCTGTTACGCAGACGATGCAATATTAATAGCTCAAGATAAGGATAATGTACAAAGACTGGTCCACAGATTTAACATTTAACAGATCAAAAGAACATGGCAATCTCATCTCAGAAAACTAAAACCATAGTAATCAGCAAAGAACTAACAAGATAGAAATATAGAAATTGATGGCATTAGTATTGAACAAGTTATGGAAAAAAATTCCTTGGAATTACATTGTCTAGCTATAGAACCTAGACAAACAAGTGATAGATTAAGTAAAAAAAGCAAATAGACCGGCAGGATGTCTTAATAACACTATAAGGCTAAACAGACACATTAATACTGAGATGAAATTTATAAAACCAGTGTAAGACCAATAATAATTTATACCTCAGAAACAAGACCCGATATAGCCACAACACAAAGGCTACTGGAAACGACAGAGATGTGAGTATTGAGAAGAATTACAGTAAATACTCTGAGAGATCGAAATAGAAGTGAAGACATTAGAAGAAAATGTAACGTACAGTGTATAAATGAATGGACACAAAATAGTAAAAAAAAGAATAGAATAATCACATAAGTAGAATGGGGAGACCTGTATCGTCAAAATAGCAACAGATAAGTCACCAATCGGCAGAAGTATTGGACTACCGTGCAAAAGATGGAGTGACAACATTGCATAGAGGTATTAATCCGCCAATGAACAAGCAGAATATTATAGTTAGAGAAAAAATCGTCTGGCTAACTGCTCTTTACCAAAGCCATCTAATTAATTAACAAAAAAACAAGAAGAATTACTTATAAAGAGGAGGAAGAAGAAGAAGAACTTGCTAGAATTAGACTAAAAAGATTAACATGCAAACGTAAATATATGTGTACGATCTTAGATAAATTCAAGTTTGTAAAGATAAAGAGAAATATAAAACAAATCGACATGGCTTTATTTTAAACTTAGGATTTATGATTAAGTCGATATATCTCAGGTTTTTTTACTTTCTATTAATTTAACAATCTTGCACATAACAGACAATAACCTTAATATTGTATGGCAATTATGTTAATTTTAGGTGAATTACCATGGGAACCAAAGGTCGTGTTGGGCTCTTGGGAAAGAGGAGAAGATTATGCGACGGGCATCGTTGAGGTTAGTACAAATGATGAATTGTTTACACATGTGATTCTATTTTCTAAATAGGTAATAAAAGGAAAGAAAAGCGTTTCTCACAATTAGTTTGACTGTACGTTAGACTACTGGTTTTAAGTACTACAATTTCTAGCTCATTGTCAGATCCCCGATAAATTTACTTCATCACTAAAAGAAATGTTATGTTACGATTTGTTTATAATTTCTAAATATACCTACCGAGGTATTAATGGACAGAAGGTATATTATAGCTCTTACTTTATTAAGTCGATCCTGTTTATATTAGTAGCCCTTTTTACTTCCATAGCTTTTTTCCATTAAATTCCGAGCTACAGTAATGATGTCCATATAATCTTCTTCTTCACGTGCCATATCAGAGTTATCCGACTTTGACACTCACCATTGCGAAGACTTTTCAATATTCTGCCACATGGAATAATTGTGCCGTGTTTGATCCATATAATCTACAAACAATGTAGCAATTGGTTAAGGATATAAAATCTTATTTCCAACTGTCTTTTTTTGAAGAACAATATATCTTAATTTTTTTAATCTCAAAATTGTCTTTTCGACACTCGTTATACTAACACTAATTGGTTCAATAAACATCTTCAATTAAACTTAAACTATTAAATAAGTGCCTAGACTTGACAGATTTCCTACTTACGTGGCATATATAAGCTCTCGGCCAAAACTCGATAGACTTTTAATTTTTTACCGTATCCGGAAGATATATTGTATCAAGATGATATCTAACCATTTAATAGCAGCATTAAATTCTAGTCAAGCTTCTTTATTGTGCATAAGGTCGCCTTAGGATCCTTATCAGGATTATTGAGACTTACCTGTTCTGCGACTGGGGTCGTCTACCTTCTCGTTCTCGTTACTTCATAGCTTAATTAACACTTTTCATACTGTAGCATGTATTACCTGGGCATGTTGGTATTATTCCTCGAGATTAAGAAGCGCAATGGTAACAGCACGACTAAGTCGACTAGAACTTAACTAAAACACTTCAAAAAACTGCAAAAGCCAAACCCAGCAAGGTGCAAATGCTTGCGTGTAAGGGGATAACTGGTGTCTTGCGTGCTACTCTAACAGCAGCTATGAAGACTCTACCAAGAGCATGTCTCCCCTTGCGTTTGATAATACAAAGAGGCAAAATTAGGAGCCTACACAATAAAAGATTCACTAAAACTTCGCAACGAAGGTGCAGGGCATATGAGCATCACTAAGAATGTGACGGACATCTTTAATGTGCAACCGGATCACATGACAAAAAGATACAATTTTAAGAATTCATACAGGTTAACAATTCCACCCAGGAATGTATGGAGAAACAAAAAGTATCACAACCAACAGGGTAAGATCTGGTACACAGACGGATCCAATATTACAGAGGGTATAGGTGCAAGAATGTTCTCCAAAAATCCAAGAATTAGCGGAAGCTTTGCCTTGGGGAGTAACTGCACCATTTTCCAAGATGAGATTTATGCGATACTGCAATGGACAAAGGGAAGTAAAGAAAGAGCACTTAAAAAAGAGCAGATTAATATATTGTCTGACAGTAAAGTGACACTAAAGGCACTGGCATGTTAGGACGTGATCCAGACTGGTGTGGGACTGCTTTAGAGAACTGAATGAACTAGGAGATAGGAACAGGGTTAAGCTTGTTGAGGGAATCGAAGGCAACGAAAAATCAAATTACCTTTCTAAAAGGCGATCAAACGAATGAAATGAAAAGGCACTGACTTTGGGAGTACCAAAGGATGGAGTACATAGGGCTTTAGACCATTTGATCCGAGAAGGTCATGAGCGATATTGGAAGAAAATTCCAAAACACATTGAAAAATCTTCATTGGTGGACCATGTACAAAAATAATGGACAAACTGCTTCATAGGGGTAGGAATTAACTGAGAACAGTAAGAGGAATATTGATCGGGCATGTACCAGTAAGAGAATTCCTAAATAAAATAGGCATTTGCAATGGAGACTTTAACTGCACCTTAACTGCATACTCTGCGATAAGGAACCAAAACTGTAAAACATGTATTATGCGGCTGTGAGGCGCTGGACCGCAAAATACAAAAACTATATGAACAATTTAGTGAAGTCTCTGGTATATTTGGGATATACCAAGCAAAAGACCTGTAGAGACTTTTACAGAGTACAAGAATTCTAGATTGGGTGTAGGAAACAACGATGGCCAACAAACACAAGCTTCAACTTTAGTAATAGCTAAGATCTTTTGGATCATGAAAGTAAAAAAAGAGTCTCTTTTAGGATGTCACATTCGACTTCTTGTCTTGAGATGACGATGACAAAAATGTTGAAATTTTTTATATATTCTAACCGGTTTAGCAATTGATCATTGACGTGAAAGGTTCGACAATGTTTACTTTTTTGGACCTTATGGCAATACAGGTTTTAACAACGCTACAAGAATGTTCATAACGATGTAGACATGATTTAAACCTGTCATGTCATAGCCGAATTGACTGATTTCAATTCAAAAAGCATCGGGTTTCTTAATGTTCTTCCGTATAAGTTTTGGTTGCTGCATTTAAAGTTATCAGTTTTACTATATACGTTATAGGATCGAAATATATTGTAATTAAAATCTCGTTTTAATAATACAATTTGTAATAATCTTCTTCTTACGATGCCTATTAATGCCGGATGTCGGCGATTAACATGGCTATCTCTTTATTCTGGCAGCTATTTGGAATAGTCCGCTTGTCGACGTATTGAACCACTCTCCCAAGTTTTGAAGCTAAAATATTCTTCTCACTAGTCCTCTTTTTTCAAACAACTTATCCTAAAGAATGAGTTGCAATAAGTCATATCTCTTGTTGGCTTCTAATAATATGTCTTAGATATTTTAATTCGCGCTCTTTGATTTGTGAATAGTCTCGCATTCCTTACCCATTCTACGTAAAACCTTAACATTAGTCACAAAATCTACCCATGGGATTCTTAAGAACTTGTAATATGTTTTTTGTACTAATAAAAACGAAAATAAAGAAAGAGATTAAAATAAAATAATAAAAACCGAAAATGAAATCTACAAATGATTAAAATGTTAAAATATAAGCATTAATAGTACTTGTATTTTATTAGTTTAAGGAACCTTGTGCAAACTAAAATATTATATATGCTTTGTAGGATCTAAGACACTGGTTCGTTGGCTGGCTTGATTGGAATATAGCTTTAAACCTTAAAGGAGGACCCAACATTGTAAACAACTTTGTTGATTCGCCCATACTGGTCAATGCAACAGCAGATGAGTTTTACAAGCAACCGATGTTCTATGCGATGGGTCACTTCTCCAAATTTATTCCCCAAGACTCGGTGAGAATAGAAGTATCGTATTTTGATCCCTCCATACTAACAGTAGCTTTCAGGAGGCCAGATGACGGAATCTTAGTTAATATTATTAATCTGTAAGTATATTGATAAAATAATAAAATAATTTGATATAAGGTTGAATGCTCGAATAAATGAACTTTGATCAAATAAAAGGCAGATATCGAGCACAGTTTATTTATTAAATCTTGCCCAAGTACTTTCGCTTCCTAGAGCATCTTCAGGGGCATTTCGTCAATTTTGGCCTATCCAACAAACATGGAATAATAAAAACATAATATTGTACATTACACTACACTACACAACGACAAACAGTTTAAAATTAAAAAAAAAAATAGGCGAAGCTACATTTTTATTGGCATCAGGAGAGAAAATAAAATAAAATAATTGACCGTTGCATGACACATCGGAGTAGCGTTTATTATGTTCCAACTAGCTTCTATACAGATAATGTTCTTTTCATGTGCCATCGCCGCTATAAAGGTAGGCTATCATCATGGCAATTGTGACGATAGAGTCTGGTGCTTTGAGTAAAACTACAAGCAAACAATTCCCTACGGTTTCTCAATTAAAAAATTCTTCTCCCTCCTATGCTACGTTTGCAAGTTTACCTCCAATCTTTTCCTACGTTATCATTTTTAACAGTTGTCAATTTGATAGTCAATATGACCACTTTCTGTTTGTTTGTGCTGTCTGGTACTACTTGGTTAGTTATATCTAAATTTACTGCAGCTAACTCATGCATTGCTTATTTAGCGTTTAGGCCTCTACACCATACAAGACCATAGACATATAATACAAATAGACTAAGCACCGTAATACAGGCTAGTTCCTCCAGTGCGACAGAGAAAACTGAGGCAAAGCAGTCCCTGCATCTCTTTCTAATGGGTCTAGTTTATCGACCACGTGATTTTCCTATTGGTCATTAAGATTACGCGGTTGATAAGCCCGGTACATTAGAAAGAGATGCAGCAACTGCTTTACGTCAGTTTTCTCCATCGCACTGAGGGGACGGGTCTGTATTGCAGCGCTCAATCTATTAGTTTTTTATATCTACGTACAAGACTGGAAAAACATAATCTTTAAGCATACGTACTATTAATTTTAGGCTTAGGTTTCGACCACGGATTATTTGTTTCATGTTTTTAAACGCTAAACGTTTTCTCTATTCTTATTCTTAACTCTTAGGTGTATTTATTTATATAGTTTCCAGTTTTCATTGTATTCAGCCGCGTCAAGCACTTGGACCTAAATCGCTCTCCGATGTGGCCTTTATTTTCCAGAAGTCCACGTCGTATTAGATTTTTCGCTCTTTCTTCTCTTATTTTCATTTCATATTTTTTTAAATCAATAATTTTGATCTTGATTATTCTTCATATGTGTCCATGCCAGCAGAGTTGTTTTTGGTGACTTTCCTCAATAATTCTCTCGTTTCTATCCATGATTTTCCTAACTCTCTCATTTATAACGTGCTTCGTTCGGGCCGACCTACACCAAAAATCTATTTCCAATGCTAGCTTCTTCTCTGTTTGTTTGTTTAACTCCAATGTTTTCCTTGTTTCGCTCTCTGAAAAGACTACGCTTTTAAAACTATTTATGTAAAGTTGGTTTTTTTTTTCTTGAGATTGTTTTTGACCATAGAATGAAGTTTAGTGTACCAATTACTTTCTTCCCTTTTATTATTCTCTGCTTTATTTGGTTTTCCGTTAGTCTACTTTGATCAATATTTGTTCCTGTCGTCTCCGGTGTAATTAATAAACGTATGAAAAACTGATTGCAACTCGGTGCAAGTTTCCATGTTTATTAATTTGTCCAACTATTGCGCAATATGGTGGAATATTGCGTAGTTGGCCGGTACGCTCTTATTGTGGCATTATTTTGAAGAGACAATGCCATTGTGGTTTTATTAGGTGGTTGAAATAAAACACATTCTTTCTAAGAAGAAAAAAACTCAGCTTCAGAGTCTTAGAAAGAAATAGAGCCCTTCGAGCTAAGTGCTCTAGGGAGCTACCCTACATGGGTAAAACCATGAGTTAGACACTACTATCACAACTGACTTGAGATCCGAAAATGTCCCATATTTAAAGATAAATTAACTTTTATATGAAACTTTTTCATTTCTCAACCAATTAAATTTAATTATAAGTTCCAGAAGGAAGGGCGATGAACATCGAAGTGCGTGATTGGTGGCACTTGATGACATTCCGAGGTAGTGTATTTATTTAACTTGTTAATATTTCTTCCTAAGCAATCGTAAAATAGGACGGCTGAGGTGGGTAGGGCATGCAATGCGAAGGGAACAAAATGACCCAGCTAGAAAAACGCTCCTTGATAGATCCATTGGCCAGAGAAGAAGAAGACGACCCAGAACAAGGTTCCGTAGGAGTATGTGCTTGATAAGGAAGGCAATGGATAGGGATGGCTGAAGAGAAATTCTTGAGGAGGCTAGGACCCACGCAAGGTTTATAAAGCCAGAATGACAGTGATGATGTAGTCGTGATTTTGTACTCGTTCTATTCATTCATGTCTTACATATAAATTGATAATATTCATATATTTTTTCGCAATTATTATAAATTTGGTTTTCTTTGTATTCAGTGATAGACCAAAATCTTCGCATGTTTATACTACTTTACCTATTAATCTCTGTAAGTCGTCGATATTTTCTGTAATGAGCGCGGTATCATCGGTGTATCAGATATCACAAATGGAATGACCGTTGATCTTTATTCCCGCTGTTTCATTTTTAAGAACTTTTTAAGGACTTCTTGCAAGTAGATATTGAACAAACTTGGATATAAGTCTCTGTTGTAATCTAGAAAACAAACAAATATGTCTTGATTAACCCATAAGCATCGTTGTGTTTAAAAATTAAAAGCAAATATAATGTTTTTTTGGTTCGTCTAGACCATTTCTTAAGCCAAATTGCCAATTTTTTGTGCATCTCCGATTAATATAAATATATAATATGAGGATATTCTATAATAAAACATTGTTTAAACATTCATACATATCTCTTTTCACGTCATAAAACTAAACGTGTTTTATATAACTTTTATAAATTATTTATTTAATTATCTATATTATTTTATATTAATCACCAATTTTCTGTTAACTGTTTTAGGAGAAACGATGACCTGGACGTAGCATTAGTTGACAGGAGAATAGGACAAGTGGACCTTCGTTTGACTCGTCGTTCTTTTACTTCTATACTTTATTGGTGATTTTAATTTGTACAAATTTTAGACTGATTTTTAAAATTAATAAAAAAATTTCTAATACAATTGGTTTTATTAATCCCAAATAACGGTAATGTATGCAAAATCTTAAGGATCTATTTCTGATTGCTGTTGCCAGTTTTTCATTTCATTTTAATATTGCTTTCACCTTACTGAAAGCACTTGTGGCCACTTAATGCGTCGTTATCTTTCAAAGTGAGGCTTCCATTGTCCATTTAGCTCAAATGGCAGATAATTGTATCTGGATACTTCTTCTAAAGCTTCTCCTTTAACGTAAATTCATTTCATCTTCAATCTATTTTTTACTCACAATCGTAATCTTTTTAATCGCAAAGACCCAACCAGATGTAAAATAGAAATTGATGGCATCAGTATTGAACAAGTAATGGAAATAAAATACCTGGAAATTACACTGTCCAGCTATGGAGACCTGGACAAAGAAGTGATAAATCAAGTAGTACAATAAGCAAATAGACTTTCAGGATGCCTTAATAACACTATATAGCAAAACAGACACATTAACACTGAGATGAAGTCAAGAATTTATAACGCCAGTGTAAGATCTATGATGACATATACATCAGAAACAAGACCCGACACAGCCATAACACAAAGGCTACTGAAAACGGCAGATATGAGAGAACTGAGAAGAATTACAGGAAATACGATGAGAGATCGAAAGAGAAGTAAAGACATTAGAAGAAAATTTAAAATACGGTGTATAAATGAATGGACACAAAATAGAAAAAAAGAATGGAATAACCACATAAGCAGAATGGGGGAGACCTGTGTCATCAAAATAGCAAGAGATAAGTCACCAATCGACAGAAGAAGTATCGGACTAACGCGCGAAAGATGGAGTGACAACCTTCCATAGAGGTAATAATCCGTCAATGAACAAGCAGAATTACTTATAAAGATTAGGAAGAAGAAGAAGAAGAACTTGAGGTAGAATAAGACTAAAAAGATTTACATACTGAAGTACTTATATGTGTACGATCTTGGATAAATTCAAATTCGTCAAGATAAAGAGAAATATAAAACAAATCGACATGGCTTTATTTTAAACTTAGGATTTATGATTAAGTCGATATATCTCAGGTTTTTTTACTTTCTATTAATTTAAAAATCTTGCACATAATACACAATAATCTTACCTTAACCATTTTATGGCAATTATGTTGATTTTAGGTGAACTACCATGGGAAAAAAAGGTCGTATTAAGCTCTTGGGAAAAGAGTACAAAGCAAGAGATAAGTCACCAATCGGCAGAAGAGGTAACGGACGACCGCGCAAAAGATGAAATAAGAACCTTTCATAGAGATATTAATACGCCAATGAATAAGCAGAATTGCTTACAAAGAGAAAGGAGAAGAAAAGGAAGAAAAATCAAAATGTTTAGGTCTATTTAAAATATCTTGTTGTACTGCGCGGTGCCATTAACCAAATCTGCAGCCATTTTCCATGGTCCATAAGGATTATCATATCGTCCGAATATCTGAGATCATCCATTAGTGTTCCGTGAATTCATACACTTTCATCTAAGTCTTCTAGTGCCTCTTTAAACATCTCTGCCGAGCATATAGTAAAAAGTAAAGCGGACAGTACACATCCTTGTTGTACTTCTCCTCTTTAGTTTTTTCTTGGTCTGCTCGCATTATGGCTTTCTGACATTGGTATAAGTTGATAATGATTCTCACATATCAATCATGTATTTCTGTGTTCTGTAATATGTTTGTAAGCCTTTTGTGTTGTATTGTGTATTGTGTCGAAGGTTTTCCCAAAGTCAACTAGACATATAAATACGCCACAGTTGACACATTTTTTGGATGTTTTATTGCATTTTCACTTTTCCCTTTGGTAATTGAAATTGAATTGTTTTTTCTATTGAATCATTAATTTCGTCAATAAAAGTATTATTTTTATTTTATATTTTCTGAGAGGCATTTGCAATAAAACGTAAAAGCGTAAGCATTAAGGTGCAAATTTTCCATTTCCATTTCTTTCTCTGGAGTCTACTGTCTCCATTTTTTAGTTATCTTAAAATAGCTTTTTATATGTTTTTCTCATGTGTTTATTTTTTTGAAATTTTCAATATTATTTTATAATGGGGTAGATCCCCTTACAAAAATTTTTATTTAGTCAAGTGACACACATCGATTCAATATAATGGCAAGATGAAATTACATAACAGAAAAGTGTGAAAATGACATAAATTCTCTAAATTTACGCAAAATTTTGTTTTTTTATGTTGCAGAGAAAATTTAATGTATATTTAGACTTAAATGAACCAAAATTTGTAACAATTTTTGAAGTTTCATGTAAACTTGAAAATAAATAATATTTTTCTTTTTATTTTATTATATTATTTTGGAGTTGTATAATTCAACAGCAACATTTCTGATAAAATTTGCAATTAAAAAATAAAATAATCTTTATTATTTATACTAAAAAAATGTATATATAAAGATGAGAAGTAAAGGAAAGGCGCCTATTTTATAGATTTTAAACAACTGATTAAGTCGAAGTATTTTCTGAGAGTAATATGTTTTGAAAGGGGACATGAATGCTAAATCCAACTGCTGCAATCTATGGAAACTATGAATAGGAAGGCAAACAATCAAAACAAGCACTACAGGATCATCTTCGGTTGATTTTACATGCGAAATAAAATGTTTAATTCACTGTGCGGAATATATGTCGTTAAATACAGCCTGATGGATGACATGTTGCTATGGATCCGGGAGGGAACCATCTAACAACTCAGCTTTCATGTTTTTTGTGGGACATTCGTGGAACAAATTCACCAATTGCGCTGATACAAAATACTACAGTGACTAGTGAACCTTTCTTGGCAGCAGTCACGTCGCAAACTTGCTTCTTACCTTTAATGGAAATAACGTGAGGGTGTTTCGTCTGGACTCTTATTATTCCCATTTCCACTACAGTGACTAGTGAACCTTTCTTAGCAGCAGTCACGTCGCAAACTTGCTTCTTACCTTTAATGGAAATAACGTGAGGGTGTTTCGTCTGGACTCTTATTATTCCCATTTTATCAACGTTATAGTCTCGCTGGATCAAATTTTATTTTCTCCAGAGCGGGTTTAAGCCAGCTAAAGAAATGTGTTACGTTTTCTTTCGTGAAGCCCTTTATTCTTGCTATGGAAATGCCCTGAGGCTTGCTAAGACTTAAGTTCGAATGACGTTTTAGAATTTTAAAAATTCCTTGGACAGCACGAAAAACAAATGAAGAAGTACTAGCGAGACTCAATTTAGAAAAAGAACTATTGAGAACAGTCAAAAGAAGAAAAACCAGTTATTTAAGGCATTTGTTGCGCAACGAGAAATACTACATCCCTCAGTTGATAATAAAAGGCAAAATAGAAGGAAAGCGAGGAATTGGAAGAAAAAAATTGTCCTGGTTACGTAATATCAGAAACTGGACAGGACTTGGATTTGAGGAACTCTTAAGAACAGCTGAAGATAGACAAACGTTTGCCACCATAACCGCTAACCTCCATTGATGGAGACGGCACTTGAAGAAGAAGAAGACGTTTTAAGAAACGCTTTTTTACCCGCTGTCGCATTTTCGTTTGAAAGTGCATGAGAAATACCATTCTGCAATGCAAGTTAATAACCTAACCGTTTCATGTACGATGTTATACATCGTACTACAAACCATAATACCGCTTATCCATCTCCAATTAATAGGAAACTAAATGGTTTTTCAAGCTTCATGGTCTCCGACCAGAAGAAGATGGTGAACTACTTTTTTTCACATAGTCCTCTGATGTTGATTTGTAAACTTTATACATGCAGGATGCTTTTAAATAACATATTTAATTTCTTTTTACTGCCTCTATAGCCTCTAGCATAGCTGCAACCGACTAATATTTATGCGTTTTACCCCTTTCAGTCATTTCTGAAATAAAAAATTTTGCCGGAAATACTTTCGACTGGTATGAAAGTTTGTTGCCTGGCAATTTTCGCGAATTAAATTTTGAGAAAAGTAAATTTTGACAGTCGAGTGATTTTGTCAAAATTTTATAAGTGAAAATTGGCAAAAGGCAACAAACTTGACTAAAACCGGAAGAAAATTTTGCCGGTAAATAATTTTCTCTCGAATGATATTCGACAAGACTATTTCACGAGACAATTAATGCTGCACATCAACGAAACATAATCTTTATTTATTTGTTAACAATATTAAATGTACAATTATTATAAGCTATAGTAGTTTGCCCATTCTTTTCTACCAAAGCATGATTTTGTATATTATTGACCTGTAGCATTTGGGAACTCGAAGGTCCAGCTTCATTTGTTGTTCTAATATTTTCGATCAACTTCTGATGGTGACGGGAATCCAGCTGCAGATATGGTTTTAGAGAGCTTGCATTTGAGTGACCCGTTAATTTAATTAACTTCTGTTCAGAAACACCTTGCTTGAACAAGGC